>NC_139251.1:52496627-52808268 GCF_977018435.1 Lepisma saccharinum
CCTTCTTCCAAATTTCCTTCGTCCCTATTAAGATTATTCTTTCCCCCCCTACAAATACTCGCTGTTTCATACACGTTTCTTCCTAATTTCCTCCCCTCTTTTCTGACTATCTCTTTTTTTGCGATTCTATGCCCACTTTCCAAAATGTGTTCTGAGAGACCCGTTTTGGGAACTTTTTCCCTTGTCTTTTTCATGCTCGCTCCATCTTTTACCCATATTTCGGCCCGTCTGTCCTATGTACTCCTTCCCGCATTGGCATTCTATTCGATAAACCCCCTTCTGTTTTTCCGGTATTTCCCTAGTTGTCTTTCCTTTCTTATAATCGGTGAAGTATTTTTCTACATTCTTTGGTGCTTTCATCCCGCAAACGATTCCAAAATCTCTCGTTACTTTTCCGATTTTTTCCGATACGGATTGATGGTAAGGGATGCCAACGTACTTTACCCTCTTATTTTCGATTTTTTCCCCTTCTTTTTGATCCCCTTCTTTCCTAATAATTTTCCGTGCTCTCTCCGCTATCTTATCCATTTCTCTATTTGTGTATCCGTTTTTTAATCCTGTTTTTCTTATCCACCGAATTTCGTTGTCTTTTTCTTTTTCATTATTGCATAGTCTACCGGCCCTAATAAAAAAGTTAAGGAATACGTTTTTCTTTGTTATTTCGGGGTGCGCCGATTCCTTGTTAATATATAAGTTCCCCGATAGGGGTTTATGATGTACTCCTGTTCTAATCCTATTCCCTTCTTTCAAGATACTAAGATCCAGGAAATTGATTTTTCCATCGCTTAAGTTTTCCCTAGTGAAGTTTATTCTTTCGTCTTGTTTTTCTAATTCTTCAAAAACCTTGTTCAATTTCCTCAAAAAATGGGATAAAGCCTGGAAGATTGAACCAAATATCGGTTTCCACGTCACTCCAGAAGTTATGCAAGCTGCAAGAGAGAAACGAGAATTCACGTTGGATTTGTGACGTAATAAGGGGAAACGAGAAAATTAAGGGGAGGGGAAATATTCGTTGAGAATTGACCTTCATGTGGATAGATAAGCACAGTTGGGTAGGAAAGGCCAAACCTGCAGGTTGCATTGATTTATGCAGGTTTTTTAGATTTTTAACTTTTTAAACTTTTTTTACCTGTGAATAGGTCTACTGTACAAGTTTTATTAGGGAACGGCTTTGTTTTTTACGTACTTCTAATAGCAAAAACTTAATATTTTAAATGTATCCTAACCAACCCTTAACCACAATCCTCATATTACATTTTTGACGCAGTACTATGCCAAGTACTTAGTTTTTATACGAACCTGAGGAAAGAGATAGTCAATCTCTGAAACGTTGTTCTACAATAAGAGCACTATACTCACATACGTAAGTACAATTTTTAACTTTCCTTTTTTATAATCATTTCAATAAAGTGTTTAATCATGCGCAGCCATACATTCTAATCACATTCTTTCATGCATGTTAATACAGTGAAAAAAATGTTAATTAGGTTTAAGCTTGTGTTGTAAATACGAGGCACATACTTGATTTTATGTATTCGGCGACAATAATAGAAAGTGCGATGGTAGACAATCGTGAAGTCTCTCGTAATTTAAAATGTATGTTCCTGAGCATAGTATTTTCATCGTATGCGTTTTTGACTGAAAGAGTTTTCTTACTCCTTGGGAGTCACTTTTTTTAGCTTACAAGGTTTGTACAACTGAGAAATCTATCTGAATTAGCAGCGGCGATTGGGTGCCAACATTTGAAGGGCAAGGACAATATACTTTTCTTGGTGGCATAAAGAGGCCATAGTGCGGGGGCAAAAAGTGGCAAAATGTGGCGGGGGAACTGCATTCCTCACTTTCCGCTCCTCCTAATCGCCGCCACTGAATATTTGGAATACAATGAACGTCTTATTAGGAATTATTTAAAACACACACAGAAAACGAATGCTTTGATCATTGTCCATGAAGTATTCCTAGGCTAATGAAAGGCTATTTTAACAAAATATAAGTAATAAACAAGTAAGATTGAAAAATCTGTTCAGAATTGAAGAGATTATTAGCTAAGTTGCTATTCGTTTCCTGAACTGTCATGTTACTAATACGGGAGAAGCAAACAATACACGTATGGTTACATGAAATATTTTTTGAGGTAACAAAATGATTTAGGACACAAGGAATTCATCGAAGTTGATCACCGTACCAGTAATAATTCATCTATTTTTCATAGATGACTTGAGTTGTGTGGCGTGACCATTTCGAACACACTAGAATGTCAACCTCTATCCTGTGCAGCATACCCTTGAAACTTTATTCTTTCAGGGCAACGAGTCCCTGGCACCTGGAACCACTGTCAAAGTAATAATTTATGAGGGCTTGTGTTTTGAGTGTCAGCATGTGTTTGTTTTCGCCCCTTCGTTACTTTCATCTAATCACCATTGAACCTTATTGTCATCATTATCAAAATTAGCAGAGAAATGACTTAAAATAAAACAAATCAACCACAACTTACTCTTCCAAAAATGGAGTTTCATTAGTTCATACCTCTTAGAAAGTTGAGGTGGTACTTTCAATTGCACAGCATTTCATTAGCGGATCAAGGCAGCTAATTCCGTGAACAATGACATTGTTTTCCGAAAGTCTCGACTATTTGTCTCGTTTGGTGCGAGTTCTTTCTGTATATTTTTTCCCAATGGCATAACCCTGTCGCATTATAACGAAGAGGTCCTGTGTTCGACTCCCCCTCCTTTGGTGGAAGCACAATGCACACTGGTTCGGACTACACGCTAAACTGTAGGTTTAGTCCCGATTAGCCTATCTGAGCATAAAAGTGGGCTTAAAAACAAACTAACAAAATCGTCTTCTGGGTACTTCGTGACATTACCTTTTTTTTCTATACTTCAGCTACGTCTACAGATTTGGCTGATTCATGTGGCAAAATTTGTGTGTCGAACGAGGATTTCTAAATATAAGCCACTCATTAGCAATTGAATAATTCTGTAGCTTTTTCCATACATAACTGGTTTATTAAAATTTATTGTTTGTAGTATTTGTAGACCTGGAGAAAGCCTTTGATAGAGTGAATTGGGTTAAACTTTCAGAAATTCTGAAGAAAATTCGGGTAGATTGGAAAGAGAGGAGACTTCTAAGCAACTTATACATGAATCAACGAGTTAAGGTGAGAACAGGAGATGAAATGACAGAAGGCTGTGAAATCGGAAGAGGGGTACGACAAGGATGCTGCCTATCGCCTACTTTGTTTAATATCTATTTAGAAGATATAGTGAAAAATTGTTTCCAGGGAACAGGAGGTGTCAAATTGGGAGGAAGGAGAATAAACTGCATAAGATTTGCTGATGACATGGCATTATTCGCTGAGGATGAAATAACCATAAATAGTATGTTAGAAGAGTTAAACAGCAGCTGTGAGCAGTATGGGATGAAGATTAATGTAAAGAAGACAAAGGCAATGGTTATAGGATGGAAAGCAAGGAATATTAATGTGAGAGCAAACAGTGAAAGAATCCAGCAAGTGGATAGCTTCAAGTACCTCGGATGCACTATAAGCAGTGACATGAGCTACAAACAAGAAGTGAAAATGAGAATCGCAATAGCAAAAGAAGCTTTCAATAGAAGAAAAAAATGTTTTTTGTGGACCCATGGACATAGGTCTAAGGAAGAGATTAGTGAAATGTTTTGTGTGGAGTGTAGCACTATATGGTGCAGAAACCTGGACGTTGAGAAGAAATGAAGAGAAACATCTCGAAGCTTTTAAAATGTGGACATGGCGAAAAATGGAGCGTGTAAAATGGACGGACAAGGTAAGAAACGAAGCCGTACTGAAAAGAGTTGGTGAAAAAAGATCTATACGGGAGACCATCAAGAAGAGGAAAAGAAACTGGTTAGGACACTGTCTAAGAAGGAACTGCCTGCTAAGAGATGCCTTGGAGGGAATGGTTGAAGGAAGAAAAGTCCGTGGAAGAGAGAGATATCAGCTTATGGATGATATTAAATTAACTGGGTCATATGTTATTACGAAGCGTAAGGCGGAGAATAGGGAAAGCTGGAGATTGCAGTGAAAAACCTGCCAATTAGGCAGAAAACAATGAATGAAAAAAATAATTAAAAGGTCGAAATAAATTATTGTATTGCTGGAGGAAGTAGCACTAAGATGATATTTTCATCTGTTTTTGTGAAGATTATTTTAACCATACTCAGGCCGGGATATACTATATACGTATGTGGAGACCCGGAGCTACAGTCCTCAAGTTCAACCTAAATTCTGATCTAATCTTGATCATACCCTGTATAATTTTGAGCCTCCTAAGCCTACTAGCTACTTTTATTCGTGGAAGTATTAATTTGATCACAGTTTTTGTTTCAATAGCTCTAGTAATTACTTTCACCTTCTAATGACAACATTTCTTTTTATGTGTTGATAATATGTGAATATTTGTATCATAGATAATATTCACAAGTTAAATATACATGTTATGAACACCAGAATACACTTGAATGGCTTATTGCAGAAAGGGACCTGAGTCACTTTTGCACAATTCTGAGAAAAACAAGAAAAATTGTATAATATTGATAGTGTAAGAAAGAAATGTGCCGTTGTTGGCTCAAATATTCAGCATAAAGAAAAGTTAATTTTGCAACCCTCAATGCGCCCCCCTGCAGTATGCTGCTAGAGACAGTGGAGATGAAAAGGTTGTGACTCCGATACCTCAAAAATGTGACTCAGGTCCCTTTCTGCAATAAGCCATTCACTTATATGTTGAATCATTCATATATCTCCAAGTATATGTACTTATTGAATTTGATTGGGTGGGCAATCGGGTGGGCACAGGAATTTTTGGGTGGGCGCTTGTCCACCCGTGCCCACCCCTGTCACCGTCCCTGGCTTGTGGCCTTGAAATTTTTGAAAATTTGCCTTGAAAACCGGGAATTATACTTGAATTTTATTATGGTCCTAGAGTAGCCACCCCGAGTGGGTAACCACCCTGGGCCTCGTGCATGTAGGGGCCTCGCGTCCCATGAGGTTGATATGAAAAACTTAATAAATGGAAGTGAGAAAAATAGAAAGACTAATTTTTGTGGGCAATAAAATGAAAACCTTTTTTTATCTTGCTTTATATTCTAGTTTAACGTTATAATTTGAATGAATACGTCAAATCAGAGGTGGGTGGGAGCTCTAAGCCTAAGGGGCCCCGAAAAAGTCAAAATAATTCTCATTTCTCATGTTAGACATTAACACAAAAATTGCTTGGACATTTTTATCCATTTAATATTTTCTTGAATAAACAGCGCTTTGTCTTGGCTTTTCTTCTGTCTCCTGATCTTGCATAGTCTATCAGATTTTTAATATGTTAATAATAAAACACCTCAAACTGCCACGGAGCAAAGTATGGGGCATTTAAATGCTTCTGTTGTTGTAAACTGAAGAAGGGTATGGATAATATTAGCAGTTCTTCCTTCCTACAACTTTAAATGCAGCTATTGCCTTCTGTAAGGGGCATGAAGATAATTTATCTTTCGAATTTCCTGATAAAGTTCTAAGTTTGAGGAATGTGCTTAAATCTGAAATCAAGTGCTTTGGCAAAGTTTCTTCTCCTTGATAGCTCTACAGTAGCTTCCAGTTTTCTCTGTATCCTGTACCGCCTTCTGTTTGTTTCCTACTCTTCAAGTAACAACCGGACTCAGCAATCTTCACTCTTGAACGAGAAAGGCAAGATCTAATGTAAAAGTGTCATTTGCTGGTCAGAAGCCAGCTTTATGTTAAGCAAGGTGGTCTCATTTAAATCAGGTTGATTTATCACAGATGTGATTTATTTACGGCTGTAATTTTGTCGTAATTTTTTTGTGAAAATTGTCCATTTCTGCGAAAATTTTTATTTTTACGATAAAAATGAAAAAATGGCATTTTTTACAAATTTATTTTTAAGAAATATATTCAATTTGAAGATGTTGGCTGCAAAGGAATGAGAAATAATTTGGAAAGGCACAGTAACCCGAGATTGATAGTGAAGTTCTCAAGACATCAGTTCTCGACTGGCTGAGATCCCAGGTGTCAGATTTCTACGCAGAAGGTCTACGTAAGCTTGTTCCATGGTACAAAAAATGCTTGGAGCGTCATGGTGACTATGTAGAAAAATAGCCAGGGTATGCACTTGTATAGTATCAAAATAAAAAAAATTCTCGCTTGATTTTTTTCTTTGTAATAATAACGAATCGACCTTTTTTTTTTACAAGCCCCTCATATTAGTTTGTAAACTAATGTTATGTAGCTATAACTCAAAGTTAGTGTTGGGGGAAAATTTTACATTTGTTCCAAATGAATAACTAACTAACTCTCTAGCCTTCTTATACCCGAAGGTTCATGGCTGCAGCAACACAGGCCTTCCATCTGTCCTTATCCTGAGCAAGATCTATATACTCTTTTCTATCATTACCTATTTCCTTTAGGTCCATCTCAACGTTGTCCCTCCATCTTCGTCTTGGCCTTCCTACAGTTCTTTTACCATCAGGTTTCCCAACAACAATCCTGTAAACTCTTCTTTCCTCTCCCATTCGTGCCACATGGCCTGCCCACCTAAGTCTTCTTGATTTAATTATTCTAATAATATCTGGACATGAATACAAATTATGTGGTTCTAAATTATGTAACCTTCTCCACTCACCTGTCTCCTCATCCCTTTTAGGTCCAAATATTTTCCTAAGGATCTTATTTTCAAATACTCTCAATTTATGTTTCTCGTTCAATGTAAGAGACCAAGTTTCACATCCATGTAATACTGCAGGCAAAATTACTGTTTTGTGTATTTTAACTTTTAGTTTCTTAGATATTAAATGAGAAGACAAAAGTTTATGAAGAGAAAAGTAACATACATTTCCTGAATTAAGCCTGCTTTTTATTTCCTCTTTAATACAAGGGTTGATCAAATGAAAAGGTACGAAACGTCGTAACAAACGAATCGTTTATATAATACCGATGCCGTGATGGGAGAATGTAGCGTGATATGTAGGGGTGCGATTGGAGTCGCCATGCGGCATCGGAGCATGCAGGGGAACGCGCATGCGCAGGAGAGAGCAGAGGCTCCGATACAGAGTGCCGTCCAAGTGACGCGGAGTGCATGTTCGGACAGGATGGCGTTCACATTGGCAAATTCGACTGTTGAGAAGCAGCGAGGCGTTATCCGTTTTCTGACAGTGGAAGGTGTTAAACCTGCCGATATTCATCGCTGGATGGTGAACGTTTACGGGGAAGACTGTGTGTCTGGCAAATCAGTGAGGAAATGGAGTGCCCGTTTTCATGCAGGCCGTGAGAGTTTGCGTGATGACCCGAGACCGTGTTGCTTACCGTGTTTTTCGATGTGCAAGGTCCACTACTTGTGGAATTCCTTGAACACAGACGAACCATTAACTCTGATGTGTACTGTGAGACACTTCGCAGCCTACGCAGGTCCATCAAGAACAAACGACCGTGGCTGCTCACGGAGGGTGTGGTTCTGCTCCATGATAACGCACGTCCACACGTCTCCAGGGTCACACACGCGGAACTGGCCAGGTTCAAGTGGGAGCAGCTAGACCATCTGCCCTACAGTCCGGACTTGTCCCCCTGTGACTTCCATGTGTTTGGTCCCCTGAAAAAGCATCTCAAAGGAAAGCGCTTCACCTCGGATGCTGTGAAGGACTGGGTCGCGTCACGGCCAAAGGAATTCTGGGAAAAAGGAATCATTCGGCTCGTTCATCAATGGGATCAATGTGCTCAGGCCTATGGAGGACACTTTGAATAAAGTATTCATTTACACCGACAGTGTCGTTTTGTACCTTTTCATTTGATCAACCCTTGTATCATTTTCATTTGTTAGTATTACTCCTTGGAATTTGGAAACTGGTTCAAACGAGTTATCAATAATTAGATTTTGATTATTACCTTACACTTGGTTTGGGCCTGTAAGCATATATTTAGTTTTCTCTTTGTTAACTTTCAAACCTATCTCTTTAGCAGTTTTGAAAAATATTTTATCATTATTGTTAATTGTATTTATATCATCCCCTTATAAGTCTACATCATCTGCATATGCTAACAACTGAGTCATACCGTTTAATTTTAGTACTTCGTTAGTTTCTGTTACCTTCCTAACAGAATATTCTAATGCAAAATTAAAGAACAATGGAGATAATGAATCTCCTTGTTTTAACCCATCATGAATTGTAAATTTGTCAGACACATTAACACCCACCCAAATTTTACTTTCTGTTTCACTGGTGCATACTTTTATCATATTAACAAGCTTCTTAGGTATTCCAAACTCTACTAATATATTATATAATTTATCTCTTGGCCGAATCATATGCTTTTTTGATATCAATGAATAGCTGATGGACATTTTTATTATATTCCTACTTTTTTTCAAGTGTCTGTCTAATGTGAAAAATTTGATCTGTAGTTGATCTGTTACGTTTAAATCCACATTGATAATCACCTATAATTTCATTAGCATATGGGGTTAGTCTTGTTAAAAGAATGTTAGATAATATTTTATATGTTGTTGAGAGTAGAGAAATTCCACGGTAATTATTGCAGTTATTTTATAACCTTTTTTAAACACAGGAACAATTATGGATTCTTTCCGCTGTTGAGGTATTTCTTCTTAATTCCATATTAAACAAATTAATTGATGAATTTGATATATTAACGAATTCCCATCATACTTAATTAACTTGACTGGTATTAAAACAATGCCAGGTGCTTTGTTATTCTTTAGCCTTTTAATATCATCTTTAACTTCAGTTAAGAACTAAAAGTTCTGCTGTGTGTACTTCATTTACTTCTGATTTATCTCCTACATGAACATTTAAAAGGTCATTAAAGAAGATCCTCCATCTATTTAAAATATCGCCTGGGTCAGCCAAAAAAAATTGTCATTTTTATCTTCTATCAAGCTTACTTTAGGTTGCCACCCATTTCTAAATTTATTTACACCTTTATATAAACCTCTGATTTTTTTTTTTTTTTTTTTTTTACTGTTTGTTTCAATTTCGTTAATTTTACTTTTGTAAATTAATATAAATAAATATTATTTATGTTCTAAACATGTCAAACAGTGGTTTAATCAACAGCAAACTTGTTTTGAATTAATAAAACACAAGAAACTTATTTTGTTTCATGAGGAATCTTGTTATCAAGAAATTAAGGACTCTTTGTAGTTGTACAGTTTGGTCGAGAAGTAATTAGGCACTGAAAATTTTGCTGTAGTTTCTGCAATGTCAGTGAAACTTTCTGCACACATGCATTATGGAGTAGGATTATGTGCTTACAAATTTCATAATACAATGATGTTTTGTTATATTTTCAGTAAGATGACTAACCACTTGACTGTCCAAGAGTAAGTGCAGTTTGCAGAATGCTACAAGACCTGGAATTCAGTAATTGCTATGCAGAAGTTGTGGCATGCAGTGAAGGGTAGAAATGCAACTATCTGGCCAGAGACAAGATCTGTCTTATGACCACAGGCTCTGTTGCACAGCAATTACTGAATTCCATGCCTCGTAGCTTGCCACAATCTAAACTTGCCCCTGAGTGGTCAAGTGGTTGGTCATCTTACTGAAAATATAAGAAACATCATCGTATTGTGAAATTTGTATGCACATATGTAATTCTATTCCAGAATGTATATGTACAGAAAGTTTCATTCAGATTGCTTAAATATTACAAAAACTACAGTAAATTTCCAATGCCTAGTTACTTCTCCCCCACCCTGTAGTTCTCTCATCCATATGTTGAATTGCTTATTAATGTTATTTGAAAATCTCTCATGTAGGCTATTTGGCATAGACTACATCATCGTAACGTTTCACCCTGTGGAACTTGAGATCAAACCATTAGGGTTGTAGTTCACCCTTGAGCAACAAAAGCTGCGATGGCCCTAAAATGCCAGATGTGAGGTACTAAAGTAATATGCAATTAAATGACATGATTGATGTTTGAAACACACTGTTGTATTACCAAACCATGGTAATATGATATAATAAATCAGGTGGGTTCGATTTTATACAAAATAATTATTTAATCCATAACTAGGAATATACAACATGGCTAACTCCATGCTTGACAATCCAAATCAACAAAACAATTGAACATCTATATTCAAAGATATAATAACATCATAGATGTTTCACAATCTAGCTACTGCAACTTTCCCCTTCTTCCAAATGACAGCAGCAGCCTGTCAGGTGGTTTCCTCCTTCTAAATCGTCTTTCTTTAGCAGAATCATACTTGTAGGATGGTAACTGAAGAGTGTGCAAGGGCTCGTGTGAAATTAACAATTCTTGATGTTCCTTTTCTGCATTAGACTCAATATAATCTTTACATTCTTTCGAGGTTACATCAAGAGGCACATTACTTAAGCAACTGTTAGATTCGGTGGATTTAAATTGTAAACTTGATAAGTTTTTATCTGTCGGTTTATTATGAAATCTACAAAATTTCTGAGTATTTCCAAAGAATCCACAATAATTACATCTAATTTGCTTTAAATAACATTTACCTTTTTCATGCGTCTTTCCACACTTATAACAAATCCATTGTCTTGACGTTCCAGGTTTTTCATTAACTTCTCTTTTCAGACTGATTATTAAAGTTAGTTTTCCTATTGCAGAAAGCTTGGAAAGGTTTAGACTTGCTTTCATGAAGCTTATGTACATTATAATCAGTAGCAAAACCTTCTTTATGATGGAATAGCCGTACATCTTTCTAAACCATTTCCATATTCACGGCAATGTCGCAAGCTTTAAGAAATTAAACGTCGCCTTCTGATAACAATTTGTTTCTTGTAACTTCACTGCTAACTCCAAACACCAGCTGATCTCTTAGCATATCATTTAAGAATGCTCCAAAGTTACACTTAGTAGCTGCATGTTTAAGAGAAACTATATTTTCAGACATAGGTTGACTTAACTCTTGCTTCAGAAGATGAAAACGGTATCTTTCTGCAACTACATTGTGCTTCGGTTGAAAATGATTCAACAATACATCTTTTATTACTTCGTATGTTTTACTAGCAACAGAATCTGGAGTAACTAAATCCCTTAAAACATCATGTAAATTTCCTCCACAGAATGCAATAAAATGACTAATTTGCTTTTCCTTTGGAATGCCATTAGCAACACAAATCTGTTCAAACCGCTCCAAATACGAATCAATGTTACCTTTATCCACATCGAAAGGTTCCAGAATCTGTCCTTGAATCCCATACATAGTCGCCAAATTGTTGTATTATCAAACCACGGTAATATGATATAATAAATCAGGTGGGTTCGATTTTATACAAAATAATCATTTAATCCATAACTAGGAATATGCAACATGGCTAACTCCATGCTTGACAATCCAAATCAACAAAACAATTGAACATCTATATTCAAAGATATAATGACATCATAGATGTTTCACAATCTAGCTACTGCACACACAACACTTCTGACTAAGAATGGTGGCATTACGGATAAGGGATGACTTACCCCATTCGATACGAGTAGCTCTGTCTTAGCAGTGTTACCTCCTTGATGAACCGCAATCAAAAGATCTCCCTGCTTCTAGATTACTATGTTTTGTACCTCTCGCTGCGACCTTGGCTTACCTGGGTCAAGGAGAGCCACACAGCTTCCCGTGTTAAAAAAACACCTTCCCCAACAAAATCTAGGACCATGATCTGACACTTTTAGACAAGATTCTACCTGTACCTACGGGATATGCTACGTCATTTCCACTTGTTTCCCACAGTGTCTACACCATACATTTTATTCTAAATGCAAGAAAATTCATTGAAATTACAAACTGTGTATTGTATGTTAATATGAGGAACGAAAGGTTGTGATTGTTTGGTAGCTATATTGTAGGGTTTATTATTATTGTTATTATTATTTCCATGCTCAATACAATATTATTTCATGCTCAATTTGTTCTGACTGGCTGGTGTCGAATTATTCAGTCCCATTATGAATGTTACCAAATAATGTCAGTCTATCAGTCACTTTGCTGTATGTTACCTGCTTTACAAACATAAAATAAAGAGTACAAAAATGTGCTCAGTTTGAAACACTGAACAGGATATCCTCTACCTAGAATGAATTGTCATCACATTTGAATGTAAAGAGGCACATTTCTTACAATTGTAGGTGAGATATCAGTAAAGTATATTGCACAATACTGGGCTATTCTGTACATTGCACCATTTCTTTGATCTGTGGTGAAAAATGTTTCAGAACTCTGGCCGTGAGTGGCTCGTGCATTATTTTGCTGGGGGTTCACTGAAGTCGTGACAAATTTTAGTTTCCACAAATTTTCAAAAGGTTAAGTGGGGGGGGGGGGTTAAAAGGTTTGTCCAGATTTTTTTCATCTGGGAGTATGTTTCATAGCAGGGATGTGCGAATAAGTTTAAGGTAATAAAAGGTAAGATCACGCACGTTCTATTTTTGATAACTGCCATAAATTCAAAGCTTTGAGTTGCAATTTTTATAGTTGCAAAATAACTTGGAGTGGTCTCACATTGTATTTGAGAAAAATCTTCATCATGTTTAATGATAGTAGGTGACAGACTGGTTTGAAATGTTTTACAAGAACTTAAAATTAAAATGCTAATAATGTGTGTGAATTTGTGGTTAGGAGCTGTCACTGACTGAATTTTGTAAACACTGGGAGCTTTACTCCTTGCGCATTCCGATGTTTGCTCATTGTTTACAAAAGAGAACATTTCCGAGAGGTGGCGTTTTATTCAAACAGAATGGATACATTCAGTAAGTAGAATGTTTAATAAAAGCAATGAGATTTTACCAAGTAGGACAAAGTTTACAAACAATGAAGTCAGTGGCAGCTTGTAATCACACATTCGCGATTACCTCAATAGCTGATCATTTACAGACCCATGTTTACTGAGACTTTTTTGCTTCTGTTATCGTGTACTTTCTTTCAACTGTGTCAGTTTGTGTTATTACTTATATACATTTTTATAAACACTGCAGTAACTGTATTCTCATTTGAGTACATAATATTATATACACAGGGTGGGCACAAAGTCGCTTTCCCCAATAAATGATGAAATCAAGTAAAAGAACCTAGGTGACTTGACAATCTTGATTGTACTTCAAAGTGTCGTTTGTACTTCAAATACTGTTCAAACTGTCCCCCACCATGTTCAATGCACAAGGTACATCTCTTCAGCACTGATTTGCAAATATCGTGGCACAATTAAGAATTGTCATCCAATCTCTTGAATGATTGTTCGATTAGCTGTTGCAAGTGAACCAAAAAATCCTGACAAGTTCTGGAATCACAACGTCCTGCAACATCTGGAGGTATGTGTCACCGGTTACAGTTCCTTCAAAAAAGAATGGTCCTATGACACCACCACTCCAAATACCACCCCAAACAGTGACACCAGGGATGTTTAACTCTTCTGTCATAATTTCGTGTGAATTGGTATCACTCAAATAAACACAATTGTGACTGTTTACATGACCGTTCATCTTGAATGAGGCCTCATCTGCCCACAAAATTCATTTCCAGAAGTCTCTTGTCAGCTTCATTCCGAATGAGACACCACTCACAGAACTCAACACTTCGGTCAGGATCACATTCGTGTGATGCGTGCAGAAGATTTTGGCCGGAAAGGTTTCATCTTCAAATCCTTTAACATGTTCCTTACAGAGGTACGTGACATTCCCAGGTCCCCTGTACGTCTTCGGGCTGGATACACAACTCTGAGCAACATGTGCAGTGTTTTCTTCATTTCGTACATTTAAGGGTCATTTGCTTCACTGTAGATCATGCACAGAACCTGTAGCCTCGAATCGTTGGTTCAGGTTCCTCATGGCTAGACGTGATGGTGGTTCCACACCTGGAAATCTTCTCCTGAATTCTGCTGTCACCACATTTGTGTTTTTGTTGTGTTTCCACCAAGCTTGTAGCATGAATACACATTCTTCCTTTGTTAATTTGCGATTCATCTCAAGACCTGCAATGCAAAATAACAACTTCACTCGGTAACAACTCTCTTCAACAAACAGTAAACGAAACAAGTACGAAAACATGGTTACCAGTGCTAGAGACACAGAACTGCCAGTCTTAGTACAAGAAAAACACTTGCTGATACCTCCGTTATTTCTGTCTTTCCTTACTTGTTTTTGGAAAGCAACTTTGTGTCCACCTTGTATATACTGGGTGAGTTTTTTAGCTTGACACAACGAAATATCTCGAAAAGTACGCATCTGATCAAAAAAAGTTCTGAATGAAAGTTGTTAGTCTCTAAGGGGCTCATCCAATGATGCCAAACTCCACCCCACCCACCTCCTAGGGGTGAGGTGAGGGCAAATCTCAAATGGAAACCCCCATTTTTTATTGTCGTTTCGGATTTTCCAGACAAAAATACATAGGTTTTGTGTGACACTTGTTGGATTTGTGATAGCTTTCACTGTAATCGCAAAAAGTAAGATTTTGCGCAATTCTCGAGACACTGTCCTCTTCGTCAGGCTTCAAGGCAGATTATGCCGTGTTTGTTTAACCAGTATACAAGGTGTAATGGTTTGTAAGATAAAACATGCGGTCCTGAAACATGCTCGGCAATCTGTTAAAAGTGAGGTTAACCAATTATAAAACTGTAAAACGTTGAAGAAAGGGAATGTAGAGGAGAGATGTGTAAAGATGTTAAACAAAATGGAAGAACATAAAAACAAATAGGCTTTAATGTAACGAAAGAAATGACACAAGCGTTCATGATGATAGAGGAGTTCCAAGGCGGAGGGATGATGTAATAGTGCAGGAGTAGCGGGTAAAAGTAGGGGGAGGGAGGAAGCAAGTGGGCGGGGCCAGTACCAGTTATCCGCAGCACATCAGCAGCACAACATTAGCTGTGAAGACGACTAACTCGACGATCCATTCCGTGGAAGTGAGATTGTTTATTTTCACATGGTAAAAGGTTTTTACGGAGGTTTGAAATCTTCCACGTTTTACAGTTTTATAAGTGGTTAACAACGTTTTGAACAGATTGCCGAGCATGTTTTCTCCTAAAGACCATTTGACCTTGTTTTCTAGTCAAACAGACACGGCATAATCTGCCACGAAGCCTGAAGAAGACGGAAGTAGTGTTTTTCTTCGTTTACTCCATTAGTCGTTATAATGCAGGTTATAATGGTGCAAGAGAAAATTGAAATGGTGTACATTTAAGGATCATTGATGCTATGATTCTTTATGCTCAACGTTTTCCAAACCGGGTGCAATTGCACGCTTCTTTTCGCAGAGTTGTTCAACAGTTCTCCACCGAGGGAACTGTACAACAAAAAAAAAAAAAAAAAAAAAAAAGGAATCGGCAAAGAACAATTGCTGGAGAAAATAATGAAATTGTGGTATTAGCTGCAGTGGCTCATAACCCCCACGTTAGTACTCTACAAATAAGTCATGAATCGGGAATTTCGCAGACTACTGTGTGCCAAATACTGACGCGTAGAGAATATCATCCGTTTCATGTTTTGTTGCATCAAGAACTTCATGGCGATGATTTTCAGAACCGAGTGACATTCTGTCAATAGGCACTTCAGCAAATACAAGGAGACCCCAATTTCTTTACTGGAGTTTTGTTCTCTGACGAGTCGACTTTTACAAACCACGGTACGATTAATTGACACAACATGCATTATTGGAGTGTCGAAAACCTGCATTGGTTACGCCAAGTTGAACATCAGCGCCCGTGGAATAATTGGCAATAAACTTATTGGTCCATATTTTATCGATGGGAACTTAAATGGTGAGAAAGAACGAACTTCCAGTATTGCTTGCAGACCTTCCCTTAGACATGCGACAAACAATGTGGTTGCAACATGACGGTTGTCGAGCACATTATTTCGTTGCAGCACGGGAAGTATTAGATCGCGTGTACAACTGTCGGTGGATCGGAAGAGGTGGTCCAGTGTCTTGGCCTGCAAGATCGCCAGATCTTACTTCACCTGACTTTTGTTTGTGGGGCTCTGTGAAGAGTGAAGTTTATCATGAACTGCCAACAACCCGTGAGAACATGATTGAGCGAATCACCAATGCATGTCGAAAGATTACACCGGGCACGCTTCTCAGGTTTGTCCAATCATTCCAAGTGCAGATAAATCAGTGTATTGAATTGGGTGGTGATATTTTCGAGCACTTATTGTAAAATGATTATTACAAAGAAGCACCCCGATGGTGAGAGGCAAGGGGACTCACCTAAAACAAGCACCCCGATGGTGAGATGCGAAGGAACTCACCTTACAAAAGCACCCCAATGGGAATAAAATACTGCTACGTCCACGTCATTGTCCCTGGGTTATGCTAAATGCAGTTTCTTATCAAAATTCAACATGCCTCACGTCATTTTGCGATGAAAAATGCATTTTTTACCATTTGCGCAATATTTCATTTTTGCGATTACCGCACCATCTATCACAAATAAAAAAAAAGTAGTTTCAAACAAAACCTACGTATTTTTGTTCAGAGAATCCAAATCTGAAAAAAAAAAAAAAATGTTTGAAATTGAGATTTGAAAGTTGCCCCTCTCCCAGGAGGTGGGGTGGGGGGTGGAGTTTGGCATCATTGGATGAGCCCCTTTGAGATGAACAAATTTCATTGAGAACTTTTTTTTGATCAGATGCGTACTTTTCAAAATATTTTGTTGTGTCAAGCTAAAAAACTCACCTGGTATATATAGTATATATCTGGGTGGCAAAGGACCTGGAAAATCAGGGAATTACAGAGGTCACAAAAAGTCAGCAAATTTTGTCTTGATTGACAAATGTTTCTTTGTTGAACTGTAGATGTTACTGGATGCAATTAACCTGCCAGGCATTTGATTTTGAAGAAGTTGTAATAAGCACTGCATTTAAGTGGGAAATCATCTTGCCCGCCTTTGGTGTAAACGTTTAGGTCTCTATTATGCATTGGACACAAACAGGGTGCCAGAAACAAGTGATGTAAGGTGAGAAGGTGGGGAGGAGAAATTTCCAGTGAGGCAGATACTTTTGATAAAGCTGGCATCCGCGGCAGAGTGTTTAGCACATCACGCTATGATGCCGGTGGTCCCGTGTACGAATCCTGGCCTGAACATGGATGTTACTGAGTTTCCATTCATCAATTTCATCATATCATCACTCATCCCCATCTTTGCAAATTAGCCAAACGTGGCACAAAAAGCGAAGTAAAATAAACAAATCAATCAAGATTAGATGAACCTCTAAATGACACATTTCAAATGTATTGACATATTTTTTTTTCTTGTCTATGGGAGCTATAAGGGGTCAGACCTGTCGACCAGAAGGGTTCACCTTCTCTGGCACTGTCCGACAGATGTCCAAAAACTGTAGTATGGCATTGTGTGGACATTATGAAGGAACATTGAAAGGAATGAGGACTTTTATCCAAACTGAATTTTTTGTTGTGTGCTGTGGAACTACATTTGTTCTATTGAATATTTATGTTCCATTGATGCAAGTGATTTTTGTCGGGAAAGTCTGACTAATGAAAAGATTCTCTCGTGCTTGGCATGTTTTCCACGACTCACCTGGTTGATAGCCTGAGAGAATCATTTCATCATTCTTCGCCAGGAAAACTTCAAGACTTACTTAAATCTGACTAATGTTGAATTGCCACAAAACATCACTCCGGCATAAAAACACATGCATGGCACTCTTATGCATGCAATTTTTTTGTCTGAGTAGTACGACATTTCGTCCGACATAATTTCAGGCTCTCAATTATAAGAACATATTATTTTCTTCAGTAATCAATCTTCCTCTGCCAGCTCTACTGAATTTTCATATGAGGACAGTCGAGAAAGTACGTTCCAATTAGCCATAAATTAAAACACAATCTTCGGTAATAATTGACATTTTATTGTCTTAATTATAGTGACCCATAGCTTACTTTTTGACATACTCACCACCGTTCTTCAGGTATTTATGTTATTGTGGCACAAGATTTTGTATGCCCATGTTATTAGTCTGCCTCCAAAAAGTG
This sequence comes from Lepisma saccharinum, assembly GCF_977018435.1. NCBI lineage: Eukaryota > Metazoa > Arthropoda > Insecta > Zygentoma > Lepismatidae > Lepisma > Lepisma saccharinum. Next base: position 52,514,648 of record NC_139251.1, read on the forward strand.
GAACTGTCTGTACAGCAGCGTTACTGTCTAAACACGTGTCCTGCCAAACTGGTTCAGCTGAAGGAAGAGATGAAAGTCATAGTGCGTGATATCGGGGCTACCACTTAAGAGCCCGTATCACCGCTGGTGACGATACCTAAAAAATAGGTTCTTGCATCGACGTTCTGTGCTCGAACAGTCAAGTGTGTGGCATTTAAATTTTACTGAGTTAAAGATCAAATATGAAGTTAGTTATGTCGCGCAGCCTTTTTTTAAATATATTATTTATTACGTAGTTTTCCTTATCTCAATTTCGTAAAATTCACTTGCACGCCAATTGTATGTAATAACTTAAATCAACATTTTAAAGCGCAAGAAAGCTTCAACTGTTCTTCTACAGCAAAGAAATGAAACTGATCTTACATAATTTTCTTTAGAATGTCTGTAGTTCGTCGACGTACAGAGCAATGTATGTAAATTTTAACTTTGACGTTTCTAAGCTGGTCGCGCTAGCCGTTTCCCCCTCTGTACCGCTCGCGCTCAACACCGCCCCCCCCCCCCTTTCCACGGCACTTTTTTCTTTCACAATCGGCCGGTCTTCCAAGAAAACCGCATGCTGAGAGCTAGGAAAAGAAAAAAAGAATTCAGGGAAAGGTTTTGGGGGGAGAATCAATGGTTTGGGCGATGCTTGTAAACAGTTCTTCACTACGCTATATCCTAATACTAAATCACGATGGGGTTGTAGTGCAATGACAACAGTGAAGAACGGGGGATTTCTCCAGTATATTGTTCACAAATGGGAAGGGCTGGTTGCACAGACTCAAGTACACCTTTACAAAAGGTTTGCCTGCAAAAGAAAAATTGTGCCAAACTATAACTTTTTTTTTGTGAGAACACGAAAGTCCATTACCAAGGGATTTTTTTTAGGGGGAAGGTGACTTTACTCAAAGTTTTTAGGTAAATATTGTGTAAATTCTATCTGGTGGTGGATTATCAACCAGTCACGCAAATGAATGACTTTTTAGCTGTCGATCATAAATAAGTTCAATGAACGTTCATTGTCAGTTTGAGATATTTCTGAGGGTCAATGGTAAAAAATACTTGATGGAAATAGTGCTATTTTTAAACATTTTGAACGTCCGTTCAACTTAATTTCGAATTTGGCTCCTTTCATGATTTGTAAGTAGGGGGATAAAATATATTTACTTAATACTTTACTGCGTTATTTTATCACCAATTACATATATATATATATATATATATATATATATATATATATATATATATATATATATATATTACAGTCAGACCCAAAGAATTCACAACATAAGATAGTTCTGTGTCATCATATACAAAAATACTTTTAGGCATAGGTCTTATGTAAAATAAAATACATTAATTATATGTTGTTTTTTCTTTTCCAAAGACATTATTTAGTTGAATAATATGACAGACTTACTATTGATAATGACCATACAAAACACACCATAGAAATTTCATTCACTTTCAACTTTCTGGGGCCGGCCACCGTGGGGGAGTGGTTAGCACATCGCGCTACGACGCCAGGGGTCCCGGGTTCGAATTCCGGCTTGGCCACGGATGTTTGTGAGTGTCCATTCATCAATTTCATCATATCATCACTTATTCCCTTCTTCGCAAATTGGCCAAAAGTGGCACAAAAAGCGAAGTAAAATAAAGCAAATCAATCAACTTTCTGGATATACGACAAATAACACTATTTCTGTATAAGGAATTTTAGGCGTGCTCAGATCCTCCGATTATGGGGAGCAAGGGCCTTGATAAGAGTTCAGCTGACGAAATAAAGCCTTCATTCCATCTCACTGTTTTTATTACATTGATGGGAACAAAACAGGGTCGTGTGTGTCCCGACGCATCTAAAATCACTTTTTTAGATGAATTTCAACTTCAGTGGCACCATTGTTCTCTGCTGGCGCTTTATTTTCCATCTCTGCCGTTCAAAGACTATTGTACGTATAAACGAGGTTTAGTACCGCAAATTCAAAAGAACTACACATAATTTATTCATGTGCAATATATGGGCAATTTATTCTGCAGACACATACAGATAATACAACTAAAGAATAAAATATGTGGAGGTGTTAATAAGAAATTTGCTAGTGGGAGAGTCCAATTACATAGGAAGTAATACACTACCCTTTCCTTACGTAGTTACTTGGAACTTTCGTAGGTTTGAAAATAGTATTTACTTTTATTTCTATAAAAGCATAATGTTGTTTAAGAACTGTTATTAGATTCTTCTGCACTAAATTTCTAAGTGAGGCTATTAAGGGGCAACTTCTCCCTTCCCCCCCATTTACTCACCGTATGCAAAGAGTGTGAATACTTTTTTGCTGAAATGGGAAAGTGAACCACAGCAAGAAACTAATAATATACATCTGTTTTTATGAACAGCTGCAGAATTACCTACAAACTTGTTGAAATTCACAGTTTTGCTAGCTTGTACTCATTGGACGATATACATACAGCCAGGGACGGAGCTACAAGGAGGTCAGGAGGAATGAAACCCCAACAACATATCTAAGCTCCCTGTAGCCCCCAGATTTTTATAGTACGGTAGACGCCTTTCGATCGAAAATTAAAGAAGTAGAAGCTATCTTACGTAATATTTTCCATTATAAAACTTCCCTTAGGGCAAGGCCATTGCTATGTTCAAGTACATTTCCTGCTTTTATAAGATCGCAAGATTATTGCAACGTGTTGTACGTAAAATCGTGGTTGGAGGTGGCAGCTGCAGATCTGCATGGATCAACAACAGACATTGATTATTTAATACGTACTAAGTAATTGTTAAATCACAAGTCTCCAAACTTGCCAAAAAAATTTACAGATACTCTGCTGCCTATCTGGTAGGTGGATGTGTTCAGAGGCTGTGGGATTGCTGTTTGGTTGTTGGAGGGTCAAACGATGATAATACGATGCCTACGAAGTTAAATGATAACAATTATTATCCTATGTAAATCATGTCACTGTTTTTGGAGCGAGTGTTAAAAATTAATTTTTATAAGTTGGAGGATGTTACCAATTGTATTGTGAAGGTAACACTGAGAGAACAAACATATTTTCAGTGCAAATTCACCTACACTAGGAGACAAAAGCATTGACTATCAATATCATTGATTCAGTTCTTTTTCACATGCATGCTCGGATCCGGAGAGATAGTTCGCAACTATGAATAAGAGGAGTGTACAGTTAACAGAATCAAGCATATCTGGAAACTAGTAAGCTGCGTGAAAACTGACATACGTGTATTTCAGGATAACTATGATAGATATGAACAAGAAACTGTATTAGCCTTATCTGCGGATGTTTGAAAAGTCCTGTAGTAAATTCACAAATTCGTCGTTCCGGTTCAATATGAGTAATATGCATTGGCTGTAAATAGTTTTAATTGTATCAAAAATGCTAAAAGTACACATTTTACTAACTACACGACTTTCCCAATGATCCCAAATGGCTAACTTGGATTGATATTCATGTGCATTAGCACTGGCCTCCGTGGTGAAGTGGTTAGCACATCCGGGAGTTCGAATCCCGGCATGGATGCTCTTTGTGAGTGTCCGTTCATCAGTTTCATCATACAATTCATCCTCAGGCGGAGCACAAAGAATGACGCCTTAGGTTGTAAGACACGTTTTTATTACGTTAAGAAAAGAAAGAACATCAAAATCATCTCACTTAGGATAATCCACCAACTGCAGAAAAGACAAAAGAATGTCTTCCGCCTGTTCTGCACATGTGTCGCAACAGGGTGAATAGCTATGCACTACTACAAAACATCGTCATTATTTCCCTAGTTTACAGCACCATACAGGAGAGATATCCTGCTACTCGATGTTATAAACTATTCCATATATGTTGGTCAGAGGCGTGCGCACGGGCAGGGGGTTGATTGCCCCCTAATCACGGACGTTCGCAGATTTTTCCACAAAGGGACAAGAAAGGTATTTTTTCATTGGGCATATTACCCCGATACTAGTACTGTCCTCTCAAAAAACACCAGTTGAATTTGAAATTATCGCATTCCTGCGTCCCCATTACATAATAATTAATGTAAATTACTATGACTGAAATCTAATTATACTTGTGAAATATATACTTTTAGGTTGACCTTCGTTTTCAAGGTGTGGTCATCCTTGCCCCCCTTCCAGACGTTCCATGCCCCTATATTATTATACTTTCACCTAGAAATTTAGTGGAGAGCAATATTGTCGATGTTATTAAACAATATTATACTCTAAAAGGAAATGGCGCAACCACAATGGGACAGGGGGCATTGCTTATGCCTTTTTCCAACCTTGGACGGAAATCATTGAATTAAAAGAAAGCAAGACTAGCAGAATCTACTAGTAGCAGGACAAAAGGATACTCAAGACGGAATTAGTTTTCACGTCCATCTTCATTATTTCTTCCAGACGGTCAGGATCACTTGCAGAGGGTTACAGAGGGACAATTGTCCCCTCGACTTTAAATTTTATACAAATAAAAATACATTTCTTAAAATTTTCTTTCTCGCTTCGCTCGGGGTACCTGCTTTTCTTGCAGTCTTGTCAACTTCCGAGCCGTAGCTAGGAAGTAGCGGGAGTTGGCACTGGGCGCCGAACAATCTGATTGAGAAAAATTGTAAAAAAGAATGCCATGCCGTCCCATGAATTTTTTTGCGCACTATTAAATCAATACTGTTTTCAACTTTCAAAAATTTGGATCGAAAAATTTTCTTGCTCGCTTCGCTCGCAGTTTCTTTTCTCCAATACATTGTAAATTACCAGAAAGAAAGTAAGAACGAATAAGTAATTCATACAGTTGCTGCTATAACAGTTTGGTTTGGAGGGAAACGAGCGCTCACATTTCAGAGACAATCTATATAAATTTTGCTGTTGGTTTGTTAAGGGGCGGATGAATAGATTACGTAATGTATTTAAATAATATGTTAATACCTAGGTATATATATATATAATATACACACTCGCGCGCGCAAACACACACACATATATATATCACATCAATGCAAAAAACTAAAACAGTGAGATAAAATGAGGTTTTTCTTTGCCGATCTGACTTAATTTTCAAGGTTTTTGCTCCCCCCCTTATCAGAGGGTCTGCGTACGCCTATGATGTTGGTACCTTCTTCTAATAATAAAAACAAGTTAAAATAACAGTAATATTAAATTAATAATATTAAAATATTAATTAATATTGTTATCACATGAATGGGAAAAGATGGCATAAGAATAGGAATATAACAGCACGTATTCATTATCTAGCTCATGAATAGTTAAGATCGCTTCAATTTGTATAAAAACAACTGACCTGGCAAGGTGATTGTGAAACAGATAAGGATTTGAATATTTATTGAATAACGAAAAAGGATGTTAGATCCATTTGACGAAAAGTAAAGCTCTTAATTTAATATTTAAGCATATTACTTAGGTAGTGGTGTGTATAAATCTTCTTTGATACAGTCATCCAAAGTTGTATGACCCCAATGTAATCCTTCCCTTACAATAAGTTTGACGGAAATACACCTATCTCGATTATAAGACAGATGCTAAACAAAACAAGCATTTTTACATAATTTAATTTTAGTAAGTCTCTCGTGGAAGATTCGGACTCTCTGGACACCCCGCCTCCCCTAAATAGTCCTTGGCTCTATTACATGTAAGTTGTATTGCGATGTTCGTCAATGTGTGTTTTTCTTCTTTCAGACACTCGGAACATGTGTTGTCCTGTCACAGAAACCCTCTCGGCTCGGAGTTATAAACGTTCGGGCTCAAAAGAAAGGTCTATTATGGTCAGAGCCTGACCTTCCCCGCGGGGTGGGGGGGTGGGGGGTGGGGGGGAGTAGCGGACAGGGAACCTTGTCTTCTGTTTCTTTCGACACAGCAACCCTCCCACCAGTAAAGTCTGAAAAGGTCTACCATGCAATGGATTTGTGTTCGAAGGGGGAAATGGAATCAATATTGGCAAGACTAGGAAGAAAATTTGACATCTGTCCGGTGCGTTTTTCGAGTGACGCTGATACGGGCTCTTAAAATGGTGCAAAAGAGCCCACTCGCGATCAGGTGTGTTTTGGGTCTTGCATGATGGATCTGCCTTCCATGAATTGTGAGGAAGGTAAGGAGAAATTTCCAGTGAGGTAGACATGTTTGATGAAGCCAGCCTCTGTGGCGGAGTGGTTAGCATATCGCACTACGATACCAGGGGTCCCAGTTTCGAACCCCGACCTGAGCATGGATGTTTGTGAGTGCCCATTCATCAATTTCATCATATCATCACTCATCTCCATCTTTGCAAAATAGTCAAAAGTGGCACAAAAAGCGAAGTAAAATAAAGCAAATCAATCAATCAATTAACCAAGCTAACTCCTGGCATGGGACCCATCTTTATGGCATTAATCTGCTGTTGCCACTTTTACCTATGAAGAAACTTGCGGTCAAACAGCCAATTGAACCCACCACTACCCCCCTCTCTTTGAGCAACAATGGGCAACCTTAGAATCCCTCCTCCATGCTATGGCCAGTAGGAAAACAGGTTTTTGCAAAAAAAAACCATTCTGCACTGTGAATACAGCCAGGAGATACCTTGGCCCTGGAATAACACTGTTCTTAAATCCACTCCCTTCACAACAATGCGACTGCACCACATTACAGACACATACCACCTCTTCCTATTTGTATGTGCGGATGGTGCTCCAACAACTAGTGCAGCATTCCAATGATATCAGAAGTTACTTACTGGACGTGCCTCATATAAACTTACTGGATGCTGTTATTAACCGCATTTCGCTATCTTATCCTGTCTGCTTAGCAAAATCAGATGCCTGTGCAGTGGAGTAGATTCCCCTACTACGAGGGTCGTTCAAGTCAATCGGGGACTTTTTTTTTAAAAAAAATAGAAGAACAAATTTCAAAGTGTGGTAACTGGATTTATTTTTCCACATAACCTCTTGCTACAGTTATACACTTATCCCAGCGTTTAACTAACGCCTGGAATGCTTCGCTTAGAAAGATTTATCATTACGGCGGAACCATTGTAGGACAGCATTCTTCACTTCATCATCAGTGTTGAAATATTTTCCTCCAAGGAATTCCTTCATAGGTCCAAACAGGTGAAAATCACTTGGTGCTAAGTCAGGACTATAGGGGTGTGTGGTAATATCTCCTAGCTGATTTCCTGGAATGTTCGTTGAGCGGTATGCGGTCGTGCATTGTCTTGCAAAAAGAGAACACCCTTTGTGATGAAACCTGGACGTTTCTTCCTTAAACGCTTATGCACATCATGCAGAACACAGCAGTAATACTTACTGTTGATAGTGACACCATGGGGTAAAAAAATCAACGTGAATAATCCCCTGTTTATCCCAAAAGACACATTCCATGTGCTGAATGTTCCCAGGAATGACTGCCGTGGGCTGTGATCCACCATGACCGGGATCGTCAGTAATAGAGATACGGCCATCTTCGAAGCGCTTACACCATTCAAATGCCTTACTGCAACAGTGTGTCTCATCACCGTACTGAACCTGAAGTCTTCTGTAAATTTCAACAGATTTTCTGTCCTCGTTCACTAAAAACTTCATCACAATATGTTGCCGGCAATATATGTAACAGTGTTAAGAGAAGTGTAAAAAGAAGTAACATTGATAATGTAAGGTAATATGACACTTTGTTTTGTACAATTCCATTGCTTCACTTTCAGAACGTTTAGTCCCGAGCAGCAACTTTATGATATGTTAGGGTTTTGGGTGCCAAGCGGATGCCATGTGTTCCCATGTTCACATCAAACAAGCCACTAATTCACCATACCAATATCTCAATCTTGTGTACATGGATTAAGTTGTTTGATTATTTTATATAGAAAAGAGATGTAGGATTCAAGCGTTAATGCTTTGAAATTAAGTTTGCAGTCATGATTCTTGCAAGCGGCAGGCAAAATATCAACATTTAATAATGAGAAATTACAAAATTTATTCATTAAAACAACAATTTACTCTAATCTCATTTAGTCATAACATTAAAAATAATCAAATATTTTATTTAAGCCTGCTTGCAAATGAGAAAAACCCTGTAAAAGGCCCTCCCTAGCTTGTGAATTGTAATAACTTTGAAAATCACTATTTTCCAAAACCAATATAAATTGTGCACACACACAAAGCACCCCCCACACACAAGTACCCCCACACATGCACGCACCCCCACTTACACACACACACACACTCAAACACTTTTGACATAGTAGTGCATTGTGCTAATTACTCCGTCACACACAGAGGCCAACATAAATTAATATCGGGCAAAAGTCAGCATTAATATTATTGTATATACACACACACACACAAACACACTGTTTAATTGAATTGAAATAAAATTTTTGATAAATTGAAATCGCACAGACCCTTTATATTGTTAATGTAATTGTGTGGGTAGGTGGTGAGAGGAAGTGAGAGTGGTCACTCTAGTATATCCCCTTCCAGGTTATTACTGTTATATACATTGATTAAATGTGCTCTTCAATGAAAATTTTCAAACAATGATATACATTCATATCTTAGAGAGACTTATGTTTCAACTTAAAACTTGAGACCAAAATCACTTCTAATAGGATTTCTTTCTTGCAGCTCTACACTAGAGACAGCATTCTGCTGTGCGACTAAGAGTAGTGGAACGACTCTGGAATCTACAAGGGAAGGAGAATCTACAAAATCTTCAAACTGTGAAGGTTTTGCCATTTGTAATGATGGAATTAATTTGTTCAATGATAAATGTGAACTTGCTGTTCACATGCAAAATCATCATAGACCAAAATCTTTTGAGTGCTCAATGTGCAAGGAATCATTTAAGGGGATAAAATGTCTCATGGAATATACAGGAGGTCATAGTGGTGAAAAGTCTTTTTTGTGTTCTACCTGTTGCAAATCTCGAGCATTAAAACACAGTTTTAGAAAGCATTGGAAAACTCGTAGTGTTGCAAGCAAGGAAGATCTTCGAAAACATTCCAGAACTCATACTGGAGACAAGCCCTTTGTATGTTCAGTGTGTAACAATACGTTTACAGTGAAGTCAAGTCTTAGGAAACATTTAAGAATTCATACTGGAGAGAAGCCCCATGTGTGTTCAACATGTAACAAATCATTTGCATGGAAGAAACATCTTAGAAATCATCTAATAATTCATACTGGAGAGAAGCCCCATGTGTGTACAACATGTAACAAATCATTTGCATGGAAGGATAGCCTTGAGAGACATTTAAGAATTCATACTGGAGAGAAGCCCCATGTGTGTTCAACATGTAACAAATCATTTGCAAGGAAGTCAGTTCTTAGAGAACATTTAATAATTCATACTGGAGAGAAGCCCCATGTGTGTTCAAAATGCAACAAATCATTTGCAAAAAAGGAACTTCTTAGGAAACATTTAAGAGTTCACACTGGAGAGAAACCCTTTGCATGCTCAGTGTGTAAAATTGCATTTAAACTGAAGTCAAATCTTAGAAATCATCTAATAATTCATACTGGAGAGAAACCCCATGTGTGTTCAACATGTAACAAATCATTTGCACGGAAGGATAGCCTTGAAAAACATTTAATAATTCATACTGGAGAGAAGCCCCATGTGTGTTCAACATGTAACAAATCATTTGCACGGAAGGATAGCCTTCAAAAACATTTAAGAATTCATACTGGAGAGAGGCCGCATGTGTGTTCAACATGTAACAAATCATTTGCAAGGAAGTCAGTTCTTAGAGAACATTTAATAATTCATACTGGAGAGAAGCCCCATGTTTGTTCAACATGTAACAAATCATTTGTAGGGAATGCAGATCTTAGAAGACATTTAATAATTCATACTGGAGAGAAACCCCATGTGTGTTCAACATGTCACAAATCATTTGCACGAAAGAATGATCTTACGAAACATTTAATAATTCATACTGGAGAGAAACCCTACCTTTGTTCAACGTGTAACAAATCATTTGCACGGAAGGAAGGTCTTGAAAAACATTTGTTAAGAATTCATGATACAGAGAAGCCCCATGTGTGTTCAACATGTAACAAATCATTTAGAAGGAAGGCAGATCTTAGAAAACATTTAATAATTCATACTGGACAGAATCCCCATGTGTGTTCAACATGTAACAAATTTTTTGCAAGGAAGTCAGTTCTTAGAGTACATTTAATAATTCATACTGGAGAGAAGCCCCATGTGTGTTCAACATGTAACAAATCATTTGCACGAAAGAATGATCTTAGGAGACATTTAATAATTCATACATTAGAGAAACCCTACCTTTGTTCAATGTGTAACAAATCATTTGCACGAAAGAAAGATCTTGAAAAACATTTAATAATTCATACTGGAGAGAAGCCCCATGTGTATTCAACATGTAACAAGTCATTTGCATGAAAGAATGATCATAGAGAACATTTAATAGTTCATACTGGAGAGAAACACTTTGCATGCTCAGTGTGTAATGATTCGAGTTGCAAATGCCAGCTTTTTTGAACAGACCTTTTTTTCCATATAAAACGTGGCTTTTTTGGAAAGAAAACTGAATTTTTTGCTTTTTTGGCTTTTTACTAATTACAGCTAACCTGTTTCACTTGCAGTGTCATTTAAGAGTTTTAATGGTTCATGAAGTCATATTTTGGAACTACCTAAATAATCTTACATCCAAGACACACTAGCTACTAGTTTGTTTTTGTCGTATGTGAGTTTGTGTATTTCCTATGCAATGGCATAGTGGTAAAACTGTCTTATAATCAGGGGATACAAGGTTTTATTGTTAGTGGAGACATATTGCTTATCGATTTGGATTCCATTTTAAATCTGTAGGCCTAGTCCTGATTAGCTTATCTGAGCATAAAATGAACTTAATACAAACTTTCATGTGTTTATGTCATCATATCATTGACCTTTTAGAAATGAAATGATTTGGTTACACTCGAGTTGTGTTCCTGTGAAGTCACAAATATGAAGCAAATTCTAATATTAAACTATTAGATGTTTCACGACAATTAAAAACTTTACAATTCACAATACGTATTCAGAACTACATGCATATATACTCCATGTAATACTTAAGATCAGTATGCTACTACAAGGGAGTTTTAGAGCCCAAAGTTACTTATAAATGTAAGTACTGTTGTTGGAAAATGGCCACATTTTTGATTGAATGTTTTATACAAATAAAATAATATATTAATATAGTTCATAGGTCTATTCATAATGCATAAATTTAATTAATTGTGTGTTGTTGTTATTACATGAATAGGTGCACATATGTGGAACAAAGAGAATATCCAAAATTCTGTAGGGCTGATTGATTAGGTTATTTTATGTCACTTTTCTGCTAAGTGTGACGATATGATGAAATTGATGAAGGAACATATTCACAAACAAAGTCCATACCCAGGATGGGATTCAAACCCAGAACCCCTGGCATCGTAGCATGCTTTGCTAACCACGCAACCACAGTGGTCAGCAAAATGATGTTGGAGTAGGAACTAGAGCTAAACATGCAATTGTAGAGTTGCAGTATTATTGTCCAAAGTAACGGAATAAAATCGATCCACCCCTCCCGACCCTACAATCAGAAACACATGGTCACTTACAGGCAAAGGGTGTCACACAGGGTACAGCTTGGTGGTCATTGTTCTTTTCGTTTACATTCAATTCTCATAAATTTTCAAATAGTACTGCGTTCCACAAATTTACAGTGGTTTCAAATTAACTTTAATTTTTTTTACCATTACGATTGAATAGCCTTGAAATTCTATGTTTAGTAAATAATCTAATATATATATAAAAAAAAAAAAAAAAAAAAAAAAAAAATATATATATATATATATCAAGGGGTCCCGGGTTCGATACCCGGTGGAGGCACAAGTGGTTCGGATCCCACTTTAAACTGTAGGTCCAGTCCCGATTAGCCTTACTGTGCATAAAGTGGACTTAAAACAACAAATCAATCAATCAATATAAAAATATATGTGTGTGTGTTTGGGGGGGGGGGTGTTTTCTGGAATTACTCTCGAACGCCTGGGGCAATTTCAACCAAACACGTTGCTAAATTTGTTAAAATGAAAAGAAGAAAAAAGCAAATCTCACAGATGCAAGAAGTTTAATCAAGCCCAAAGTGAAATGAAACTTTTCATGTTAAGAGCCTCAACATTTACCAGCGGCGCCACGTACTTCCGTCAGGCTGTTGGACTATATGGAATAGTGTACCGTGCTAAAATCTCAACAGCACATTTTCACCCCTTTTTCATCACTCCGTGCATGAATACTGTACACCCCCACTCCTCGATTTGTACGGGGGATAGGGTCTCGGCTCGAGAAAAATCGTCTGCTAGCGTGCTACAGGAAGACTCAGCATGGTAAGTGTGTCATCTCAGGATAAGAAGAAAGTCTACGACAACCTATTGCCTCTGTCAGAACAACGTTTTTTAATGTCATTTTCAAACGTTCTGTACGTTATCAGTGTAGACTTATGTAATGTTTGTAACATGTCGTATACATTAGCAGCACCTGCAAAAAGTTGGAACGCGAATTGACACTACCCCTTAGCCTTTTATCTATTTTGGTGGTATGTTGTAAAGATTGCAACTCTGAAACTATAGTCCGTACATTTTTTGCTTCCGAAAGTGGATTCTGCTATGTACTTTATGTTTAGGAACTTTTAATTTTATATCTTATCTAAATTACCTGTTTTTAAATGCTAGAAATATATTTCCTTGTGTTTATGTAGCACTTCAATGGTCAAGAAACAAACTTACAGAGCTTACAGAGTACCGTCATTTTTCCCCGGCTTCCAGACCCGAAAATTTTCCGCGCGGTTCATTGTGGCACGTGAAGTGGTGGTCGTTGTTGTGAAGGATTAGCTTTTTCTTGTTGTTAGAAGTGAAAGTGTGTGTGTGTGGTAGTGTACGATGAATTCGGTGGATTCTTTGTTGCAGCGACCTTTCTTTTCAAAAACGCCTGAAGAAAAGTTGGAAATAAAAGCGCTAGGACGACCGTTGCCAGATTTAGATCTATCGCAAAATGCAGAGGGAGGTAAGAACGCTACGTATAAAAGGCGATTTAATAGAAAACTCTACGATAGTGAACCATGGCTTTGTGGGTGTCAAATTCGAAATGCAGTATTCTGTTTTCCTTGCATACTTTTTGGAAGTAATGATTCATGGTCTAAATAAGGGGTAAAAGATCTAGGGCATTTATGTGAATATATGAAAAGCATAGTGAAAGCAAAAAGCACATGAATAATGAGTTAAATTTTTCTCTCTCGGAACTGTCAACATAGCAATGCAGCTAAGCCACGCTTATCTAGAATCGCATAATGAGCAAGTTGAAAAAAATCGCCACGTCTTGTCAAAAATCATAGACTGCATCAAGTTCTGTAGAGCTTTTGCGTTGGCCCTGCATGACCGACCACGATGAAACAGATTCCTCCGCAAACCCTGGGCTCCTTGATTTTGTCAGCAGTTTAGACAATGCTGTTAAAGAAAATCTTGACAACAGCACTGTATTTAAATGCACTCGATCTCGCCAACCAAGTTCCGGGTTGGAGTCTCGGGCCGGGTATGGGTATTCTTTGTAATACTTTGTAATAATGAAATTAATGAAGGTGCATTCACAAAGAATACCCATACCCGGGCCAAGACTTCAACCCGGAACTTCGATGACGAGATCGAAAGTCGACCACTTAACGTTCGTGGCCACAGAGCCGGCACGTATGTGTGGGTGGGGGTGGGGGAGTAGGGGTCATTATAAGTACATGAAAAACAACATCAGTTGTAGCATGCATCTTTGAAAAGTCACGAGCCGCCTCTGTAGTGTGGAATCCATAGTTTTCAGGGTCTCTAATATGAATAGTGACACTCCCAATGCCGTTCAACTCCAAGACACCTTTGGTACTCCTAGGGGTGTCGGTGGGAAGGGTTGACATGTAAAAATGATCGAAAACGACCGACAGTGAAATCCATAGTTTTTGGGGTCTTGAGGATGAATAGTGGCACTCCCAATGCCATTCAACAACAAGACACCCATGGCACATTTAGGGGTGGGGGTGGGAAAGGGGTGACATGTAAAAATAATCTAAAACTACCGTTATTAGTGTGGAATCCATAGTTTTCGGAGTTGTTAAGATCAATAGTGACACTACCAATGCTGTCCAACTTCAAGACACCTCTGGTACCCCTAGGGGTGGGGGTGGAACAGGGTGACATGTAAAATGACAGATATTAGTGTGAAATCCATAGTTTTCGGGTTCACTAAGATGCACTGAATAGTGACACTCACAATGCCATTCAACTCAAAAACACCCCTGGCAACCGGGTGGTGGTGGGAAGGGGGTGACATGTAAAACGACGGATATTACTGTGGAATCCATAGTTTTTCGTCCTGCTGAGATTAATAATGACACTCCCAATGCCGTTCAACTCCAAGTTCATTTTACACTATTGTTAGAATTCATTATATTCCTGTCTAATAGAAGATGGGGACAAATAAATACCTGGCAATACTGGGCAATCAGCTAATATATATAAAAAAATTAAATAATATGCTTTAGCAATTATTATTATAATAAAGAACATGTCTGAATGTGAATTAAGAAATAAAAATATATTCTTTCATGACTGCTTTGAAAAAGCCAGGTCAGGGATTGAAATGAATGGACTGCTTGGTAGCCTTGCATCAATGGCTGTACAAACTAAAGCTACCAATTTTGCAGACTTTTCAAACCTGCCTCTCTACACAAAAACATATTAAGTTATGCAAGGACAAAATATCTTTTTTTATAATCTTGAAAAATCATGGATGTTATTTTTTGTGGCTTTTTATAGGTTCACATTTAAATATTTCATAGCTCGAGGAGAGGGGGGTGGGGTATGGCCCCTCCCCTGAGTACAGGTAGGCATAAAGTAATGTTGCCACCTTGTTCCAGGTTCAATCCCCAATGAAAGCACAGTGGTTCAAGTCCCATTTTACGCTGCAGGTCGAACACCAATTTACGTGTATGAGCATAAAGTGGGCTTAAACAAACAAAACGTTACTTATAGAAAGCCATATTTTTAAAAAAAATGTCATTCGTGGCAAATCTATTTCAGTTTCTGCCTCAGTTTCGTGGCCACAATGCACTAGGGCAGTGCCTCTCAGCTGGCTGGCTGTGGCATAATTTTATATTTGTCAACAAGCCTAGACATATAACATATTAAATTATTTATTAATACTTAATTTCAAAGGTGCATATTAAAGTATAAAGTTAAAAAAAAATTAGATATTTGAATTTTTTGAACAGGGCGAATTTACCATGCTCTGGTGGCACAATGGTTGAGAACCACTACACTTGGTTGCCAAAATACACCACATCTGTTCCATGACCAAGTTTAGTGGCCATTAAGTCAAATTTAACTATTAGATTCTATTTACAATATATGTAAAACTACTCAAGTTATGTGAATGTATATACTATTTAGATATATTTAAGTAAACACTGAAATTTGCAGATAACATTGGAGTAAAACTATCCAATTAAAAAAGCCATCATTTTTGCAAAATGCTTTGTCTGCTATGAATTCCATGTTGAAAGTTGTACTTTAAATTTACATATGGGCATCTTTTCACAGTAGAGAGATAAATAAAAGTGGTGAAATAAAATAAATGCAGCCAAGTAATGTATTTTCATTGATTTGGAACACTTTGGGAAAAGTAGCCGAAAAAAGCTGTGGAAAAAACTCAGTTTTTTTTTTCCAAAAAGGGCTGCTTTTTCCGACCTCTTCCAACTCTAGTAATGATTCATTTAAACTAAAGTCAAATCTTTGGAATCGTTTAACAATTCTACTGGAGAGAAACCCTACCTCTACTCAACATGTAATAAATCATTTACACGGAAGGAAGGACTTGAAAAACATTTAAGAATTCATACTGGAGAGAAGTACCATATGTGTTTATAACAATATCGTGATTTTAACGTTGTTATTATTAGTATTAGACTTAGCTATGCTTTTTATCTACAGTTCGGTTGAGATAAACTGATTTCAAGTATTATTATAGATTTCAATGTTTGAAGGAAAGAATAACCAATTACCTTTACTTTCTTTTATTACAGAAGAAAACTAAGTAAAAACTTCACAAAAAAATAATTAAAGGATCACACTGATTCACTGGTGGTTCTTGGTTTACATGAGTAAACCCAATACAAGAGTTGACACCGGTACTTTAGATTATCTAGGTAAAAGAAATATAAGAAAAACCACTCTCACATATATTTATAAAGAACAAATTTAACCTGTTTACTCACGATTACTTGGCCGGCCTTTAGAAAGAATTAGCGCTTTTCAAACTTTAGTAGGATTTTTTTCATCAGAAGATCGAGCTTTTGGGGGTTAAACACGAGAGCTCTCGACACTGGGGATCACTTCACTAAAATCCTCGTTGTTCCGTCTTCTTTTCCCGACGATCCTTGGTGTCTTGTCGCTGGAGAAAATCCTTCTCTGCAACCTCGGCGTCACTGACAGAAACTCTGCTAAACTGCTGCAGAGTGAGTTCACTTCCCACGATCTCTTTTCCGGAGAGCCTTAATGCCGATTTAACGTTTCTTGTGCCTCTGCAAACAACGGCGGACTAGCGTGGTCTTCCGACTGAAGAGACTACTTTATCACTTCGCCAAGAAAATGTCACCGGAGGTATGCAAAACTCAACAGAAAGAGCACTGAATAGCGCGACCACCTTCCAGTCAAACTCTCCGCGCCAACTGCTTCAACTACTCCGCGTGCAAACCCACGTGCGCTTACTTCCCTTCGTGTACCGGACTCAGTCTATTATCTCAAAAAGGGGTGTTTCGATTCCTTTTGCTTCTTTCTTCCCGGAACGTTCTGTAAACAATCTGTTACAGATGCCCTCTCCACGAAGAGACATTAGATGGACTGATCAAGGAGAGCTAATGTCTTTTAGAGTATATTCATGTCCTTGAATTTTTGTTCAATCCTCGTATATATATTTTTCACACTCACATTACAGTTATCATTTTTTTCTTTAAATACACATAACGATATCGATATTCCTTCATATGTAGCACAAAAATATTTGTAAGGTATGATTTTCAGTTACTAAATGTGTATATAATAATTTAATTACAATGATTTCTCGTGAATTCACGACAATAGAAATTTAAATATTTACTCTTGAATTCACACATAAGCACCATGTGTATTCATTCATCTAAGCACTATTAACATTCTACACAAACTTTCCAATATATATATTATCATAGTTCACCTATCTTTATACCTTACATAAAATCAACTTTCAATCATTATCACTATACGGTCTATCAATCCAGTACAAGTAACTTCAATCATTTACATATTGTCTTGCAGGTTTTCAAATTGTTTCAACTGACTTACATAAATTTCTCTCTTACAATTACTACAATTCCATAATTTTAAATTTTCCACATGTTGTGATTCAAGTACCTCTCCAGAGCAACAATCAAGTAAATCAAAACTTCCAGCATTTATTTGCTTTTTACACAAATAAGGACCCTTATAAAGTAAACAATATTTTGCTGTAACTTTATTAATTAAAGAACTCTGATTTCTAGCCTTCAGGAACACCAGGTCCCCTTCTTGAATTTCCCTTCTACCTGGCATGGGGACCCTGACCTCTACCAGGCGCGTCCCTCGGGTGGCGGATGAGGGATCCCACCAGATATGGTGGGGTGGTCCGAATATAGAATAAGGACCCGTGGACCAACAGGGAGCCCAGTGCCTGGGGGCTTAATACTGGGCCACCCTCTCTCTAGGGGTTAAAATATAGAGAGCCGGCCCGGAGGGCGAAGACCAACGGTTCCAGAGGCGGAAGAGGATCATAGAGAAAATCCCAACGGCAATGGAAGCGGAAGAGTTACGACCTTAGTGGCCAATATGAGCCACTAAGAAGCGGATTGGATATCTCCGTCAAATATCCAAAACCAACTGCTGCCTTGCAGGGGTGTGGGAACACCAAAGGATATGGGAGAAAACCCTGAAAATAAAAATCAGCCTGGTCGTTGGGCTAATCCCCCACACCAGACTAAAACTAGCGGATTCAGAGAAATAAAGGTAGCCTCGGAAAGGATGGATTTAGTAGAAGACGACAAGCAAGGAAATGGAATATCCGAATTGGAACTTGGAATATTAAAACAATTAATGGAAAAGAAGTGGAGATTGTAGGAGAAATGGAAAAGTATAAACTAGCAGTACTAGGACTAAGTGAAGTAAGGAAGAAAGGCAGTGGTATAATGTGCCTTGAAAGAGGATATGTGCTGAGATATGTTGGAGTAGGTAGAGGAAGAAGAGCTAAGGAGGGAGTTGGAATAATAGTTAATGAGCAAATGGAAGAAAGGGTGGAATCATGGGAACCAGTGAATTCAAGGATAATAGTAGTTAGACTGGAAATGGAAGAAAGAATAACAATAATACAAGTTTATGCCCCGACAAATGATCAGGACATATTGGAGAAAGAAGTTTTCTATACTCAATTACAAAGAGTAGTGAATAAAGAGAATGAAGAGAATAGGAAGGTAATATTGATGGGAGATCTTAATGGTAGAACTGGAAACAATAGGATAAGGTCACATGGTTGTATGGGACCATATGGAGGGGAAAGTATGACAAATGAAAATGGACAAAGATTAATAGAATTCTGTGTAGAGAACCAATTGCTACAAGGAAACTCCTTTTTCCAGCATAAGAAAATTCATAAAATCACTTATGAAGCTGAGGGAAGGGAGGCAAAGAGTATAATAGACTACATAATTTACGCAAGAGCACTTCGATATGCCTTTATGGATGTAAAGGTAATTCGAGGTGCTGAATTGAGTACTGACCACAGACTGCTAATAGCTATAACAAGATTTAAGAGGAATAATAGAGAAAGAGATAGGAAGTTTGAAAAGATACAAGTAAAGCAGCTGGCTAAGGAAGAGAAGAGAAAACAGTATAAGGAATTAGTAGAAGAAAGGTTGAACGAATTGGAAATAAGAGAAATGGAAATTGACAGTATGTGGGAAAAATTTAAGGAAGTGATACTGTATGCAGCAATTGAAGTATGTGGCAAAGTTAGGGTGAATACAAAAAGGAAAAGAACTAATTGGTGGACGGATGAAGTAAAGAGGAAAGTGAAAGAGAAAAAGAAAGCATGGAAGAATTACCTAGAATTAAGATCAGAGGAACATAGGTTAATATATGTGCAAAAAAGAAATGAGAGTAAATTGGCTGTAGAGGAGGCAAAGCGAAAATCATGGGAGAAGTTTGGAAATGATATTGAAGAAAGTTTTGTAGAGCATAGAAAGCAGTTCTGGAATATGGTCAAAAGTCTGAAAGGAAAATGGGGAAAAGCAGCAAGAGCTATAAGAAATAAGGAAAATGTATTAGTCATAGGAAGGGAGAATGTGATGGAGGAATGGAGAAAATACTATGAAGAAAAGTTCAAGGATAGGACAAATGAGCAAGAACAAGATGAGGAGCAGGAACAGGAACAGGAGGAGGATGAGAGAATAAGAAACAGAGAAGAGGAGGAGCATGTAGAAGAAGATATGATGATAACAGAGAATGAAGTGAGAGAAGTAATTAAACGGATACGAATTGGGAAAGCAGCAGGATGGGATGGAATAGCACCAGAACTTATAAAATATGGAGGACCAAGAATGGCTGAAATACTACTGAATATATTAAGGGAAGTATGGAGAACTAAGACTATACCAGAAGAGTGGAAAAGGAACATAATTGTGCCAGTACACAAGAAAGGGAGTAATAAGGAATGTGATAATTATAGAGCAATATGTCTATCATCAGTGGTATATAAGATGTATACGAATATATTGGAAAGGAGGCTGAGAAAAATCATAGAGGGAAAACTTGAAGAGGAACAAGCTGGATTTAGACCTGGGAGACAGACTCAAGATCACATTTTTATATTAAGAACAATGATGGGGAAAATGCTGGACAAAAATAAAAGAATATACCTAGCATTTCTAGATTTGAAAGCGGCATTTGACTCTGTACCTAGAAAATATCTGTGGGAGGCATTAGAAAGTAAGGAAGTACCTAAGGAACTTATTAAAGCAATAAGAAGTGTATATAAGGATGTAAAAGGAATAGTAAGAATAGAAGGAAACGAGTCTAAGGAATTTCAAATAGGAAAAGGAATTAAACAGGGAGATAGTCTCAGTCCTTTACTTTTCATTAATGTAATGGATGAAATAACTAAAATTTGCAAAAGAAGAACCCCAAGAGTACAAATAGGATATTGGAATATGAGAGTAGTACAACTGCAAGTACTGCTATATGCTGATGATATAGTCTTAATTGCTAGTAGTGAAGAGAATCTACAGAGGAGCGTAATAGAATGGGGAGAAGAACTTGCGAGAAAAGGGATGAAGATTAATATCAAGAAAAGTAAAGTTATGCAGGTGGCAAAAGGAGAAAAAGATCATGAAATAGCAATTAGATATGGAAACGAGAACTTGGAAGAAGTAGATGAATATGAATATTTAGGAACCATCATAACAAGTGATGGTAGGTGTGATGAAGAAATCCTAAATAGGAAAAGAAAAGCAAATACAGTATATTATCAGTTCAGTAAAACAATAATGGGAAAGAAAGAAGTGGCAGTAAAGACAAAAATGCAGCTATACAAATCAGTATTGGTCCCTACATTAACATATGGAATGGAAAGTTTACCACTTCAAGATAAACATCTGAGTAAAATTCAGGCTAGTGAAATGAAATACCTGAGAAGAGCTGTTAATAAGACTAGGAGAGATAAAGTGAGGAATGAAAGAATAAGAAGAGAGGTGGAACAGGAGTCGCTAGAGAAAACAATTGAAAAAAGACAGCTAAAGTGGTGGGGACATGTATTCAGAATGAATGAAGACAAAAAGGTAAAGCAAATTCTAGAAGTAAAGGTGCAAGGTAGGAGAGGTAAAGGAAGACCAAGGATAATGTTTGAAGACAGAATGGAAAAGATTGGAAGAGAAAGGAATAAGACAATAAGTATGATGAAGAGAATGATGGGAAACAGACAGGAATGGAGGAGATGGATCGAGGCAACCAACCCTACGCTATGATGGCAGAAAGGGATTAGAGGAAGGAAATAAAGTAAACAATATTTTGCTGTAACTTTATTAATTAAAGAACTCTGATTTCTAGCCTTCAGGAACACCAGGTCCCCTTCTTGAATTTCCCTTCTACCTTTCTCTTCATTTGCTTTCTTCTTCATATCCTTTTCCCTAATTGTTCTGGTCCTTGCTTTCATTATTATCAGCCGTTTCTCCCATTCTTCTGGAATTTCTTCTAATTTTAAAGCAACTTTCAGTGGGTTATCTATTTGTTCATTAAGATGAATTGTGACTGGCGCTTCCCCTAAAGTGTCATTGATATAATAATTTAGTAAATTTACAACTTTCGCCACCTGTTTAGGCCAATCTTCGTGAGCTTCATTGCAAAGAAGTCGCATTAATCTATTAATTTCTTGATGGATTCTCTCCACGAGATTAGTCTGCAGATGGTAGCTATTACAGTAATAAACCTCTACTCCAAAACTGTTCATTTTCTCCTTAAATTTTTTACTAATAAAACAAGGTCCTCGATCACAGATGATTCTCTTAGGTATCCCTAGGTGCACAAAATAGTTATTTACAAGTTTTTCCAGCACCCTCTCAGTTGTTGCAGCAGTCATAGCATATGCTACTAAATATCTTGAAAAACCATCCAACACCGTTAGAAGAAATTTTTCTCTCCGGGAACCTCTAGGTAAAGGGCCTTGCAAATCCACAAACACTTGTTCTCTTATTCTCTCTATGCGATGTTGCCTCAAATTAGACTTCGGAGGGTGCTTGTCAGCTTTACTCCTGGCACAAATCTCACAGTCCTTATCCCAGTCTTTGATATCTTGCCTCATTCTCCTCCAACTAAACGTCTTCAAAATTCGATCAAACGTTTTCATCAATCCAAAATGTCCTGATTGATCGTGATAAACGAATAACACATTACCAATCAAATTTCGAGGCAAACATATTTTCCACACTTGTTCAAAGTGAAAATCTCTAATCATCAACACTCCAGACTCAACTTGGTAATATTTTAGTAGCGGTCCTTTTCTCTTAACATTTTCTACATTTTCGTCAGTTTCTAAAGCATCAATTATTTTCCTCATTTCTTCATCTTTTCTTTGTGCTATTACTAAATCTTCTATTTTCAGATTTAAATCTGATAAAGAAATATTTCCCACTACATTAACAAACAATTTCTCCTTTTCAACTTCAGGCTGAAAACGAGACAACAGGTCAGCTAGATGATTTTCTGAGCCCTTTATGTATTCAATTCGAAAATTAAATTTACTCAATTCCAGCGACCATCTACATAGCCGAGGGTTCCAATGTTTGGCCGCAGTCAGCCACTGAAGTGCTTTGTGATCGCTCAAAACAACAAATTCCATGCCCGCGACATATACTTCAAACTTTTTAATGCAGAATAGTATAGCTAGGCACTCTAATTCTGTAATCATATACTTTCTCTCAGCCTGATTTAGTTTCCTACTAGCATAGTGTATAATTCTCCGTTCACCATTTTCAAGCTGGAACAAATATCCACCTAAGGCCATAGTAGAAGCATCACAGCTGATGTAAAACGTCTGTGAAAAATCTGGATGGTACAAAAGCGTTTCCTGCGCTATAAGAGTTTTCATTTCATCGAAGCTAGACTGCTCCTTTTCTCCCCAAGTCCATTTTTTATTTTTCTGTAAAAGTTGCGAAAGTGGAGCTATTACTTCCGAATAATTAGGTATGAACCTTTTGACCCACACGAAGCTTCCTAATATCCTCTGTACTTCCTTTCTTCTACGGGGGATCGGTAACTCCACTATACTCCTGACTTTATCGGGGTTAACTTTTATTCCTTCTGCAGAGATAATATGTCCCAGAAACATAACTTCAGATTTTCCAAACTCTGTTTTCTTCAATTTCACTGTCATTCCAGCATCCCTTATGCGTTTTAAAATCAAACACACGTGATTTACATGATCATCAAAGTCTGAATCAAAAATTAAAATATCATCAACATACACAATACAAAAATCAGATACATTGCCCAAAACATGATTCATTGCACTAGTAAACGCCGATACTCCAGTTGAAATTCCAAAAGGCAGCTTCTTAAATTTATATATTTTACCATCAAAAATGAAGGCTGTACAGTCTCTACTTTCTTCTGTTAATGGTATTTGAAAATACCCTGCACATAAATCAAGCGATGTAAAATACCTCTTGCCATGAAAGCTCGCCAATATTTCTTCTAAACTTTTCACTATTATGCTCCAGTCTGATTTTCGCGTTAGTAGTACGAAAATCCACAACTATCCTTTTCTCGTCAGAACGCGGCTTGGGTACCACTAACAAAGGGTTGAGGTAAGCAGAATGTCCCAACTCAACAATATCATCTTCTTGCCACTGACCTATTTGTTTTCTAACTTCCTCTCTCAAAGCAAACGGAACAGGGTAATACTTTCCCACAGCTGGTTCATTATCAATCAGTTTAATATTATAAGTGAATTTATTGCAAGTCCCAGGCCGATCTGAAAATACATCTAACAAAAGAGCAGTTCTATTCAACATTTCTTCTTTTTGCGCCACCGTCAGAGCAGTAGACATTTCCATGCGAGCTTTCAGGTCTTCGATACTCGCGTCTCTAACGTCGCCAGTCTCTAAACCTGCTACGGTCACCAAATCGGACATAGTTCTCTCCTTCTCTTCATAATCACATCTTGGCAAAAATCCGACAACTACTTTTCCACCATTAGTTTGAAATAACATTTCTTGATCTTGAAAATTAAGAGTAGCTTCAACGGTAAATAAAAAATCGCTATCCAGAATGGCAGACACATTCAAATCTCTAACAACAATAAATTCCATGAGCAAACTAGCATTTGCCAGAACAGTCGGTATTACTGTTTTCCCCATCACTCTTGTTTTGTTTTTTCCACTATAATCTATTAACATAATATTATCTACTTTTTCTAGAGAAGGCCTAGTCACGTCAGAAGTAATATTTTTCCATGTATTAGCAGAAATTAGCGATACCTGAGAGCCGGAATCCAGTAAACAGTTTACAGCTTTACCATTCATTTCCACTTCTACGCAAATAGAATGTTTAATTAATTTTCTCTTTTCCACACTGTTCAAAATTTCATTATTACATTTCAAGTTTTCAACTTCCAGATTTTCATACTCCCTTACATCTACTTCACAAATATGTACAGGTTGCAATTCTAAAAGAGTCAAAAATTCCTTCATAGCCATTTCATTCCAGTGAACTAAGTCTTCACGTCTGCCTTCTCTCTTTAGTAGGTAACGTTCATATTTGCTT
This sequence comes from Lepisma saccharinum, assembly GCF_977018435.1. Taxonomy (NCBI): domain Eukaryota; kingdom Metazoa; phylum Arthropoda; class Insecta; order Zygentoma; family Lepismatidae; genus Lepisma; species Lepisma saccharinum. The sequence continues at coordinate 52,539,069 of NC_139251.1, forward strand.
AAATCTATCTCTCCATTCTCCATATAAAACATCTTTTCTAGATCCACAACCTTCACATGATCACACTCTTGATTTTTTATTACTCTATTAAAATTCAACAATTTTTTCCAATGACCATATTCCGAAATATGAGCCACAGCTGGAATAGGTGGAACAGTACACAAAATAATCTCATTACTTCTTTCTTTCAAATACGACACTAAGTAGGAATACATTTCCTCAAAATGCTCCTTTTCAGTGAATCTCATGACATCATTTGTCCCTACAAGAACTAGAACGTTTTCCCATTTACAACTTGCACCTTCCTTTCTTTCTTTTTCTTCCAAAGCATGAACAAGCTCAGAGACTCTACTTCCACTAACACACAATTCTTCCCAGCCGCTTTCTATGCAGTTTAATTCAGGAAATTGCCTTCTACAATATGACGCTAATCTTTTTAACAAACTATCTCCTAACAGCACATAACTCTTGAGACTAGCCATAGAATTCTGTAAGTCTGCATTTATTTCAACATCAGTATGCTTTTTATCAGCATCAAAAACATTTTTATGGTTCACCTTCCACCCTATTTTTGATTCTCGTGCCTCACTCGCACTTTCATTTTTCTTCTCTACATACTGACTTCTGTTGCTTATTTGTTCAAGAGTACTAATTATTTCATCCTTTTGTGTCTTCAGATAAATATCGCAGTTTATTTCACATTTTGAAAAATTTCCCAAATCTTTTTCCTCCAAGTTTAACTGTTCAAGTTCGTCTTCTATTCGTTCTTCATCCTTTCTTGCAGGTTCAATAATATCTTTGAAATTCATTTTAATATTTACATCTTGGTTTTCGGTCCGCCCACTCTTTAGTGGCAGAACGGTAACTCGTTTTTTGGATCCTCCTGGTTATGCACTTCGGCGGCGACGATCTCATCTTCGCTTCTATTCCTCCTAGGAGGCAGACTAGAACTTTCATAATTTTCACTCTGCCAGATTTTTCTCTCAAAACGATGTGAATAGTTGCTTCTTCTTCGCTCATCCCACGGAGATACATCAGATCTTTCATTTCTCTTCAAATTTTGGTTTCCTCCTCTTCCAAACTGCAAATTCCGACGATAGAATCTTGAATCGTTCCTCCCTTCATCATGATTCTCGAAACTTTCCCTCGATGTCTGTCTATAGTTATCCTTTCTCGGTGATGTAGGAGTAACACCGACATTACCAACATTATATCGTCGCTCCTCTCTACCTCCAACGTTTCTCTCATTTTTCTGGCCTCTAGAAGAATCTCGATTCTTCTGTTCCATCCACAATAATTCATGACTCCTTATCAGATCAGCAACTGAAGACAAGGTTTTACTTTTAACGGTTAACAACATTTCACGAAGCCTAAAAGGGAGTAAGTTTGCTATTAGGCTGACACACTTTTCTTCCGATAAGGCAGGTTTGAGCAGCTTCAGTTGCCTCGCCTTGTCCCAATAGAACTCTTCTACACTTCTTCCCTGACCTGGCACAAATTTCTGTGTTAGAACTTGAGCTAAACGGGCAGACTTAACATTTTCTGACTCAAAAGCATCCAAAAATTCCTTCTTAAATACTTCATAGTTCGTAAACTTTTGCTTATTTTCTATATACCACATTTTAGCAGTCTTTACCAACACAAAAGGTATCACATTCAGGTACTGATGCTTGCTCAGGGCCATCAGATTCAAGCTGTCTTCCACATGCTGAAGAAATTCAGTGGGTAAAATTTCGTCTGTCTCTCCTGTAAACTTGGTTAACTTCGACACTTCACTGTACTTAATCCCTACTTCCTGCCTGCTAAGAAGAGTCACACCATCTCTCTTTACTTCCTCTCCATCATCATCTGACAAAATCATGCTCTAATACATCAACCCTATTTTTTATAACCTGTATTTCAACATCAGTTTCCTTGAACTTGCTTTTATTAACACTCCGTTCCTGAACCACACCAACTCCCAAACTTTCAACGTTCCCTTGAATGATATTTAAATCATATTTCAACTTTTCCATTCCTGTCTGACATGATACTTTATTTATCTCCATAACGTCCTCCATTTTTTCTATCCTCGTGACTTGCACCTCCAAAACGTTTAGTCTTTCCTCCATCTTGTCATTTATTTTTTGCATGGAAGCATTTATTATTTCCTTGAGTTCCAATTTATTCTGTTCCTGTTTCTGCTCCAATTTTCTGTATAAGTCTTCCTGCACGAGCCTATCTTTTTCCTCTTTCTGTCTCCGTTCTAACCTATCTTGTTCCATTTTCTCGTATAATCTCTCCCATTTCAATCTATCCTGTTCCTTATTTTCTTCCCATTTCAGGCATAAGTTCTCCTGCGCTAGCCTACTCTGTTCCATAAATGACAAAATTGAATTCAAGACATCATTTTCCTTTCCCCGACCAACGTCAACTTGACAACCAAATTCGTCGGTTTCTTTCGAAACACCCTGTTCTTTTTCCGTTATTTTTACTCAAACGGCAGGTTCTTTCTCAACTCGATTCTTGCATCGTTCACATAAAAAGTATTTACCAATGTCAGTTTCGTGTTCTTTACACTCTTCCTCACTCATTCCTATACAGTCTTTATGCAGCCATTGTTTGCAACCCAAACATTCTATCGCTCCATCTACTTTCAACAATCTTCCACAACAATCCAATATTTCCTCCCACCCCACTTCGGGTGCGAAGTCCTTTTCAGATGGAGTCTTTCCTTTTGTGCGAAACATGTTGCCGACACACGCTGACCAAAGTTACAACACAACGATAAATGTTTACATAAACATTGCCGACAATGACGCAACACAATGCCTGTTACCCCTTTTATTTTTTCTTACACCAAGATAATCTAAGGCAACTCCCGGGAGTTTCGGGCACCATATAACGATATCGTGATTTTAACGTTGTTATTATTAGTATTAGACTTAGCTATGCTTTTTAACTACAGTTCGGTTGAGATAAACTGATTTCAAGTATTATTATAGATTTCAATGTTTGAAGGAAAGAATAACCAATTACCTTTACTTTCTTTTATTACAGAAGAAAACTAAGTAAAAACTTCACAAAAAAAAATAACTAAAGGTTCACACTGATTCGCTGGTGGTTCTTGGTTTACATGAGTAAACCCAGTACAAGAGTTGACACCAGTACTTTAGATTATCTAGGTAAAAGAAATATAAGAAAAACCACTCTCACATATATTTATAAAGAACAAATTTAACCTGTTTACTCACGATTACTTGCCGGCCTTTAGAAAGAATTAGCGCTTTTCAAACTTTAGTAGGATTTTTTCATCAGAAGATCGAGCTTGTGGGGGTTAAACACGAGAGCTCTTGACACTGGGGATCACTTCACTAAAATCCTCATTGTTCCGTCTTCTTTTCCCAACGATCCTTGGTGTCTTGTCGCTGGAGAAAATCCTTCTCTGTAACCTCGGCGTCACTGACAGAAACTCTGCTAAACTGCTGCAGAGTGAGTTCACTTCCCACGATCTCTTTTCCGGAGAGCCTTAATGCCGATTTAACGTTTCTTGTGCCTCTGCAAACAACGGCGGACTAGCGTGGTCTTCCGACTGAAGAGACTACTTTATCACTTCGCCAAGAAAATGTCACCGGAGGTATGCAAAACTCAACAGAAAGAGCACTGAATAGCGCGACCACCTTCCAGTCAAACTCTCCGCGCCAACTGCTTCAACTACTCCGCGTGCAAACCCACGTGCGCTTACTTCCCTTCGTATACCGGACTCAGTCTATTATCTCAAAAAGGGGTGTTTCGATTCCTTTTGCTTCTTTCTTCCCGGAACGTTCTGTAAACAATCTGTTACATGTTCAACATGTATCAAATCATTTACACAGAAAGAAGTTCTCAGACGACTTTCAGTGATTCATACTTTAGATAAACCTTGTTTGTGTTCAACATGCAATCGGTTACACGGAAGGAAATTCTTAGAAGACATTTGAGAATTCATTCTTCAGAGAGGCCCTATGTGTATTCAACATGTAAGAAGTCATTTGCATGGAAGCTGGATGTTACACAATGTTCAGAAATTCATACAGGTTAAAGCCTATTTTCTATTCAACATTTAGTAGTTTATTTTTGCAGAATCCATTTTATTCAAGATATTCAAGGTTTAATACTTGTGTAACCTTTAGTGTTGTGTCATGTATTTGATTTGCAATAAATAATTAGAAAAATTGATTTTTTTATGTGGTGTAAAGGAGTTTGTGTCACAAACGTTTGTTCTTTCACCTGATCGGGAGGTCCTTTCATCAGACTGCAACTTATCTTGTTTTGCTAGGGCCACTCTGGGATCAACAACTACTATACCACCTCAAGCATGGAACCCCTAATTCATTGGCTCTCCTCATTGATACTTCAGCATGTAGATACTAATTTCCCATTAAAGTGACTTTTGAATGAGTTTTGGGGACATCTACCATCTAGCATAAGTGATAGAACCTAATTACACCTACGAGATGATGTCTTAATAATTGTATATCTTCAGATCAGAAAACATAAAAAAATGAATTCAAGTTTACAACTCATGTAGTTTAGATTAATAATACATATTTTGAATGATTCATGATTTGAGTAACATGCAGGCTTCAATTAATCTGCTCTTTTTGTGTTTGCATTATACTTGAATATACTTCCAATGAGTAAATGATTGAACATTGGTTTTCCACTCATTTGTTTTGTTCACTTGGCTAAGGTCTCATATCTATAAAAAATGATCATGATCTGCAATCTTCCTATTTCCTGAGTACCTACTATACCTTCCTATGTGGTATGTTTGTACACATTTTGTAGACTGATTAAAACTATGAGTTCACTAGACATTAGGCCAACCTTTGCTATGTTCGTGAATGCATAAAATTATGTTAATCTGCATAACTGGAGGCAACTTATCCCAGGCGTAACTCCTGAGACTCAGATTGCAAGACTGAGGTAAACTCTAAGTAAACATATTGAGAACATATTAATGTGCCTGAAAACTGACTGGAAACTTAGGAATTTAAAATAAATTAAATTGGAATCTGTTCAAGTGGGAATGAGCCTTTCTGAGGAAATCTTTATTTTCTTTAGGCAAATGATGTAGATGTTTTCAGTTTACGTAGGAGCTATTAGTTCCAAATTACATCCAAATCGAAGAAAATGTAGTTTTATATTAAAGTAGAAGTTTCTGAGAAGCCATATAATGTTATTTAGGTTTATTTTCAGCCCCAGGCTTCATTTTTTAAAGGAGAAGAAAACTTGTGAAGTCGTATCTTTGTTCTCTGTTTATGACATAGCATCTGTATTAACTGTCACACACTAATTTTCCACACAATAACATATAATGAGAGACAGCTGGTTCTTCCATGGTGAGGATATGATCTTTACTCCAAACTAATTTAGGAAAAAAAAGCAACCGTGTGTGTCCCATGTGTGTTCAATGTGTAACGAATCATTTGCATGGAAGTATAGCCTTGAAAAACATTTAATAATTCATACTGGAGAGAAGCCCTACCTTTGTTCAACGTGTAACAAAAGTAGTGGAAAGGTATTGTTTCACCGGCGCTCCTTGTAGGTATGCCTAGTATTTAACCTCAGTTGTGACATATTTTGATGATTTTGTTTATGGATTTTACTGCCTTCGACGATGTTCTAGCCCTATTTTTTGCTCAATCTTATTTTGGGACTTTTTTTTTGTAAGGTGGTGGAGCCTCTTCTTTGTAGGTATGCCATGATCTTACATGATATAACTTAACCTATTCACTTTTTTTACTTCCTTTTATGGGTTAAAATAACCTACAAAGTGTAAAATGATTGTTCAACATGCATCAAATCATTTGCACAAGAGAATGAACTTAGGAGACATTTAATAATTCATACTGGAGAGAAACCCTACCTTTGTTCAACGTGTAACAAAAGTAGTGGAAAGGTATTGTTTCACCGGCGCTCCTTGTAGGTATGCCTAGTATTTAACCTCAGTTGTGACATATTTTGATGATTTTGTTTATGGATTTTACTGCCTTCGACGATGTTCTAGCCCTATTTTTTGCTCAATCTTATTTTGGGACTTTTTTTTTGTAAGGTGGTGGAGCCTCTTCTTTGTAGGTATGCCATGATCTTACGTGATATAACTTAACCTATTCACTTTTTTTACTTCCTTTTATGGGTTAAAATAACCTACAAAGTGTAAAATGATTGTTTCAATGCAACCCTTGTAGGTGGACCTAGTATTTAACCTCAGTTGTGACATATTTTGATGATTTTTTTATGGATTTTATAGCATTTGACTATGTTCTAGCCCTATTTTTTGCTCAATCTTATTTTGGGACCTTTGTTGTAAGGTGGTGGTGGGGGGCCTCAACGTAAACGCCTATGGGTCCTCAGCGTAAATGGCTACGCCCCCCTTTTCACGATGTATGTCGTGGCCTTGGTTCAATGCCCCCACTACTACTTTTGGAAGGGGGCCCACAGTGGGAGGGGCTCGCAGTGTTGCCAAATTACTCCACAAAATTTCACCATATGATATTTCACAGGCGAAGCTAACCTACAAATAGAAGTTGGCACAGTGGGGGGAGGGGGGGGTAGGCTCGCAGTTATTGAACTCGTCGAGCAATAGCAGATAAAGGAAGAATCGTTTTCCTACAGCCCATAGTTTATGAATTACAAAACATCTTAGAAATTACATCTTGAAATTTTAATCTAAAATAACTCGGAACCAGCAAGCACTAATCATCATCTGTCTAATAGGTTGTAGAGTACTTCTAATTTTTTATCGAATGCTATTAAAATTTTCGAATTAGGGTCAAAACTAAGCCAGCAAATCAAGTTTCTTAAAAAATAAAAAAATGTGTATATATTTCCGAAACTTGAGGGGATGGAATTAATTTTGTTTGCTAGTCGAGAAGTTTTCTTCAAACTCTATCCAACAAATCTATAATTATCATCCTAGCTCAATTAGGAGTCAAGAAAATTAATGTCTTGGAAAACGTCTTAAGATATTTGTCTTAAGAAAATTTTCTTGACAGACCGGAAGTAACATCTTGACAGACCGGAAGTCAACTTTCTTAAAGATTAAGATATTTTTCTTAAGACATTTTATAAGACGTTGAGTATCTCGATTCCTATGGGAGCTAGAACCATGTAACTTTGGTCTATATATATACTTCTGCTTTTCCAACATGTTCACCCACCTTAGAACCTTCACAGATAAAAATAAAAGTAAAGTTGGTGGTAGTGTGTGTGTGTGGGGGGGTGTACTCCTGCACCCCGACTTCGAATACTACTTGTAGTTATTCATCTTCATTGTAGCAATTAGCCAAAAGTGGGAAGAAATGTGATGTTAGAGATGATACATAATAAATTAACTTGCGTTCTCATCGTTGCGGTTAAACAAAGTGAACGGAAAAGCGACGTAAAAGTAGGCTAAATACAAATTTTTTTTATCGAATGCTATATGTATAAATGATGAAAAAGAAAACAGATTTACCTATAAATTGTTGAACATATGTATCTAATGTTTGTTGCTTTTGTTTTAGTGCATATTCATATATATTCAGTAATCTGGTACAATGAAAAATGTAATAATAATAATGAAGTGAAATAAAATAATGAAATTATAAGATTTATATGCACACAGTTGAAAAATGTTACAGTGCGTATTTTTATGAATGAAAAGTTGCTCGTGATTAAGTATTTCGCTGCCTTGCCAGTAGATACTGTTTGAGATTCTTTTTAAATAGCTTATGGCTGTTGATGGATGTTAGTGAGGTTGGGAGGGAATTCCATTCTTTAGTGGCAGTTACGGTAAATGATTTTCCATAGGTGGTCATATTATGTACTGGGACTGACAATAATTTTTTTCGTCATGTTACATGTTCATGTCTGCTCGAATTTGTGTTCAGTTTTTCAAAGAGATATGAAGGCTGTTTGTTGCCTAGTACTTTATGTGTTAAAGTTAATAATTGGTATTTTGCGAGATTCTTGGTGTTAAGCCAATTCAAATTGAATAAGTATTTCGAAATGTAGTCCCTTTTTTTCAGCTTGTAAATGAATCTTATGCATGCTTTTTGTAGCTTTTGTAGCTTATTAGTTATGGAGCTGCTTGCATTGTAAGCAACCGTGGCTCCGTAGATTAATCGTGATAAAACTAGACTCTCACACAATTTTTTTTAACATCAATGCCTACAATATTTTTCAAGTGATGTAATGCTCGAAGAGATTTGTTGCCTTTTTTCATCTGCTCTGAAATATGACCTGACCATTGTATGTGGGAATCCATGACAACGCCAAGGTTATTTACAGTATTTTCTAAGTTTGAGGTTCAATTTGGGGAGAATAATGTTATCTGTGTTTTGGCTAAGCTTTTTTACCAGAAATTTTGTTCCCATTATGACAAATTTTGACTTGGTTGGGTTTAATTTTAGTAAGTTAGTTTGTGCCCTTTCACTTATGGCGTTCAGGTCTTTATGTAGTTGTGATGCTGCATTTGAGAATTCTTCTATCCTTGTATGTATGTATATCTGAGTATCATCAGCATATTGGTGATACTGCGCATGCGAGAGGCTCTTATGTAAGTCCATTACATAAATGGAGAAAAGGAGATGTCCATGAATGCTTCCTTGGGGAACTCCATTTCGAATGTTTAACTACCCAGATGAACAGTTATTTTTGCCTCTGATTTGTACACACTGCTTCCTGCCAGAAAGGTATGATGCAAACCAATCATGGCTTATGCCGTTAACCCCAATGCTGCGTAATTTAGTGAGTAGAACGTCATGGTTCACGCAATCGAATGCTTTTGAGAAATCAAGGCATACAAGTAAGGTGATTTTGCTTTCATTGATAGCTTTTTGTACATCATCAGCAACTTTCAGAATGGCTGTTGTGGTGCTGTGATTTGGCCAAAAACCAGTGCTGTGATTTGGCCGAAAACAAGATTGATGCTTTGGTTGATTTTTTTGATTTGATTTAGTTTATTTTACTTCGCGTTTTGTGCCTCTTGGCTAATTTGCGAAGATGGGGATGAGTGATGAAATGATGAAATTGATGAATGGACATTCACAAACAACCAAGCCCGACCGGGATTCGAACTCGAGACCCTTGCCATCGCAGCGCGATGTGCTAACCACTCGGCCACAGGGTCGGGTGATTGATGCTTTGGAAAACTAGATGTAGCTGTTACGTATGTGAATAGCTGCTCATGTACAATACGCTCTAAAATTTTCAACATTATGGGCAGTATACTTATTGGGCGCAAGTCATTCACATTTTTAACAGGCTTGCATTTTGCGAGCGGTAAAACGATTGTCTTTTTCCACGCTTCTGGGAAGGTACCCTGTGCTAGGGAGTTATTTATTATGACGGTTATAGTATTTAGACAAAATGGAAGTAATAATTTTAAAATGGTTAAGTTTATGCCATCGTCTCCACATGCTTTACTACGTATCCTGCTGAATGCCTTCCGTATGTCTTGAGATGTCACTCTAGTAAAGGTAAATGAATTTAGGGGTTTGAGGGTCAAAAATGTTTTGCAAATTTTTTCCAGGCCATCTTGGTCCACTTCACTTTGCAAAGCTTGTATAAAATAGTCATTAAAGCTATTTGGATCTAGTATTTTTTTCGGGAATATCTTGACTGACATATTTGCTAGCAATTAGGCCATGTTTACGCAGGTTCGCCCACATTTCTTTCGCATTATTTATGTTCTTATCGATTGCAGATTTATAATAGTGAAACTTGCTATTTCACACTATCTTTTAGCTCTGTTTTTAAAGTATTTGTAGCTAAGAAGGCTATCGTTATCGCCGGTGTTTACGTATTTCAAATGATAGTAGTCCCTAAGCTTCCAAAATTCATGAACGGTATTGTTTATCCATGGCGCTGGAGGCTTCGTCACTCTGCGCGTTTTAACAGAGATGTGTTTGTTCGCCAGCAATAGTATTTCATCATTTATCATTTCGACCTGGCTGTTTACGTCCTCACATCCCTCTATATGAATTAGAAAAGAAAAATATTCTTTCATGACTGCTTTGAAAAAGCCAGGTCAGGGATTAAAATGAATGGACTGTTTGGTAGCCTTGCATCAATGGCTGTACAAACTAAAGCTTCCAATTTTGCAGACTTTTCAAACCTGTCTCTCTACACAAAAACATATTAAGTTATGCAAGGACAACATATATATATTTTTTAAATCTTGAAAAATCATGGATGTTATTTTTTATGGCTTTTTATAGATTCACATTTAAATATTTCATAGCTCGAGGAGAAGGGGGGTATTGCCCCTCCCCTGAGTACAGGTAGGCATAAAGTAATGTTGTCACCTTGTTCCAGGTTCAATCCCCAATGAAAGCACAGTGGTTCAAGTCCCATTTTACGCTGTAGGTCGAACACCAATTAACGTGTATGAGCATAAAGTGGGCGTAAACAAACAAAACGTTACCTATAGAAAGCCATATTTTTTTAAAAAATGTAATTCGTGGCAAATCTATTTCAGTTTCGGGGCCACAATGCACTAGGGCAGTGCCTCTCAACTGACAGGCTGTGGCCAGGTACCGGGCCTTGGCATGAATATACTAAGCCATGAGAGTTCATTATATCGAATTGTTGCCAAGTATTTTAAACATAATTTTATATTTGTCAACAAGCCTAGACATATATCATATTCCATTATACAGGGGGCGGCACGTAAAACCAGCCCTCTGTAATCCCGATGTAATTGCTTTGCTAATGAACATGTAAAGCATCTAAATGAACATGTCAACAGAAGATGGCGTTGCATGAGTTACTAATTCTGTTTCTCACCAACAGGTGGCTTGTGAACCCGTGATCGAGTGAAAGCAGTTGAGAATCAGGCCTTGTTGGGTGAAGCCGTGATAATGCCGTATTTGATTCCTGAGCGTGTTGCAATTGTTGAAGCTTTTGTGCGCACCGGATCCTTTGTGCAAACAAGGAAGTTGTTTCAGGAGAAATTTCCAGGACGTCCTGTCCCAGCAAAATGCACAATACAGGATTTGATTGGGAAATGGAGGTGTACAGGATCTGTTGCAAATGCTCCCAGGGACAGACGACCATCTGTCTGCACACCTGAATTACGGAGGCAGGTGCAGAACATAATGGCGAGAAGTCCTCGTAAATCAACGAGGAAATTAAGTCAACAGGTTCCAGCTAGTGAGCGAAGTTGTAGACGTGTGTTAAGGGCGCTGAAGTTAAAACCTTACCGGATAAGTGTAGTGCAACAACTGAGGGAGCTTGACCCAGGGAAGAGGGTGGATTTTTGTTCATGGCTATTGACGAATGTTGCCAGTGGTGTTTTGGATCCATTGATGCTCATCATGAGTGACGAGGCGTGGTTTCACCTGTCGGGATACGTAAATTCCCAAAACAATCGCTATTGGTCGTCACAGAATCCACACGTAATCCACGAGCAGCCATTGCATGACGAAAAGATTGGTGTTTGGTGTGCCATTTCCGCACATTGCGTTATGGGGCCCATATTTTTTGAAACCACAGTAGACAGTAACGTGCATTTGGGAATTCTGGAAGAGTTTTATGAACAATTGACAGAAGGGGAGCATCAGTTCTGTTACTTTCAGCAGGATGTATCAACAAGTCACACATCAAATGCTTCACTATCCCGTGTGCATGAAATGTTTACTCCAGAGAGGACAATTAGCAAAGGCCTGTGGCCTCCTCGGTCACCCGAATTGTCAACTTGTGACTTTTACTTGTGGGGAATGTTAAAGGGGAAAGTATTAGAAACAAATCCACACACAATTGAAGAACTCAAGACCTCCATCCAGAATGTCATGAACAGCATCACCACTCAAGAATTAACAAAGGTGTACATGAATCTCCTGAAATGTGCTCAGACGTGTGTTGAAGTGGGTGGAGGACACTTTCAGCATCTATTGTGAAGGTGAGAAATCTTAACACACAACATTAAATTTCATCTGGTGTATTGCTTTTGTTTGATTTTGTTTTAATTTCACTTAATCATTCAAATTGTTCATCTAATGATATCTTATGAAGGGACAGGCTGGTTTTAAGTGCCGCACCCTGTATATTAATACTTAATTTCAAGGGTTCATATTAAAGTATAAAGTTAAAAAAAAAAATAGAAATTTGAATTTTTTGAGCAGGGCGAATTTACCATGCTGTGGTGCCACAATGGTTGAGAACCACTACACTAGGTTGCCAAAATACACCACATCTGTACCATGACCAAGTTTAATGGCCATTAAGTCAAATTATATGTGATAGATACACTTGAAAGCCAGAATACAAATATTTTATGCCAAATACAATTGTATTATAGACTTAATTCAAGAAGAAACTGTATCATCAAGGATAAATTTGATTAAGTGAGTTAAAATATGTTGCAACATTTCTTCTTCTTTTGCTTTTTGTGCAAATCCAAATATTGATAAGTGCCTCCCCACTGGTGTAGTGGTATGTTGTGGCCTTGTAATCAAGAAATCAATACCCAGTGGAGTCACATTGTGCAGTGGTTTGGATTCCACTTAAACTGTAGGTCCAGTCCCCATGATCCTATCTGTGCATAAAGTGGACTTAACAAACAAGTCACACATTGAAAATTATACTATTAGATTCTATTTACAATTTATGTAAAGTTACTCACGTTATGTGAGTGTATATACTATTTAGATATATTTTTAAAAAAAACACTGAAATTTGAAGATAACATTGTGGAAAAACTACCCATTCAAAAAATCCATCATTTTTGCAACATGCTTTGTCTGCTATGATTTCCATGTTGAAAGTTGTACTTTAAATTTACATATGGTGATCTTTTCACAGGAGAGAGATAAATAAAAGTGGTGCAATAAAATAAATGCAGCCAAGTAATGTATTTTCATTGATTTGGAACAGTTTGGGAAAAGCAGCCGCAAATAGGTGTGGAAAAAACCTGTGGAAAAAACTGAGGGTTTTTTTTTCCAAAAGGGGCTGCTTTTCCGACCACTTCCAACTGTAGTAATGATTCATTTAAACTAAAGTCAAATCTTTGGAAACATTTAACAATTCAGACTGGAGAGAAACCCTACCTGCGCTCAACATGTAATAAATGATTTACATGGAAGGAAGGACTTGAAAAACATTTAAGAATTCATACTGGAGAGAAGTACCATGTGTGTTCAACATGTAACAAATCATTTACACAGAAAGAAGTTCTCAGACGACTTTCAGTGATTCATACTTTAGATAAACCTTGTTTGTGTTCAACATGCAAGAAATCGGTTACACGGAAGGAAATTCTTAGAAGACATTTGAGAATTCATACTGGAGAGAAGCTCTGTGTGTGTTTGCATGGAAGGAAGATCTTGGAAAACATTTAATAATTCATGCTGGAGAGATGCCACATGTTTGTTCAACATGCAAGAGATCTTTTACATGCAAGGAACATCTTAGAAAACATTTCAGAATTCATACTAGAGAGAAGCTCCCTGTGTCTTCAACATGTGAGAAGTCATTTGCATGGAAGCAGGATCTTACACGACATTCAGAAATTCATACAGGTTAAAGCCTATTTTCTATTCAACATTTAACAGATTATTTTCGCTGAATCCAATTAATTCAAGATATTAAAATTTTAATACTTGTGTAACCTTTTGTGTTGTGTCATGTATTTGATGTGCAATAAATAATTGGATTTTTTATTATGTGGTGTAAAGAAGTTTGTGTCACAGACGTTTGTTCTTTGACCTGATGAAGAGGTCCTTTCATCAGACTGCAACTTAGCGTGTTTTGCTGGGATCACTCCAGGATAAACAACTACTCTACCACCTTAAGCATGGAACCCCTAATTCATTGGCTCTCCTCATTGATACTTCAGCATGTACGAGGTGCATCCAGAAAGTAAGTTTCCCTATTTTTTTAAAAAAAAATCAACACAGTTTCAGGAAACCATTTATTGGCAACAGGTACAGCAAAGGTTCAGCTATTTTTCAACATTGCAACCACCAGAATTGAGACACTTGTCGTATCGTGGTATAAACTTTTGGATCCCACTGTCGTAGAATTCTGCCGCCTGTGAATGGAACCAGCGTGTGACAGATGCCTTCAGCTCTTCGTCGTTGCCAAAACGCTCACCGGAGGACAGGAATTTCTTGAGGTGCAAGAAAACGTGAAAATCGCTGGGAGCCAGATCAGGACTGTAAGGTGGATGATCAAACAACTCCCAGCCAAATTCCGTCAAAACAGCTGCTGTGCGCCGAGCCGTATGTGGACGAGCATTGTCATGGAGGAGCACAACACCTGCAGTAAGCATGCAACGTCTCTTGTTTTGAATGGCACGTCGTAATTTTCTTAGTGTTTCACAGTAATGGTCAGCGTTCACCGTTTCACCTCTGGGGAGGAAGTCAATGAGCAAAATGCCCTTCCTGTCCCAAAACACGGTGCACATCACTTTCTTTACCGACAGCGTCTGTTTGAATTTCTTCTTGACCGGAGATTCACTATGCCGCCAATGCATTGACTGCTGCTTGGTTTCCAGGGTGAAATGCGAAATCCACATCTCATTGCCCGTGACGATCCTGTCGAGGAAATCATTTCAGTCATCATGGTACCATTGCAGGAATGTCAGTGCTTCTCCTGAACATTTCATTTTGTGTTCGGGTGTCAGGTTTTTTGGCACCCACCTAGCACACAATTTTTTGAACAGCAGGCGAGTAGTGGGGTTGATGCTATAACAAGGACCACTTACAAGTGTAGAAAAGGAGAGGCTATTTGATTGAACAATCCGATTTGCTTACACTTAAAACAATGCCAAGAGGGGCCTATACCCTAATTCTTCAGGTGTGATATGCTCTGATTTTTTAAGAATTTTGAATTCAAGTGTAGAAAAGGTGAAGCCTCTCAGACAGATTTGCTTACACTTAAAACAATGCCAAGAGGGGCCTATACCCCAATTCTTCAGGTGTGATATGCTCTTATTTTTTAAGAATTTTGAATTCAAGTGTAGAAAAGGTGAAGCCTCTCAGACAGATTTGCCTATACTTAAAATTATGCCAAGTTCCCATATCATCTTATTGTTTATAGTGTGTTTTTTCTGTCAAAATCCCAAGAATCTTGAATCCCCCCCTCAGACAGATTCGGCCATGTGTGTAAAAGCTATATCTGTGTGATTGTTGTTTATAAACTTGTCAAAAATATGGTTTTTTTTATATTGTTTTTGGCCATATTTCTATGCTCTACAATTCTATTGCTTGGGGTAAGCAATTATAGCTCGGAAATGCATGAATTGATATTAATCTATCAAAAGACTAATGATTTGCCTGCATGTCTTGCCGGCACGCAAGAGATATAATCTACATGCTAGAAGGGAGCATTAATGATTTTTCTGTGCGATTCACTGAAGGGGCCATTAATCTTTCTGTGCGACAGGGGAAAAAGTGTAACAAAGATCATTGAGATAAAAATACATATTTTCTGACACAGTAGCAATGAACTGCCCTTGCATGCAAAACCAATTCTAGTTCTGCCTTCTTCTGATAATATAAACCCGAGAGAGAGACTGAATATTTATTCCACATTTCTAAGTCCCACTTTGAAATGTATTTTGTGGTGCATAGCTCCATGGCTTTTATTGCCTTGTAATTAAGAGGCTTCTGTGTTTGAGTCGGCCCTCTAGAATTGCTCCGTGACTCTCTCATTTCTTACATCATAAACATATGATTTTTCACCTATGAGAATAACACTACATATGGTGTCATCAGGTAATGCCTCATGGAATTCACAGATAATTTTAATGTTTGTCCTGTCATTAACCACAACTTGTTTTCTTTTTGAAGTGTTGATTACAAACATGGGTCTCTGTGCTTTGAATTCATCTGGTGTGTAATACATGTCAGTATTGCCAGTAGTGACCCTTTTGAAGGAAGAAAATTCCTCATATAATTTGAGGAAATCATCCTTGGACATGTCTAAATTATAATTTTCTCTAGGAAATACCTCATTTCTGCCATTTTTAAGATATATGTTCTTGATGTTGCAGTTATCAAATTTACTTGAATTTTTTTCCTGATTATTGTGTCTTCCAGTCTGAAACAATACCACCACAAAATCAGGCATGTCGTATTGTATGCTGGAGAATGAATTTGTGGCATCAAACTCATAATAAGAACCAGTTGCAGGCTTCTGTACACATTGATATGTATAAAATTGTAGAAAAATCTGTGGATTTTTTATTATATCAGCTTTGTATTTAAGAGCATAACTGGCCTCATATTCAACAACTGGGATTCTTAACTCCATAGTCTGAATAATGCATTTGCCTTCATCAGGTAGGGTATTGGGCAGAGCTTCCCCTGTAGAGTTTAATGTGCTGTACCTCATCAAAGCATTATTATCATTGGCAGCTCTTCTAAATGTGATTCTTAATCCACCCTTCCACATAATTTCTTTGTAATCTGAGAAGAATCCTGGCAACAGGCGCATAGGGAACAGCACAGTGTGGTTTTTAGATTATATCTTATCACCAGCCTCAAATCCACCTATTTTGTAGTAAGAAGCCTCTGTTTTGGATAATTTTAATGTGGCCAAAGCTGTGGAGGTAATGCCGGGATAATCCACTCTGTTTATAACAACACCATGCTTTCTGATCTCAATTTCAGAGAATAGATGCGGCACAAAATTATCTACCAATCTTATATTTGAATTTGCCGGATAATCTGTACCATCGAGCTTTACAACATCAAATTTGATGTATAGATCTGCTCTGTGGGGGTGTATAAATCCATCCCCCACATCAAGATCAACCTCAATCTCTGTGTTGGGTTGATTTAAATTTGCAAATGTCCTCCTGTTTGGAGGGAATGATTGTAGCTCATAACTCTCAATATTTTCCATTTTCTTCTTGTATGTATTTTTATTTAAATATTAATCTCTATGATTGCAGTTGTTGTGGCTCCAGCAAAATCAACTAATTCTTCTTTTTCATTAGTGACCATCAATTCAATATAATCTATTCTATTATGGCACACAGGAAAATATAATGTTGGGGATGGATTGTAGATGATGGGCTCCATAAATTCAGAATTAGGTTTGAATGTTGCAATAATGCCAGTTTGTTTGTGAGTGCCTATGCTATTTGATTTGGTGATCATACCCTCAGCCACATTACAGTGAATATTTAGAGTCTCTATGGCCAAGAATTTAGGTATATTCATAGCAGTGTGTTTGATGCCTGGTTCAAGTTTTGTGTTGTTCTCAAATCCTAACAGCTCTCCTATAGTACCCAGATCCACTGTTTCTGTGGCAGATGCAATCTCTACTCTGTGAGTGACAGAATTTTGAGTTAATACAATACCTCTGGGTAATTGAGCATTTAGAGTGGACAGATTATATTGCCCTGGAGTGATGACAATTTTTTCATCCCCAACTGCAATTGTGTTGTTGTGGTGTGTAATATTAGGGATCAAGTACATGCCATAAAATGCTCTGAGAGCTATTGTTTTGGGATACACTATATCATCATGTAATTTGAGTTTCAATATTGAATTTTGGCTGGTGAGATGAAATACCCCCATGATGTTTCAGATACCACAGGGCTTTTTGAAAATTTTCAATTGATGGTTTATTTATTTGAGACATATATCTAAGAACAGATAAACACAAATGTCCACAATTAACATCTTTGAAGTTTTGAACACGGGCATTATTGTAATAAAGATTAGCTGAATTTAGATATTTTATTAAATTTTCAGGTGGAACACCTCGAAATGAATCAAACACAAATGCCTCATCTTTTAAATATTTAAGATAACAGATCCAGTGAGTGCCCTGATTTTTGTACTTATCCAAATTAACAATGCTACACTCTTTGTTGAGTGGTTGTTCTGGTAAAGAAACAGACATGTACACACCTCTAAAATGTTTGATGCCCAGTGGCTTGATTAAAGCTTCAATATCTTGGTTTGTAAGCGGCTCTTGTTTTTTTTAAACTTATTCATGGCTCTCTTAACACCTTTGCCTTGTTTCTCAATGGCCAGGTTATGGCGCCTCTGCTCATCTAATTCTGCCCTATTCTTCTTGGCATCTATTACTGTTTTTGCTATTGCGGCTGATCCCCCGGCCAAGCTCCCAACAGCCCCGAGAGCAGCTAAGATGGCAGGGATGGTAAATATGAATCCACCCACATGTGATTTTTTTCTTGATTGCTGTAATTTTTTTAATTGGGGGGTGCTAAGCAACAATTTCATACCATGACCCTTGGCAATACAAGGGCTTTTTTTCTTGCGCTGCTTTTTGGTTAAAAGGCTGTCAATAGGCCCAAGAGATTTAAGACCTGCATAAGGTATTTGATACATAACACCCTTAGCCTTCATTGTAGGTTTATTATATACATATTCACAACCCCCACCCCAGTTTTTGTTTGGTATTCATAGCTATGGTGGTCCCCAATGCTGCTATTTTTTCACTCATAGAAGCATCTTTGCTTACAAATCTACCAAATGCAGCCTCTTCTAATTTCTTGTCTGCAACATGTCTCTTGTCAAGATCAGAATGTGTGTTGTATGCTATGTCATGGTCTCTACAAGCAGCATCTAGGGGATTAACACCAGGGTCCCCTCTGTTTAATCTATGGTCCAATTTTGTGCCTGGACCACAATACTGATAGCCTGGAATGTGTAGTTCAAATGGCAGCTTGTTTATAATGTCATTAACCAAGCCCCGACCCTCAGAAATATTCCAAAATTTAGGTGGTAGAGTATTAATAATTTTTATGAGATATCCAATCCCCTTAGTGTCATTCACTATAAAATTAGACAATTTTGTGCTTATCATGTCCATAATTCCAATTTTTTCATTGTAAAAATTGTGGTTCCCAGCATTTTCCTCCCCAGCTATCACCAATAACCTATCTACAAGTTTCCTGACATCATCAACCCACACAAATTCTTTGGGCAGGGTGTTGTATTGTTTGATTCCACTACCAGTCTTGATCTGTGACCATATGGGCTTGATTAAATTGTTGTATTTTGCCCCACTGCTCGACTTGACTCTTTTTTGTGTGGGATCATTGTTCTGGTATAGAGCATCTGATTTTATTAATATTTCTTTGTAATATTCATAATCTTGATCTGTATAGCTGCCAGGCCTTTTCCTAGTCATCAGTTCCCACAATCCAGGTGTTCCGGGGTACTTAACAAAAGCACCTTTTTCTCCAAGACGAGATTCTGAATATACAATCAGATCATCTCCCATAAATGTTACTCTGAAATTGCCAATTCTATGTATGATGCTACCATCACGCTCTGTGTCAGCATATAAGCCAAATACCTCATCTTTATTGTCTTTAGGTGTGGTTAAATATTTTTGAGCAAGAAGACCCAATTCAGTAGGATCCTGAGTAGCTTCAATTCTTCTAGGAGCAAAAGGACTAGGTGTATGAATACTGGAAAGTGGGGTGAATGGATAATCTAATATGTTCCTTGCAGCTACAGGTACAAGTTCTGTGATCAAATTTTGATTTTGCTCTGTAACAGTTTTGATATTTTTACCCAATTCACTAATAGCATCAATTACAGGCTGTTCTGTTTGTTTGTTTTTTTCATAAATTCCTCGGTTCTCTGATTTCCATCCCTTAAATCTTTTTACAAGATAATCTCTTAATTTAAGATCGTCAATAATTGGCCTTTTCATGTTTATTTATATATGTTTCAATGTCTAGAAAATTGTTGATTTTATTTCTGTATTTGCCACTATTGGGTGTTCTTGTCATATCAATTGTGACAAACCCATAACTGTCCTGGTTCCAGCACCAACTGCAAAACTTGGAAAAATCATTGTAGCTCAAGTCCCCACCTACATATTCATCATGTATGTGTTTGAGGTTGGTATGATCTTGATGAAACACACACATAAAATTGCTGTTGTCTCGGATCAGCTGCTTCGGTATTTTTGAAAAAGTCTGTGCCAGGTAGAAGCAATCAATGTTTTTGTGTCGGCCCTGTGTAAAGAAATTTCTAACCTTGTTTTGATTATCCAGTATAAATAATTCAGTGCTCCAGTTTCTTGTAAAGCCTCTTTTGAATAAGTGCTTATATTTGCTGATTCTTACTTGATCACCAATCTTGTATTTGGCCTTTCTTGTTGTTGGCTGGTATCTAGGATAATAAACAGTGCTGATCAATTTTTGCTCATCAGATGAATTTACTTCAGAGAGTTTCATGTTGATTGTGGAATGGACCGAGTTGTTATATTTATGTAGAAGTTCTGGAAGAATATTAATCCATTTATAATTACCTTGAAGTGTGAATTGTTTATACATAAGATTTTTTAAGGTTCTGTTGAATCTCTCTACAATTGAGGCCTTGAGATCACTGTAACTCGAATAATGTTTTATTGCCTGGCTTTTAATAAATTGTTGAAACACTGAATTATAAAATTCTTTGCCATTATCTGTTTGCAAATAGCGCGGTGATCTTCCACTCTGATTGATGATTGTTCTGATGGCTTCTGTAACACATTTTCCAGTCTTGGATTTGAGTGGCACAGCCCAGGCAAATTTTGAAAATGTGTCTATTACAGTGAGTAGATACTTGTAGCCCTTGTTGATTTTGTCTAAGTTTTTCAACTGTCCACTTGCCATTTCAACCAAGTCGCTCTGCCATAAATCATCTATGCCTTTTGTGACTACTGGCAGTCTCTTAAAATTATGTCTGGCCTGTCTGTGTAATTCATCAACAATAATTTGTCTAGACATAATATGTAAACAAGAATATTGCAACTATAGGGTGTTCAGCAGCTGAGACTACAGGATTTTCTAAATATAATTTGTCCCCAATATGTATTTTAAATTCCAAAGAGCCATCATCTTCAACATATGTTGTTTCTAATGTATTGGGATCTGTAAAATCCTCTAATTCTACACTGGTGATTTTCACTTTGTTATCAGCATTTGTTATTGATAAGGTAGGGTAGTGGTGTGCCTGTGGTTGAAGCCAATATTTGATCTTGATTGGTCTCAATGTGCCCCCAACAAAAAATTGGTAATAAAATTGTGCAGGGGACAGCATATATATTTTGCCACCTGGTGTAAATGGAGAATCATATTCTTTGTTGGGTATGCTGTACAATTCAAGAATTACTGAATGTTTTGGATTTTCAATTATGCCTGTTATTTCTTTTTCTGCTGTGAGCAATCTACTTGTTACAGATTCAAGGTGCTCATTGATAGTCCTAACAACATCATCATGGCCTGGCTTGATTTTTATGTCCACAACAAGTTTCTTGTATTGTTGCACAATTTCTTGAAGCTGGGTGGCAAAAACAGACAGAGCATTTGCTTGATTGGATTCCATGGTCCCTAGCTGTTGCTTGATATTAGCAACAATTTGCTGTAAATTTTCAACAACTACCAATTTTGAATTTTGAGCAGTAAGATCATGGACCTGTCTTCTGATATCCTCAAACAGGGCATGCAGTTCATTAATATGTTGATTGGTTGGAAGAGTGCTCACTGTCTGAGTGAGTTGTTTGATCTCTGTCTGGATATTCTTGATATCTTCTGATTTCAATATGCGATTCACAGCTCTCTTAATATTTTTAAGTTCCTGTGATGTAGGCAGATTTGACACAGTATTTTGTAAAAATTCAAGTGCCAATTTCACATTGTTTAATTCAGAAGCATCAGCCACATTTTGCATAGCATTTTGGAGCAGGGCTATATCTGCCTGAGAGGGTGTTGATTGTTGTAAAATTTCAAGTTTTGTTTGGATATAATCTATCAAGTGATGAAAATGAGATAGTTCAGATTCAGTGTTGAGGTTTTCAAGCTTTGTGATTTGTTGCTGGACACTGATGAGTGTGTCTACAATCCCAGGCAATCGGGATTCTAGTACATTTGCCAAATCACTTTGCACTGCTGCTATTGTACCTTCAAGATGGGTTATGGAACTTTGAATTTTTCCAAAATCTTCATATGTTTCAAGTTGCAGCTTAATATTTGCAACACTCCGAGTTATTGCATTCAAAGCATCAGAAGATGGCAAATTGTTCATAAAATTTTCAAGTGTCTCAATTTTTTCTTTAACCTCGGCTATGGCATTGTTCAGAGGGTCCAGATTAGGTATTTGGAGTGACTGAATCTGTTCTTTTAGAGTGGAAATCACTAGATAAAAATCTTCTTGTGATTTTATGCTTTTGACAATTGTTTGGAGCTGTGTCTGGACATTATTTATCTGCTTTTCCCATTGTTGTTTCAATTGCTCAGAGTTGTTAGCCTGGGTCTTAAATTTGGCTTGAAGAGCTGCTACAGCTTCTTCTAAACTTTGAAAATTATCCAATGTGGCCAAATCAGTATATTTCTGAAGCAATAATTTAAGTTCTGAGTCAATTTTAAGAAGAGGGTCCATGCATTGTGATTGTAAATTTGTAATTTCTAATTGAAGACTGGCATTGAGTGTGGTTTGTAAAGCTTGTAAATCACTTCTTAATTTTTTGACTCTGACATCAAGCATCAGAATCTCATCACTGTGATCTTCATGTCTTGTATGGCCAAAAATATCATTAGGCATTTTGTTTTAGGGGTTATTTATTATTGAATATCTGATTCTTAATTCTATAAAAAAGGGTATAAGCTTGTCATATGATCCCGGGACCTCAATATATAAGCAGTCACCAGCAGAAACAGTATAAACAGTGCCAGAAACCATGTTTGAGTGCTTAATTCTATAAATATTTTTCCCTATTGAAATTTTAACATCACCCCCAGGGGTTGTAATAAATTGTAATTGCCCACCTACAGGTAATTGATAATGATTTAAATTATTGTTAAATATGTACAATGTTTTGCCTGTTTCATCATCAACATCTGTAAGTATGCTGTTCAGATGAATAATTAACAAAGCACTCAGTTTAGATATTATATCAGGAGAGGGTTGTGGTGTTGGCAGCTCCATAATAGCCCGTTTTTTGAACCCAAATAAGTTCATAGGCATGTTTATTTATTTCAAATCATGCTCTGTAATTGGGCATTGATTGCAATTTTTCAAATCACAATGACCCCATGGTAAAGTATGTATGCCACATGATAGAATACATCTCTTATCATCATGTGGATCCAGAGCCACTTTTCTTACAATATTGCTAGTCAATAAGTGATCCACACTCTGAATTCTGGATTCTGATGTTTTGATTGTGCTACATGATTTGAGGCAATTTTTGTAATCTTCAAATTCAAGCTCTTTGTCAACAGTCACTCTGCCAATGCCCTTGGCCTTTTTGGCAACAGCACCACTACATGTCTCGAAACTGTACATCTTGGCTCTTATCCCAGCAAATGCCACAATAACATCACCAAGTGTCTCATCTTTTAACTTGCCAGGCACTTTTTTGTTGTGGGGTTGAATTTTTGTACGTTCACTGGTATCAAAATATTCAAGCAATTCAGGCTGTGCTATATCTTTATAAACATCTTCTGTTTGAATATCAAGAACAAAACTATCAGTGTCCATGTACATCAATTTTACACTATCACCATAAAAAGGTTTCAGCACATCATAATACAATTTTAACATGTGTAATTTGGCCAATTCCAATATCACAGCCCCTACATAAATAGGTTTATCAAACTTAATCTTTGTTTTTTTCATGTTGAAAAGTGCCATATTTTCATCATAAATTCTTCTATAATTGAAATTAGGCTTTGCAACCAATTTTTTCCTCAGGCTGGGGTCAGTAATTATTTTAACATTGGTATGTTTTCTGACATTTTCAATAGTTTTGCCATATACTGAATTGACCATCAATTTAAACAAGGCCTTATCAAATTGGCTCTTTGCAGATGTTCGAAGCTCTGTGTTTGTATTAATATATGGCTTCAACCATTCTGAGTGCCTGAACCTCAAAACTTTGCCAATTTTGGTCACTTGAACACCATGTTTCATCAGGAACTGGAGGTTTTTGTAATATATGACATAACCCTGTTTTGGCTCTAGAGTCATCATCAATTTCTTCTGTTTAGAGCCAGGTGAGCACTGAACCTCAGGAATTGGGGGCAGATCAGAAAATGTGTTGTGTAAATTATCAGGAATTATCAGATCAACCTCTAAGAACAGGCCATAGTCACTGTCATCAAAGTCCTTAAGATCTTCAATATTGAAATCTTCAAACCATTCAAGCCCTGAATATGGCAATTTATCCATCATAGCGTAACCATAGAGGCTGTTTGCATCCACATATAATATATAATTTGATGGCCGTGCTGGATCATAACCAGGAATATATTTGTTATTTGCTCTGCCATATCTCTGAGAACATTGCACCATCCCCCCTCTTATACATTGCTCCATAAACAGATACATATCTTGATCTTGGATCAGATCCAAATGCTTTTTAGTGTTTAAAAACATTGCAGCCCATGCTAGGCCCGGTGCACTGTAAAAATATATTGGATCCAGTCTATAATTTTGCATGGAAGATTTTCTGAATGCCTGCAATATATCATCTAAGAGGGTCACATCAAGTTTTAAATATGCCATGTGATAATCACCAAATGTCTGGCATTTTAAATTGTTCCACATCAATTGGGCATGGTGATAATCATCATCAGTGATTCCAGATCCTCTGATTTTGCTGTAAAACTCTTCTTGTGGTGGCAAAGAACACTCATCAAATTTAGAAAAATCTGTAACATAGTCATATGGATATACACCCTTCCGCCTAATTAATTTCAGGTCCTGATTTGGAAACAAAGCACATGTGATTTTGAATTGATCATCAGATAATTGAGTGGCCAGTGTAGCCAGGCTAGCAGATAAAATTCTGTAAGAATCAAGAAATCTTATGTGAATAGGAACACCATTAACTTTAATTATTTTGCTAATAGCTATATATTTTTCATCATTTTCAGCTAAAATATTTAAATTCTGCTTGTCAAACCCCTCATATCTGATCAAATGATGGAAATCATAATTGGATGCTCCATGGCAAAATATAGGGACAAATTTTGGTCTCTTGATCTTAATATTACAGCTATTACACAGGGCCTGTTTATATCGACCATCTGTATGAGAATGGTGTTTCACCTTGATATTTGTATCTGAAAATTCACAATCACATACCGGGCATTTTTCTGCATTGTTGAAATCTTCAATCTGTTTCTCTGTTAAAGGCAACATGGGTTTTGATTTTAATAAGATATTAGATGCTATGTCATGGCACTCATTTTCTATTCTATGTGCAAATTTTTTGATGGCATCTGGTCCCATGTATGAATATTTTTTACTAACAACACCATCCTGTACAACCACATAATAAAAGCTGGAAGGTTCATGTAACTGGTATGGTGTAATTGAAGATTCTTCAGGATCTGGGCTACAAAATGCAAGAGGTTTGAGATTTGATTCAAAATCACAAACTATATATGCTGGGTGTTCCGACAAGGCTTCAAACTTTTTGAATCCTGCATTTTCACTTGGCATTGGCATCACCATATGAACAGGTTTATAATTGCCACAGTATTTCAGATGCTCAATTAACTTGTTTTTAGCAATTTCTGCATTCACTTCCCGAACCCCATTCACCATTTTTTGACCATCAAATACAGTTAAACATCTTCTGCACAACTTAAATATTCTATTAGATTTGTCTAGTTGTGTTCTCACTAAAGCTTCAAGATTATGTATCAGAGTGTAATGATATGTGCCATCCCCTTCAATTAAGAGCAAATCAATCGGAACAGCAGAATCATCATCAAATGTACTGATTCTGAGAGGTTCTATCAAGCAATTGCCACGGCCAGTGGAACAAATAAATACATTAATAGATAATTGTTTGCCATTGATATTCCTGGCCTTTTTTTCAAATTTATCAATATTCTGAACAGACATTGGATATTCTAAACCCTCCATTGCCTCATTAAATATATGTTCATGTTGTTTGTAATAAGTTATTCTCTCAGGATGCCTTGAAACTCGATACAAAGCAGCTAAAATACACCACAAAAATCATTTCTCATCATTATTTTTTATATTAACCACGGCTCTTTTGTTTTTAATATTGGCAGGTAATGGCAGATATGTAGATCCTTGTAATGGGCTGAATTCAGAAATATTAACATATAACTTGTGTGGAGATCCGCTTAGGCTCCATCCAGACTCTTTTGCAGCAAATTCAGAGTGTTTAATATTTAATTGTTCTATCAAACTGCTTATTATTCTGTCTGAATTTGCATTTGAATATACAGGTACAGTTTCTGTTATGTGGGGCTGTGTAAATTTTGTGCCATTTGGCTTCTTATATTGTGTAAACAATTTGAGGGACAGCTTATAAGAGCCATTTTGTGCATTTAGAATTGCCTGCACATCAGGATTTACACTGTTCAAAAAATTCTCAATACCACATCTTGGCTCTGATACAAACCGATAATCTCTTAATTGGCCATTAAAACTGCTATGGATAGGTGGTGCATAGCGTGGCTGCTTTGCAGGTCCAGCATTAACAGGTGCTTCATGCTTTCTTTTCAGACCAGATGTAGATGGTTGTGAGGGCAATGTTGATGACTGTACATAAGAATTACACTTATGCCATTTATATATACTTAATATTTTATGGCATCTTGGACACAATTTAGTAGCTTTTCTGCATTTCTTAGAGTCACAAATATGCCGGTGCCTAGACCAATGAGAACTAGATATATTTTTATTACACTGATTGCAATATTTTTGTTTTGGCATTTTTGTTGTTGTTTATTATATAAAATTTCTTGGGGTTCAAATCAAAATTCTATACAAAATATCAGTTGGGTTCAGCAGTTAGTGGCTGAGCTGGTGCTTTTATACCCAAACAACAGCAGTAACTAGGTTTTGGTGATAGTTTTGCTCTATTATGCTGATGTACAACACACTTCACCAGGTTTAAAACCTCATCTCTATATCAACTAAATACAATTCAAAATTGGATTTTGAACTGTGCAATAAATATTCTGTAAGTCTCACTTGTGTTTATATTAACAGAACAAGACAAAACCAGAATTGTATTCAGGATTGCATGTTTTCGTACAAAAAAGCCATATTTTTGACAAGTTTATAAACAACAATCACACAAATATAGCTTTTACACACATGGCCGAATCTGTCTGAGGGGGGGGGGATTCAAGATTCTTGGGATTTTGACAGAAAAAACACACTATAAACAATAAGATGATATGGGAACTTGGCATAATTTTAAGTATAGGCAAATCTGTCTGAGAGGCTTCACCTTTTCTACACTTGAATTCAAAATTCTTAAAAAATCAGAGCATATCACACCTGAAGAATTGGGGTATAGGCCCCTCTTGGCATTGTTTTAAGTGTAAGCAAATCGGATTGTTCAATCAAATAGCCTCTCCTTTTCTACACTTGTAAGTGGTCCTTCTTATAGCATCAACCCCACTACTCAGGCGCTGCGTGACAATCTCATGCAACACGGATCGCGATGTCTGCGGAAAAAGGCTACTCAACTCCGTAATCGTGAAGCGACGGTTCTGTACGATGCGCTGCCGCACCAGCTCAACCAGATCATCAGTGATGAGGGACGGACGCCCACTGCGCTCTTCATCATGGACACTTTGACGACCTTCCGAAAACTGCCGACACCAGCGACGCACCATCTGCTTACTCATAATGTTCGGCCCATAGACCTCACAGAGCTGACGATGAATGTCAATTAGCGCAATGCTTTGTGCATTCAGGAACTTTATCACCCACCGAACCTCGCATGCGGCAGCAGAAGGAATATGAGCTTCCATATCGGACCACTGCTGCCTCGATACTGGCATGCGGCAGGAGAAGGAATACGAGCTTTCACTTCGGACCACTGCTGCCTCGCTACTGGCACCGGGCGGGATCTGTCTGCCTGGCATGATTGATACATCTTAGCTCTGCTGCGCATGCGCAATTTACACTGCTCATTATGTTTACTTTCACGGGAAAAAAATAGGGAAACTTACTTTCTGGATGCGCCTCGTAGATCCTAATTTTCCATTAAAGCAACTTTTGGATAATTTTTGGGACATCTACCATCTAGCATAAGGGATAGAACCTAATTACACCTACAAGATGATGTCTTAATAATTGTATATATTCAGATCAGGAAACATAAAAGAATGAATTCAAGTTTACAACTCATGTAGTTTAGATTAATAATACATTTTGTGAATGATACATAATTTGATTAAAATGCAGGCTTCAATTAATCTGCTCTTTTTGTGTTTGCATTATACTTGAATACTTCCAATGAGTAAATGATTAAACATTGGTTTTTCACTCGTTTGTTTTGTTCACTTGGTTAAGGTCTTATATCTATAAAAAATGATCATGATCTGCAATCTTCCTATTTCCTCTGTACCTACTATACCTTCCTATGCACTATGTTTGTACACATGTTGTAGACTGAATTTAACTTTGAGTTCACTAGACAATAGGGCAACCTTTGCTATGTTCGTGGATGCATAAAATTATGTTAAGCATGCATAACTGGAGACAACGTATCCCAGGCATAACTCCAGAGACTCAGATTGCAAGACTGAGCTAAACTGTAAGCAAACATATTGAGAACATATTAATGTGCCTGAAAACTGACTGGTAACTTACGAATTTAAAAGAAATTACATTGGAGTCTGTTCAAGTGGGAATGAGCCTTTCTGTGGAAATCTTTATTTTCTTTAGGCATATGATGTAGATGTTTTCAGTTTACATAGGATTCTATTAGTTCCAAATTACATCCAAATCAAATGTAAAAAATGTAGTTTTATATTAAAGTAGATGATTCTGAGAAGCCATATAAAGCCATTTAGGTTTATTTTCACCCCCAGGCTTCATTTCTCAAATTAGAAGAAAACTTGTGAAGTCGTCTCTTTGTTCTATGTTTATGACATAGCATTTGTATTAACTATCACACACTAATTTTCCACGCAATAACGTTTAATGAAAAACAGCTGGTTCTTACATGGTGAGCATATGACCCTTACTCCAAAATAATTTAGGAAAAAAAAATCCATTTTGTTTGCAAATATATGAATTACTGTCAGATTTTTCCTACAAAATTACATCTGTCACTGTGGAATCTCCCTAATATATAAACTGTTCATCTCTGTACACTCAGATTTTGACAAAATCTTATATACACATTCTTTTAGAAAGAATTCTTAATAATTTTCATGATTAACTTGAATACTTGAGTGAAATTCACTTGCACGTGATCTCATGTTTCAGATGTTTTGCTGTGGCCCAACGCCTGCCTGGTTCACTATACTACCTATGTAAATCGTTGTTTATTGCACAACGTGTTAGCAACAAGTTCTTTCTTGCACAAAACACAGGAAAGCACATATGAAACAACCAGTTGCCATAACACCTTTGACACATTAAACTCGTGCAACTTTTGTAAAGCACCATGGAATGCAAAAAACCATGCAGCTATTAGATGTACCATTTTGTAAAGACTGTATTCCTTTTAATCCCAATGGGTACCTCTTTCATTTTTTAAAAAAATCATTTTTGGCATTAAACATCTCAATGAAATAATTAAACTAGTCATGCAAAGAAAGCATATTTTGGAAACAAATGCAGAAATTTCGGAAAATTTGTTCAAACCACAAAGCTTTCCTTCATTCATTGCTGCCCCCTTATTATTAACGTGTTGGTTAAATTTTGGTGAATTGAATTTTCACATTCCTACTATGAGACAGGATTACAATTTTTTGTGTCAATTAGGAGACAGGGTCATGTACCCAATTTCCAAATTTCCAAAGTTTTTTAAAAGTATCTTCCAAAATGTGGGGACATAAGTGACATGTCGTCGGATACTAGTATTTTGTCTTGATTACCTCACAAATTGCATCCTTACGTCCCATGCCTCAGCCCAATTTAAATAACATTTAAGACCTTCCCTTGTGTGTGTGTGTGTGTGTTAAAGAATCTTCGAATACGTACACAATTTATTGTTGGCATCTATTTTCTTATTTTACATTACTCCATTTTGAATATGTGTAAAACATATGTTGTACATGAAAATTATACATGTTTTATGTACAAAAGAATAATATTCGGAATGCATTTATGATGCATTTTCAGCCATTCAAAAAAAAAGTTTGTGTTCTTGTTTTCCATTATTAATTAATGTGAAATTGAACGTTTTTTTTTAAGAAAGAATGTTTGAAATCGTTTGTTCCAACACAAGTGCTGATTTTCAGAAGGTGAAAATTATTATTTACTATTTTTAAGCTTATTTTCCCATAAATGTTTCAAATATGATGCCTTGTATAAAATCATTGATTGATTTAGTAACATTATGTATGAGTGCATGGTATTAAAAATTACCACAAAATTTTCACGAGATTACTGCCATATTTTTAACTATAAACACAATATTTTATATATTTTTCACGAAATTCTTTAAAAATTAAAATAAAAAAAACCGGCCCTAGTTTTACTCGCCCACTTGCCAGCCAGGCCGGCCTAGTAAGCGAATCTGGCCAATGTGCAGCTCTCTGGTCCCGATCTTGCCCAAAGTGATTTTTTTCTGTTCCTTCATCTCAAAAAATTGCTGAGATCCCAGGTGTTAGATTTCTACACAGATGGTCTACGTAAGTTTGTTCCATTCCACCTAAAAATGCTTGGAGCATCATGGTGACTATGTAGAAAAATAGCCAGGGTATGCACTTGTATAGTATCAAAATAAAAATTTTCTCGCTTGATTTTATTGTTTGTAATAACCAATCGGCGCTTTTTATTTTTTACATGTCCCTTGTATTAGTTTCTAAGCTAATGTTCTGTAACTAGAACTCAAAGTTACAGTTGGCAAAATTTTACATTTATTCCAAATGAATAACTAACTACCTAACCTTCTGAAACCTGAAGGTTCATGGCTGCAGCATCACAGGCCTTCCATCTGCCCCTATCCTGAGCAAGATCTATATATACTCTTTTCCATCCTTACCGATTTCCTTTAGGTCTATCTCAACGTTGTCCCTCCATCTTCGTCTTGGCCTTCCTACATCCCAACAACAATCCTGTAAACTCTTCTTTCCTCTCCCGTTCGTGCCACATGG
This sequence comes from Lepisma saccharinum, assembly GCF_977018435.1. Lineage (NCBI taxonomy): Eukaryota > Metazoa > Arthropoda > Insecta > Zygentoma > Lepismatidae > Lepisma > Lepisma saccharinum. The sequence continues at coordinate 52,570,114 of NC_139251.1, forward strand.
CCTGCCCAGCTAAGTCTTCTTCATAATAATATCTGGACATGAATACAAATTATGTAGTTCTAAATTATGTAACCTTCTCCACTCACCTGTCTCCTCATCCCTTTTAGGTCCAAATATTTTCCTATGGATCTCATTTTCAAATACTTTTAATCAATGTTCCTCTTTCAATGTAAGGGACCAAGTTTCACACCCATATAATACTACAGGCAAAATTACTGTTTTGTATATTTTAACATTTAGTTTCTTAGATATTAAACGTCTGTATAAGAAATGTAGAAACTATGTCCGCACCTGCAATGCAGAGTCTCAAGAGTTTGAGACTATAGTAGGACTTAAACAAGGATGTATCCTTAGCCCACTCCTCTTTATTACCTTAATGGATGATGTTATTAAATCATGCAATGGGAAGGTACAGAAATTCAAGCTGGGTTATAGGTTTTTAAAACCAATATATATAAACCATTGTGCCTTCGCCGATGACATACTAATATTGGGAGATTCCGAAAGAAATCGTATCGTACCCAAGGTATTGGGTAGGATGTATAAATTCTTAGCATAGTAGGAAACAGAGGTAGGAATGCTGAATAAGTAATCACGCAAAGGTCGGGTGATTGACTTGGAAGTTGTATGTGGCATGAGTGTTGGAATTGTCAGGAGGTGTGATGAGTTGGCGAGGATAGGAGAGAGAGTAAGGTCTGCGGATTGTGAGAGAGGAGCAAAGTGGAGAACGATTATTGGACGATGGTGTGTGATAGATTCGATGTCTGACAGGGAGATCAGACAAGTGATAGTTGAGAGGACAAGCTAGGAACAATCTCCATATATTTGTAAGGCAAGTAATATCCTTTCAGTAACCAATCCATATCGATTCGGTCATGAAGAGTATAAAACCCATATCTAACCTAAGTTAATTTATATCGCCATTCCTTTAAATGTAACCTCTTGCATTTATCACATTCAGGCCAAGGGAGTGATAACCATCTGAGAGATGAATGATAAATGACTACATCACCCAATTCAATCTAGAGGTTCTTGGTTCGATCCCAAACGCAGCATGGGAGTTGCATTACGTGGTGGAGGCTGCTTAGGGCTTCTAATCCATTTTTTTGCAAATGCGATGCGAAAACACTGCAGTACGTGAAATCCTGCGATTTTCATCTATTTCATCCCGAAATATGATGAAAATAATAGAGCCCTTTAGCTTTTCAAATTAAGTACGGGAGATATGGCGCCGAAATTTTGACTTGTTAGCGCTTCACGTTGTGTTAATTATCAACTGTTACCAAATATCAAGAAAAGAAAGCAAAAGGTAGACCTATCAATATGCTACGCGGTAAGGCGCAAATAAACAAAGAGTAGAGTTTTAACTAGGTTATTCGGCGATTGGCTGTGAAAAGATGAGAATTAACATTAGGATGTTGCATAAAGGTTGGTTAAATATTTTAAAGATGTGCTCGGTACTGTCGTCACTCTGTTACGCGATTGTTGAACCTAACTTATCAAATTTCCGGGAGAGTAAACAATTGGATTGCTGATAATGTCCTGTCAAAGCCACGGGGGGATGAGAAAAGGAAACAAGCAACTTAGTGCTAATTTTAAGCTAATCAAGCATTTTTCCTGCGCATAGGCTAATCATAGAATCATGGCGCAATCTAGATTTATCCACCCCAACATTCCCGAAACTATCCAGTTTCAAGGTAACATTCACGAGGATGTATTAAAATTCATTGACAAATTTGAAAGTTTAGCTATTCTTAATGAGTGGCATGACTTAAAGGAAAGGCAATTGCTACCGGCATTTTTGGCTGATTCAGCATTGCAATGGTTCAATACTTGGAGTCGAACTCAGGAAGCACAGGATATAGATTTTGTAACTTTAAAAACTAAAATTGTGGAAGAATTTACGGAACCGGGGGACACTTTTCAATTAGAAGAACAAATCAGTACGCTTCCATCAGGAAAATGAACCTGTTTCAAAATATGTAAGAGAAAAACAGTTATTGTTATTGTTATTGTTATTAAAATTAGATCCTGCCATGGACATTAGTGAACAAATTAAGCAAATAAGCGGGGGTTTACAACCTAACTTTATGAAAGAAGTTTATAACAGGGAATATGATTCAGTGCATGAAATGTTACGAGACCTGAAAAATGTCGAACAATTCAAATATCTTGTGCAAAAACGTAAAATTCTAGAAACTGAATGTGAGACAATGAAAGCTCTGTCGTGTTCTGAATCGAGTCGAGCCTACATGCCGACTCAGCAAGCTATCACGTTGCAGCGCACGGTCAATGGTCATGTTGACATAAGTTATTCTCAGGCTAATCGGGAGATCGAGGAAAGATTAAATGCACTGCAACAAGACCTTGATCAATTACAGTCGAACACGGGACTCCAATCTCATGAGTCAGATTTAGTTTCGCAATTTCAGAATCTAAAGTAAATGCACTTGCAGAACATCGGAAAAAACATTCATTTACTGAGTCATCATTCTCATATCCAGTTAGAGAATATGAACATAGAGACAGAAACAATAGGAGAACCTATTATCATAATAGTAATCATAGAGCTCAGAATAGAAATACTTGGCATAACAACCACAATAATAATCTCGACACACAGTCGCAAAGCTCGCATAGGGGGCGATGGCGTAATGGCGGTAACCCTCGATTTCAGAGTTCGCACTTTTCATCTTCATCTCCGCGCAATTTTTGGAGCAACAACAGGGGCGCGAAGATTCAAATAACCATACTAATCAGGATGTAAATGCAAATTACTCTACTTTTCGTAAGAACAGAAGCAATTTTAAACGAGTAAGACCTGCATATGACGGGGACCTAGGTGCAAGGCCTTCTGGAAAAACTCTAACGGTCTCTACTTTTCCTTCTGAAGATCTGATTTACATCAATGTGAAAGTAGATGGGGAAATTCGACAGTTCATCCTGGATAGTGGAAGTCAAATTTCGGTAACGGGAGATAAGAACATACCAGTCAATGCCAAGCGATTTAATATAAATACTGCGATTAGAGGGGTCACTAACAGTCAACTAACGGTTAAGGAAATTGTGTTACTACCATTTTCTATACATAACCAAACATTTGTTCATCCATTTAGAATTGTTAAGGATTTTAATCAAATTACTATATTAGGAAATGATTTCTTGAAGGGACAAAAGGCTAAGTTAGATTTTGAGGAAAATAAGCTTACATTGCATAGATTCGGCACACCTCCTAGAAACCAAATTAAAAATGAGAATAAGAAAGCTTTTCACGTGTCAATCAAAGTTTCCCATTTGTTACATCATGTTTTGCAACCAGAATTTGTATCTGCTAAAAAGATAAAAGTGAAACCCAGGACACATTTGTGCATTCCATTGAAATTGGCTAATTCATATGACAAAGATAGGACACTCTTGGAACCGGACCTACAGTTTCAAGAGAAAACGGGATTGATGGTTGCCAGAGCAATTATTAATCCGGATTCGAATTTCATTTGGATCACAAATCCTTTAAATTATAATGTTACAATTAAGAAAGGCACTATTATCGGGAAAGCTGAAACATGGGATAGGCCAATCAAGAGTAACAATAACGATGAGAATAAGGATGAGATTGGTGAACAGGCACAGGTTTTCGCGACGGAGGAGTCAGGGAACGTCAATGACGCACGGGCGGACCCTAGTCGGTTCGATGTGAATCCGAATTTAGAACCCCAGCAAAAGGAGCAACTTTTGGCTGTTTTAATGAAATATCCACATGTTTTTGCGTGGTCAAAGGATGATATAGGTAGAGCCACGAATTATAAACATAGAATTCAATAAAAGATGACACAGAATTTCACTTAAAATCCTATCCGATTCCAGTTCACCTTCGTGATGAAATTAAAGATCAGATTGAGACTTTATTAAAGCAAGGTGTTATTTCTCCTACAAAATCACCCTTTAACTCTCCAGTTATCCTTGTAAAGAAGGCAAAGGGGGGTTATAGATTATGCCAGGATTATCGCAGATTGAATGTATCGTCTGTATTTGACGCCCTGGGTGTGAATAACATCAATGAAATATTATACAATATGGGGGGCAAGAAATATTACTGTACGGCGGACTTGAAGAGCGGATTCTTCAATATTCCTCTCACCGAGGATAGTAAGAAATATACAGCATTTACAATACCAGGAATGTCACAGTATCAAATGAACGTCGTGCCACAAGGCCACGTCAGTTCATCAAGTGCGATGACTCGTTGCATTCACCTAGCGTGCTCAAATTTGGATCCCAATCACTTTGCCCATTATGTGGACGATTTGTTTTGCTTTGGAAATACCTTTGAAGAAATGATCGTAACTCTGGAGAAAATGTTACAATGTTTACAGGCCGCGGAATTGAAGCTTGCAATAGAAAAATGTCACTTCGGATACACTGAGATTATTGCTTTAGGACATAAAATTTCAAAATTTGGCTATCGGATCAATGACAAAATCATTGATTCTATCAAGAAATATAAGACACCGACAACTGTGAAACAAGTTCGCACATTTCTCGGATTAACATCTTATGTCAGGAAGTTTTTAAAATCATATTCCGAGTTGGCACTTCCCTTGCAAAAGTTGATAGGAAAAAAGAAGAAATTTCTCTGGGGGGAAGAACAGCAAACTGCGTTTGAGAGGTTGAAAGAGGCTTTACTTACAGCTCCTGTATTAATGGCATATGATCCATCAAAAGAAGTAAGGGTATATACGGATGCAAGCAGTAAGGCTATTGGCGCGGTGATTTTACAACCGAATGCAAACGGTGATTTTCAGCCTATTTCCTATTGCAGTAGAGTTTTAAAAGACCATGAAACTCGACTTTCAACCATCGAGCAAGAATTGTTGGCAATCATATACGCATTTAAGTCATTTAGATTCTTTTTACTTGGGAGACATTTCGAATTATTTACCGATAACCAAGCAATCACATTCATTCGCTCCTCAACGCAACTTTCAAACAAATTATTTAGATGGTACACGTTGATGGCCGAGTTCGATTTTACGCCAATTCACTGTAAAACTACACAAAATATGGCGGATGCTATCAGCAGAGAAACAGAACATGATCCAAAGGACGAAGACGAGGAGCTTCCAGAGCCACGTACATTGTTATTGTTAGATGAGACAATTGATGTTGCTATACACCAACGAGAGGATTCTTTTTTTGGAAATATCATCAATATTTACGAAGAAAAAGAAGACGAGAGGGGCAACAACCCACCCAGCCCCTCCCTGCAGAGGCAAGCTTGCTATTATGTTATGGAAAATGGATTTCTTTATAGACAACATAAACTGGGAGCTACGACTAAAAAATTATTATGTATACCGAAGTCACTTCGCAACACTGTCATTGAGACATTGCATAGTTTACCAGCTGGAGGAGCGCATTACGGCTTCACTAAAACATACAAAAATGCACTGGATAGGATTTACTTTCCATTCATGAAGAACCATATTCAGAAAATGGTCAAGGAGTGTGTAATTTGTCAGCAGAATAAGCGCATAAAAGGAGCGCCATATGGAGAACTTTTAACGTTCAACTCACAGAAACCATTCGATAGAATCGCTTTAGATTTTAGCGGACCGTATCCACCAAGTGGTTTGCTCCGCCATAAATACATACTAAGTGCAATCGATCATGGTACTCGATTTTTAATTGCTCAATCAGTAGCAGATACTTCAAGTGAGACAGCAGCTAACTTCCTTTTTGAAAATGTAATTCTACGCTTTGGATGTCCTTCTCGTATAGATACGGACAGAGGTACTTCATTCACAGCTAGTTTATTTAAAGAACTATCGGAGAAATGTGGAATCCATCTTAAATTCGCTCCAGCAGCTAATCACAATTTAATTGGATTATTGGAACGATCACATGCTATTTTACAGGGACTTATGAAAAACTTCGTGAACTCAAAACACACAGACTGGCTTTTATACTTGCAATCGTCCGTGTGGTCGTACAATGTTAATTACCAGGAGAATTTGAAGAACAGTCCATTTTTTCTTCTTCATGGATTTACGCCTAGATTAGTCTGGGAGAGCGGACTACATTTAACGCCCAGTGTGAATGTAAACAACGAGATGAGATTCAAGATTCTCGAAAAAGCACGAGCAGCAGCTTATGAGTCTTTACAGAAACGCCACCGACAAGCAAAAAAGTACTACGATAAACGTCATCAGTCCATTGAATTTACGCCAGGAGAATTGGTTCTAGTATACGATGGCAGTCATCGTGTACACACCGCTAAATGCTTTTCGGGAGTATATAAAGGACCTTGTAAAATTATAGCAAAAGAAAATCCCAATGTTTACAAAGTGGAATATAAGACAAAACGAGGACAGACAGTCGTGGACTCAATTTCGGTCCAGAGATTGAAGAAATACTATGCTTCGGAACACGGTAGCGGCGATGAGAATGTAAATGGTGATGATGAGACTGAAGAACAGGAACAGTCAGGAGTGAATGAGTGAGAACATACCTTTTACCCTGTACGTAACTTACTTTTCAGTACTCCGATGCACTAAATAAATTTTACATCTTGCAAATATTTTTTTAAACTAACAAACACTAAAATTATGTGAAATATTATTGTTTAGCCCTTAATAATTGCACGGAAGTGTAAAACTAGTTATTACCACACTAAAATCATTAGTTATAACACGTAGACGTCGAGGTTTCATAATAATGAACAACAAATACAGTAACGCGCAAAAATAATAATAATTAATATTATTGTATTCACGGATAGTGAACAAAGGGAATGGTGATGAATATAAATTGCGCGCAAGGAATTTTCCTCAGATTTTTGTAGGCCTGCAGAGAACTGATGGAAATAATCTTTTGTGAACTACAAAAGATAAATAGTGTAAGTCAATAATAGACTTTAGTATTTTTTATGAATAAAATGTGTTAAACACATTCGGTAAGGAAAATGAGAATTAAAATTCTCTATGATTTAGCGTGGTTAGTCAAAATAGGGTTTAAACAAGTACACATTTTAATATTTCAATTGTTAAATTTAAGTTAATTACATTTATAATTTTAATAACTAAATAAACGACAGAAATATGAGATTATCAGTTTTATAAGATTTAAATAATGTTAAAATAAAGATAACAGTTATAATAGAAGCTGAATATGCATACAGCCAGTTAATTAGTCAATTCAACGAGCTACAGATCAATAATAACTAAATAAGTATTGCGATAATAAGAATTATAATATAGATAATAATAATACGAAGAGAATAGTGAATATTTTGGTGCTTAGATAATTATAAAGTTCAAACAAAATGTATCACATGGAAATAATATAAATATTAAGATTACCTTTATAATTATACGCATTTTACATTGAGATTTAATTATTTTGTATATCTTTCTTACATAACTTTACATAAAAGCTAGATTTGAAATCTAATATGAAGATTAATAAGTCAATTAAGAGCATAGGAGAAATAAGTAGTATTTTAAACATACAGCTACGATCATGTGTTATCAGCAGCCTTGTCAGATTTTATTAACAATTTAACGACACAGTCATGAGATGAATTACGACAGTCTTGAAGGAGTAAAATATCTTTCATTAAACATGTACATTACTTTGATCCATCTAATTTGGGATACTTCATTCCAAATACGACTCAATTAGTTTATTGAATGTTATAATCAAGTTACTTAGAGTACTTCCTAAAATTTTTTTTTCCGCATGGTAGAAATTTCCCATCTTGTAAAATTCCCATTTAAAATTTCCCTCACATGTATTTCATACTTCTCGAAGCGATATCCAAAGTCAATTTCAAATGCCTTCATGGTAAAATGTCTTTCGTCAACTCGGATGCAACGGAAATCCTTCCTCTTTAAGCAATGGGGAAACTTGAGTTACATTCAGAAAGAGAGAACAACTGAAGAAATATGCAAGTTAGGCATTCTATTCGTTTCTTGCGGCAACGATATCTACCTACATCTGCAGGAGCAAAATTCTCTTTGACATGAAGTAACCAACACGTTGCAAATTAAACAGCAGATATCTCACATTCCACATTAGCCGGGGAACTGAATGAACTGCCGACAGAGCATTCTTTCAACTCAGGTTATCAGCTCGAAAGATACAAGGGAACATGGAATTTTATGTCTGTTCAGAACGCTATTTCTTTGTGAGACATTTGGAATCTACATCGGAATTAACTTTTCATCTTTATATCATTTAATGTTAGGTGCATATGCATACAGTTACACATTACCAATTGTCAATTTTCATTTTTTTTCTCTCCATATTTTTTTTTGTATTCTTAGGCTGATTGCAATATCTTTAGGGGGGAAAGAGTCAATAATGGACAACGAGATTTCGGATTCTTAGAATATTATTTTACGTATTCCAATTGTCATGGACACTATCAGCAAGTTGTGTATTTTACATTTAATCTTTATTAATGATGATATTTTATCAATCTTATACTAACAGAAGGACGATTGATCAACACATTATTTTTTAGTAATATTTAAAGTATTTCATTCATTCAATTGTTATTTATAAATATTTTCAGTCAAATTAAGCGTTCATATATTTTCAGAAACCAATTATAATTTAAATTTTGCAGTAGTATACAGTATACACTCATAACATCTTCAAGAGTATTTACAATATTACATTCAATTCATATGTAAAGTTCAATTTGTTTTCAGTAATTATTAGTAGTTATATTTTTTTTTCTCTTCTCAAGATTCTAATTATATTTGGTGTGTAAAGGATGGCATTAATTAGAATTTGGGTAATTTATAGTAAGAGTAAATGTTATGACTGAATAGGTACTCCTTTTCAAATTCCATTTCCTAAAATGTAACAACCCTCAACTACAAGATTTTTCATACTTGTAATATTTACAAGCACCATTTTTTTTAAAATAAGGGTGACTTAGAGGCGCCCTTGTCTCAACAAAACCTCTACACATACCGACATATTAAGTTCTCTCACACACACAACATTACACCAACGATCAGGAGGAAATGCCTGTTCGGTATATGATGCAAATTTCCTTTCCAAAACCTACCTGAATCGCCTCACAGATAATTCAAATTTTAACGGTGAAATGAACATTTTAACAATATTATGAAACCATGTTAACAGTCCTCAGTTCAACTTTTTCACAGATGTCAACGTCTAGAGATGGTCACCAGCTAAAACCTTGGAGAAATAAGAAGTCAATTTACACCTGAAGGACGCAGAGGAATTATTTGTCCTACGATTTTTTTTTTGAGAATTTCTCAAGATTTTTATTTCTGAGATTTTTCTTTTAATTTTTCGACACGTGGAAACATGAATTACAATTAGACCTTTCATCCATTTTAATTACGCAGTTCAGCAAAATCAGTTGATAAGCACCAAATCGTTTAACATGGATCTCCTTCATTCTATTCTAATTAACTCCTACTAAAGTCAAGTAGTAGTGAGACCTGACATTCAACGCTGGTAATACATACATCGATTTGAAGGAATATTTACATACAACTCAATACTTCACATTCACAATTCGACGATATGCAGTTCTCTACTATACATTTTTCTTCAATGACAATATTTGTAGCTGCAAAGTTAATGCATCAAAGTGAAAAACATTTTTCACGGCCACAAGGAACTAATATATACATATATACGTGGTTTGGTTCAAGAAGAAACTTCATTGCTATACGCAGAGACTATTAAGTGATGATAACAAGAGTAAAATTATGGTATTTTACTTGAACTTTTTGTGAGAATCAGGATAACTCAAGGATTATTTTATGGACAAATGTTAGTGCTGTGATTTTATCTATCGAACACTATTATATTCTTATTTTCAAATACATAAATTCATGTACATATATTATTACTCAAGGACAGTTATTGATACAGTGTATATATTTTGATTAACTTCAAATTTTCTAATTAAATATTTATTGTGATAGTTGACATATATTATAAATAAAAACGGCAGCGATATTTAAATGATACAATAAAGTAAGAGACGGTGAAATTTACATCGATAATGACATATGTGTGCAAGTGTAACTCGGATGAGTATCACAAACGTTGCTGATTTTGTAAATATTAACTTTAAAATATTTCATAGTGTTGTGCAGTGTCAGTGTTTACAGGATTGATTGCATACTACCTCGTTAGTGTGTTACTGTGCCATGAACCTTTTAAATAAGTCAATACTGATGGAACAAAACCTTATAATTATGTCACGTGGTGTATATTTACATATTTTAGGCATGGACAATCATAACTTCAACGTGTGACACGTAAGACTCACAATCATTGCATGCATGAGTCAGCATAACAAACTCACATGTCAGTGTTTACCTTTCATACGCTGACAAGTATTGTTTATTTATTTTTTTATTTATTGGTTATTTTCTCCATTCCTTTTTTCTTTTTAAAGAACTATATTAATCAAATTGCATATTTTTGGTAATGGTATGTTATTACAATATTTTTAGTACACTATATTTTATAATAAAAAAAAAATCTCTCCATAGAAAGGATCGATATGGAATACAACTTTAAATCTTTCATCTTTAGGTGAAAATCAAAGGATTTTCTTTAGGGGGTAGAGGAGCGTATCGTACCCAAGGTATTGGGTAGGATGTATAAATTCTTAGCATAGTAGGAAACAGAGATAGGAATGCTGAATAAGTAATCAGGCAAAGGTCGGGTGATTGACTTGGAAGTTGTATGTGGCATGAGTGTTGGAATTATCAGGAGGTGTGATGAGTTGGCGAGGATAGGAGAGAGAGTAAGGTCTGCGGATTGTGAGAGAGGAGCAAAGTGGAGAACGATTATTGGACGATGGTGTGTGATAGATTCGATGTCTGACAGGGAGGTCGGACAAGTGATAGTTGAGAGGACAAGCTAGGAACAATCTCCATATATTTGTAAGGCAAGTAATATCCTTTCATTAACCAATCCATATCGATTCGGTCATGAAGAGTATAAAACCCATATCTAACCTAAGTTAATTTATATCGCCATTCCTTTAAATGTAACCTCTTGCATTTATCACATTCAGGCCAAGGGAGTGATAACCATCTGAGAGATGAATGATAAATGACTACATCACCCAATTCAATCTAGAGGTTCTTGGTTCGATCCCAAACGCAGCATGGGAGTTGCGTTACGAAATTTACAAAAGAACGTGAGAATTTGGGAAAAAGAGTTAAAAAAGAGGAGCATGAAGATAAATGATAAAAAGACTCAGACCATGATGATGGCACGACAGCCAAATATACATCAGATTGCTTTGAATAATGGAACGACATTAGAACAGACTACAGATTTTAAATACCTCGGGGTTATAGTGCAACAAGATGGCAGAATAGATGGTGAAATTATACAGGGAGGTTATTTCAGTCGTTCACCGCCAGAGTGACGGCCGTTCCGCGGACTCTTCATGCAACAGGTCCCGGCAAATTGCGTTCAGGAAGTCCGTAACAGAAACCGCTTGTTTTGTAATGTTTCCACTTTTCACAATTACAGTTACAATTACAATTGAAATAAGCACGTACCTTGTCGCACGGATGCAGGAAAAGGTGTCCTCCCAAATACAAATATTTCCGGCACCTTATTTCTGACATCTAATCTTAGATTAGACATCGCTACTTTATCCTCAGTTGACAGAAAGGGAAGACAGCATCCCGGCGCATAAAGCAAACCGAAAGCGTAAAATGATATTTAAAAGTAATAATAATGATGATCACTAACCTCCTGTGTTATAAGAGATGTTGAAAATGATTTCCTTCAACAGCAATACAACACGTTTCTTAGGTTCAAGAGATCCTGTCTATCGTAATCCCTGACCACTTTTCTGCAAGAATTCGTTTTCACGTAATTATCGTACATAAAAACTCTATGTTCAAGACTATATTTGTTTAACGACATAAGTAATGAATGAATAACAATTAACACACAATAAAGCACTGGCCACGAGTAAGCACATTACAATAACACAGTATAAGCAACACGCGTACTGATAAATGAACAGAAGTGAACATGAACGTACACTGACGTTTGGTAGCCGACAGTGTTGCTAACCATTTTTCGGCAATGTCCTTACAGACGTAGTCAAAATGTCCCTACAACTGACCAAATGTCCCTACGCCAAGTAAAGTGACTAAAAAAAAAACACCTCATGAGCATGCAAACAGAAGATAAAATATACACATTTACTTACCAAAACTTTCTGCTCGGTGCTTCCACAATTAATGAAGGAGCAAATTTACAATACAGGACCTCTCCCCGATTTTTTGTAATATTTCGCATACTCACTAATTGAGGCCTCCTAATCACGAATTTGAAGTTAAAATTTGGGGGGTCACGTGTAGAAATTGCAAAATAAGTGACATTGAGTGGTCCGCGATCGGCACGATTGCTTATTATTTACCGGAAGATTTTGTGTTTCCAATACTTAAAAAACGAAATATACATTCCTGATATTACTACGACCCCAAATTTTAACTATGTTTGCCTATCCTAACCTAACCTAACCGTACCTGAATGGTTCGTGGGGCTATCCGTCAATGGTTTGTTGGGCTACCTGTGCATGTTTTTTTCGAGCCCAAATTTTAACTATGTTTGCCTAACCTAACTTAACCTAAACTTACCGAGAATGGTCAGTGGGGCTATTCCTAAATGGTTTTGCGGTAATTGTGATTACGAACCGATAAAAAATATTATTTTCGTAGCACTTTAACGGCAAACGTTCATCATCGAAGACGCCATTTTCGTATCCTGCAATTTTATGATTGATGTACTGTTGCCAAATTTACCTGTAATCAAATCAGTTCTTCTACATCGTGATTGTCGCTGTCACATGTAAGCACGTTCTTTGGGCAATATACTGAAATCCATAAGTTTATTAATTAGCCCACAGCCATCCTCCTGCACACTCCACCTAACAATCTGTACAACATTAACAACTTTTTTACTGTTCTCTTCCGCCATTCTTACACGATCCATGCTCTCCAAGTATGAAATCAACAGTGTGGCAACGCTGTAGACAGCGTAACTAATTTTAATTTGTTCATATCAACAAATATGGCTACCATACTTGTATACGGAGAATCATTGCGAGAATTGAAAAGCTTATTTTACAACTTCTACACGTTAATGAACATTTTTTCCCCCTCACCCAACATGTTAACTTGAGATAAATAATCACGAATAATTATTTCGTGAGTATAAGACGTAGCATAGAAATTACAGAAGGGTCCGGTATTGTAAATTCTTGCCTTAATGAATAATAGGGGTGTGCTGGATAGAATTTTTTGGGTCGGGACGGAATCGGGACGGTAATTTTTTTAAATCCCGACATTCGGGACTGAAAAATTTGCAATTTCCCGACCAAGTCGGAAAATTTTCTGGACGGGAAATGTTCGAAATTTCCCGAAGCACTGGAAATCTCGAATTTTACAAGTCATTTTCACTTTAAGTGATTGTTTTTGCATTTCTAGAATAAAAACTTACAACTTTCGATAAGTTCCAGAAACTTACAAGGCAGAAAACGTCGAGAATTAACGACTTTTTAAAGTAAAGAATCCAGCACACCCCTAATGAATAACGTTGAGTCGTTTACTGTTGATTATGTTATTTGAAGTCATACATGCTGCTGCTGTGAAGAGATAGATGTTGGTTGGTGATGCTGTATTTCCTGCATTCTTTAACAATTTTGGTCCCATTTTATTTCCCTTTTTTGTTTTTGTATCACTTAACATTGAAAATATTCTTTCCGTTTCCGCGTTAGAATGCGGCAATGTTAGCACTATTTTCGCGAGAGTGGAAATGTTTTCAAAAAGGAACTTGCCTTGAAAGTTTTTGGTAACTGATAACATGTTCCAAAATTCTGATGGAGATCTGTTAGTTAGTTCTTTTTTCTCCTCCTCGCTAAAGTATCCAGATAAACTAATTCATAAAATGTAATTTACCAAGATTGAAAAAAGTACCTACGTTTTCCCTCATTTGGCAAAATCTGTCCCTACGTTCCTACGCGGGCGAAATTTAGTGAAAAGTCCCTATGCGTAGGGACATGTCCCTACGGTTGGCATCACTGCCGACACGTGCAGTTTGAAGCGCCCTCTCGCGGCTGACAACTCACCCAACCCCCGATAAGCTGCAGGCGCTGTCGCGACAACTGAGAATAAAGTAGCGATGACTAATCTAAGATTAGATGTCAGAAATAAGGTGCCAGAAATATTTGTATTTGGGAGGACACCTTTTCCTGCATCCGTGCGACAAGGTACGTGCTTATTTCAATTGTAATTGTAACTGTAATTGTGAAAAGTGGAAACATTACAAAACAAGCGGTTTCTGTTACGGACTTCCTGAACGCAATTTGCCGGGACCTGTTGCATGAAGAGTCCGCGGAACGGCCGTCACTCTGGCGGTGAACGACTGAAATAACCTCCCTGTAGCTCGATCCCAAGCCTCAGGGAGACTCTTTAATGCACTAAAGAGAAATTTCCTAAATAATCCATTAGTGACCAAAACTACGAAAATCCGTGTGTATAAAGTGATATATTTACCTACATTACTTTATGGTAGTGAAACCTGGACATTGACAAATAAACATAGGAGTAAAATACAGGCTTCAGAAATGAGATTTCTCCGTAAAATAGAAGGGAAAACAAGAAGAGACAAAATTAGGAATCAGACCATTAGAACTAGCCTGGGCGTATCACCAGTGCTTGAGAGAATCAAACGGAACCAGTTACGATGGTTTGGGCACATACAAAGAATGGAAGACTCCAGAATAGCTAAACAAGCTTTGAATGCTAAGATGCAAGGAGCAAGACCACGCGGGAAACCCAGAAGGACATGGGAAGAAGATGTGAAGGTAGCTGTAGAAGCTAGAGGAGGAGAGTGGAGGAGAGTAAAGGAGCTGGCCCGAGACAGAATCCGATGGAAGACCCTCTGGGAAACCTCAACACCGCAAGGTAGAAGAGGATCGACTAAGTAAGTAAGTAAGATATTAAACGAGAAGAGAAAAGTAACATGCATTTCCTGAAATAAGCCTGCTTTTTATTTCCTCTTTAATATCATTTTCATTTGTTAGTATTACTCCTTTGAATTTGGAAACTGGTCCAAATGAGTTGTTATCAATAATTAGATTTTGATTATTACCTAACACTTGGTTTTGGTCTGTTAGCATATATTTAGTTTTCTCTTTGCTAACTACCAAACCTATCTCTTAGCTGTTTTGAAAAATATTTTAGCATTATTGTTAATTGTATTTATATCATTCCCTAATAAGTCTACATCATCTGCATATGCTAACAACTGAGTCATACCGTTTAATTTTAGTCCTTCATTAGTTTCTTTTACCTTCCTAACAGCATATTCTAAGCAAAATTAAAGAACAATGGAGATAATGAATCTCCTTGTTTTAACCCATCATGAATTGTAAATTTGTCAGACACATTAACACCCACCCGAATTTTACTTTCTGTTTCACTGGTGCATACTTTTATCATATTAACAAGCTTCTTAGGTATTCCAAACTCAACTAATATATTATATAATTTATTTCTTTTGACCGAATCATAATCAAAGAATAGCTGATGGACATTTTGATTATATTCCCACTTTTTAACAAGTATCTGTCTGATGTGAAAAATTTGATCTGTAGTTGATCTGTTACGTTTAAATCCACATTGATAATCACCTATAATTTCATTAGCATATGGGGTTAGTCTTGTTAAAAGAATGTTAGATAATATTTCATATGTTGTCAAGAGTAGAGAAATTCCACGGTAATTATTGCAGTTCATTTTATCACCTTTTTTAAACACAGGAACAATTATGCATTCTTTCCACTGTTGAGGGATTTCTTCTTTATTCGATATTAAACAAATTATCTTATGAATTTGATATATTAACTAATTCCTCTCAAACTTAATTAAATCGGTTGGTATTAAATCAATGCCAGGTGCTTTGTTATTCTTAGCCTTTTTATATCATCTTTAACTTCAGTCAAGTTAGGTTCTGGAACTAAAGGTTCTGCTCTGTGTACTTTAATTACTTCTGATGTATCTCCTACATGAACATTTAAAAGGCCATTAAAGTAGATCTTCCTTCTATTTAAAATATCGCCAGGGTCAGCCAAAAAATTGCAGTTTTTATCTTTTATCAAGCTTACTTTAAGTTGCCACCCATTTCTAAAAGCATTTTACACCCTTATATAAATCTCTGATATTTTTATTTTTGCTGTTTGTTTCAATTTCGTTAATTTTACTTTTGTAAGCGAATATAAAAAATATTATGTATGTTCTAAATATGTCAAACAGTGTTTTAATCAACAGCAAACTTGTTTTGAATTAATAAAACACAAGAAAACTTATTTTGTTTCATGAGGAATCTTGTTATCACGAAATTAAGGACTCTTTGTAGTTGTACAGTTTGGTCGAGAAGTAATTAGGCACTGAAAATTTGCTGTAGTTTCTGCAATGTCAATGAAACTTTCTGCACACATGCATAGTGGAGTAGGATTACGTTTGTGCATACAAATTTCATAATACAATGATGTTTTGTTATATTTTCAGTAAGATGACTAACCACTTGACATGCCAAGAGCAAGTGCAGATTGCAGAATGCTACGAGGCGTGGAATTCAGTGATTGCTATGCAGAAGTTGTGGCGTACAGTGAAGGGTAGAAATGCAACTATCTGGCCAGAGACAAGAACTTTCTTATGACCACAGGCTCGGTTGCACAGCAATTACTGAATTCCATGCCTCATAGCTTGCCCCTGAGCAGTCAAGTGGTTAGTCATCTTTCTGAAAAGATAAGAAAATATCATCATATTGTGAAATTTGTATGCACATATGTAATCCTATTCCAGAATATATATGCATGGAAAGTTTTATTCATATTGCTTAAATATTACAAAAACTACAGTAAATTTCCAATGACTAGTTACTTCTCACCCACCCTGTAGTTCTATCATCCATATGTTGAAATGCTTATTAATGTTTTTTGAAAATCTCTCATGTAGGCTATTTGGCATAGACTACATCATTGTAGCATTTCACCCTGTGGAACTTGAGATCAAACCATTAGGGTTGTAGTTCACCCTTGAGCTACAAACACTGCGATGGCCCTAAAGGGCCAGATATGAGGTACTAAACTAATATGCAATTAAATGACACGATTGATGCTTGAAACACAACACTTCTGACTGAGAATGGCAGCATTATGGATAAGGGATGACTTACCCTGTCGATAAGAGTAGCTCTGTCTTAGCAGTGTTACCTCCTCGATGAACCGCAATCAAAAGACCCCCCCTGCTCCTAGATTACTATGTTTTGTACCTCTCGCTGCGACCTTGGCTTACCTGGCTCAAGGAGAGCCACACAGCTTCCCGTGTTAAAAAAAACCACCTTCCCCAACAAAATCTAGGAGTATGATCTGACATTTTAGACAAGATTCTACCTGTACCAACGAGATATGCTATGTCATTTCCCAGTTGCAGTACCAAACTCATTTCCCACAGTGTCTACCAACTATGTATTGTATGCTAATATGAGGAACGAAAGGTTGTGATTGTTTGGTAGCTATATTGGAGGGTTTATTATTATTATTTCCATGCTCAATACAATATTATTTCATGCTCAATTTGTTCTGACTGGCTGGTGTCGAATTATTCAGTCCCATTATAAATACCAAATAATGTCAGTCTATCAGTCACTTTGCTGTATGTTACCTGCTTTACAAACATAAAATAAAGAGTACAAAAATGTGCTCAGTTTGAAACCCTGAACAGGATCGCCTCCACCTGGAATGAATTGTCATCACATTTGAATGTAAAGAGGCACATTTCTTACAATTGTAGGTAAGATATCAGTAAAGATATATTGCACAATAATGGGCTATTCTGTATGTTGCACCATTTCTTTGATCTGTGGTGCAAAATGGTTCAGAACTCTGGCCATGCGTGGCTCATGCATTCATTTGCTGGGGGTTCACTGAAGTCGTGACAAATTTCAGTTTCCACAAATTTTGAAAAAGGTTAAGTGGGGGGGGGGGGTGTTAAAAGGTTTGTACAGACTTTTTTCATGTGGGTGTATGTTTCATAGCAGGGGTGTGCGAATAAATTTAAGGTAAGATAACGCACATTCTATTTTTGATAACTGCCATAAATGCAAAGCTTTTGAGTTGCAAATTTTATAGTTGCAAAATAACTTGAAGGATTAGTCTCACATTGTATATGAGAAAAATTGGTCACCATATTTAGTGATAGTAGACGACTGACTGGTTGAAAGTGTTTTGCAAGAACTTTAAATGAAAATGCTAATAATGTGTGTGAATGTGTGGTTAGAAGCTGTCACTGACTAAATTTTGTAAACTCCTTGCACGTTCCGAGGTTTGCTTATTGTTTACAAAAGGGAACATTTCCGAAAGGTGGCGTTGTAATCAAACAGAATGGATACATTCTGTAAGTAGAAGGTTCAATAAAAGCAATAAGATTTCCAATGACTTGTAACGGTCGGATTGACCATTACTGATTTTGGTAATATGTTAAATAATTGCTGGCCAGCTAGGGTTAAGTAATATGTTTCCATGACTGTACTTTTATGTTATTATTGCATGTAAGTGTATATGCTTATTGGATTGTGCTTTGCTGGATGTTAGATTCCCCTGTTTTTTACCTCCCAAGTTGGGGGAGCTAGTTGTCTTTCAAAAGACCGTTGCAGTGGAATTTTCCAATGCTACGGGGTCCATGTCCACAGACGTTTACACCGACTATAAAAAAGGCCAGTGGGCTTTAGCAAGAAACAGTGTTTCCCCATTGATCGATGAAAGAGGAACGTCTCCTCAAGTTTAGTCCACTTATGGTGGCTAGACTGGATATAATAATGTAGCATTTGGTTAAGCCAACCCCTGTTGCTGTCCCAAGTCCCCTTTTAGAAAAAAAACTTTGATGATATGGATATTTCCTTATTAATTAATTGATGCCCAAAAGAAGGAGTGAAGCCATAGATGTGCATTTATATTGATTTAGAGATTTGTTAATTTGGTCTATGCAAGACAAACTTGGAAAAGCAATGTAAATATGTATATATATAACTATGTATAAAAAACCAATATATCCTACTAGAATGTTATGATTCAAAGAACTACAGTACTGTCCATTTTTAACCAGTTGTATATTCACTTCCTGTACATGTGTAATTCCGGAGCAAATATAATCTGCTCTCTTGGCACCCAGGGTGAGGTGAAAGGAGAGATTGAGGGATTAAAGTAGGAAGTAATCCAGAGGGCCGGATAGAAACGAGGAAAGGGGGGTCGAACTTTCACAGACTTTTCTTATTGTATTATTAGCATTTTACCAACTAGGACGTAGTTTACAAACAATGAAGTCAGTGGCGGCTTGTAATCACACATTCGCGATTACCCCCAAGAACGTCTCATTTGCAGACCCATGTTTACTGAGACTTTTTGCTTCTGTTATCATGTACTTTCTTTCAACTGTGTCAGTTTGAGTTATTACTTATGAGACACCATGTATATACATTTTTATAAACACTGCAGTAACTGTATTATCATTCGAGTACATAATATATATATACACACAGGGTGGGCACAATGTCGCTTTCGCCATTAAATGAAGAAATCAAATAAAAGAACCCAGGTGACTTGACAATCTTTATTGTACTTCAAATACTCTTCAAACTGTCCCCCACCATGTTCAATGCACAAGGTACATCTCTTCAGCACTGATTTGCAAATATCATGGCACAATTGAGGATTGTCATCCAATCTCTTGAATGATTGTTGGATTAGTTGTTGCGAGTGAACCAAATCCTTCGGTTTCTCGGAAAACACTTCGTCTTTGACAATACCCCACATGGAAAAGTCGCATGGTGTGAGGACACATGAACATGGTGGCTAATCTGTCGTACCATGATGATTATTCCATTCATCTAAATGTTGATCCAAGAACTCCCTCACAACGAAACTAAAATTAGTTCTTGCTCCATCGTGTTGCCACGTGAATGGAATGTTTTCGTAACGAGGGTTACGAATCACAACGTCCTGGAATCACAACGCCCTGCAACATCTTAAGGTATGTGTCACATGTAAGAGTTCCTTCAAAAAAAGAATGGTCCTATGACACCACAACTCCAAATACCACCCCAAACTGAGCCATCAGGGATGTTTAACTCTTCAGTCATAATTTCGTGTGAATTGGTATCACTCCAATAAACACAATTGTGACTGTGTACGTGACCGTTCATCTAAAATGAGGCCTCATCTGCCCACAAAATTCGTTTCCAGAAGTCTCTGTCAGCTTCGTTCTGAATGAGACACCACTCACAAAACTCAACACGTCGGTCCGGATCACATTCTTGTAACGCGTGCAGAAGCTTTGGCCGGAAAGGTTTCATCTTCAAATCCTTGAACATGTTCCTTACAGAGGTACGTGACATTCCCAGGTCCCCTGCATGCCTTCTGGTAGACTTCTTCGGGCTGGATACAAAACTGTTAGCAATATGTGCAGTGTTTTCTTCATTTCGGGGTCGTCCGCTTGACTGTAGATCATGCACAGAACCTGTAGCCTTGAATCGTTGGTTCAGGTTTCTCATGGCTTGCAGGCCCGTAGCCAGGCAGGGGCCAGGGGGGCTCAGCACCCCCTGGCACTGAGGTCAGCCCCCTCCCTTGACATCAGGTAAAACTAATTTGTGTAATTTGTTTGCAGTGAAAAGTGAAAATGTAGACAGCAGAAATTATTTTGCTCACAACTTTGGTGAAAGATAAATTCAGGGTGCATGAACAGCAGCTATTACATTCGTTCATCTTATATATAAGAAGTCTTAAGTAGCGGCAAGTATTTAGGAGATTCTCCTCTCTAGACTTCAGAAAGTTTCTATCTGTACCTTCATTGCCCCTGTTGCGATCTCCCATTGATACAGAAATCTGTGACTTTGATGTTATTATGCAAATACCCTCCGCATCCGCGTCAAAAGTTAACAGCTCCCAAGTTTTGGGAATAGAATAGAATAGAATTTATTTCCAGTATGAGTCTTTATAGCTGTGCATACCATACAAGGATGAAAAAATGTTGTAGTATAATTTTCCTACACCCTTCCTCCTCTCAGTCTACTTCCACACTCACACCGTTTGGGAGTTCACAAACACTATTTCATTTCAACTCTTTCACTACACTTGCACTGTTACCTGAGTGATTCCTAAAGTTTCTCACATTTATTAATTTGGGCCTCCCCCATGGCGCAGTGGTAGCGTCATTGCCTTGTAATCAAGGGGTCCCGGGTTCGATACCCGGTGGAGGCACAAGTGGTTCGGATCCCACTTTAAACTGTAGGTCCAGTCCCGATTAGCCTTACTGTGCACAAAGTGGACTTAAAACACCAACTCAAACCAAACCAATTTATTAATTTATTTATTTAGTAGCCTCTCCCCAGTTTCGCACATGTTTGCTATCTCCAATGAGCTTCTTTGCTCTCTTTGCCCAGGCATAGTGTAGGAAAGTTCTCAGATTCCTTATTTGCACCTCCCCCCCTCTCGGTCTCTCCCTCCTAATAACGGTTGTCATTATATTCTCAATGTTATCTTCATTTATTTCCCTGATATATTTTTGTTTTGCCTCCCCTGTTTCTTTGTACTGGTGGAGTCTGAACCAGGCCAATCCTGACCTTTCTTTTGCCCCATGTAGTTCCTCCCTCCCCATTCTCGATCCGTATCCACTATTTTCGCTGATGTTAACGATATTTTTGCGTCGCATTCTGCCAAAAGTTTCTGTTTGTTAATGTCTTCCAGTCTTTCACGTAGTATGGCCCCTACCATCTGCATATCAATTCTCCCCTCTATTCCCTCTTCCCACACCCATCCCAGCCCTATACTGTATAATTCCGTCTTTATTTTTGCTACCCATTGCCTCCCATTACATCCACTTATCTGTGATTGTACACAGAGTTTCTTCAAATTTCCCCCCACCATGGTGATCAGTTTTGCCCAGTATTTAATGCTCCTCATTTTGGCATCCACTTCCTCTCTTAATTTTCCCATTTCCCTAAGTGCTCCACATGTTGCCATACCCTTCCCTACTCCTAGCCCTTGTTTACGAATCTAGCCTGTAGGATGTTTACAGTTTCCCCTCCCTCGCAGACCCATGGTTCGATGGTTAAATGGTATATTTGGTACTTTGTATTTTATTTTTCTTGTTTTTTCCAACGCAAACATTGCATTACATTTATTCCTGTGTACATACCTTGCCCACCTGCCCGTCATTGTCATCACCATGCCTAAATAATTGTACTGTTTCACCCTATCGACACTTGTCCCTCCGTATTTCCATTGTTCATCCTTACCAAATCAATACCCATTCTTAAATACCATTATTTTGGTCTTCTTGATATTTACTCGCGATCGTTCTGTAGACCTGCTGTTGTATTCGAAATCAGTACCAGGTCGTCTGCGTACAACAGAAGCGGTACCTTTATGTCGGATATCGTTGATGGATCCGTGTCCCCCTGCGCTATTTCTCCACGATATTGTTGTTGTTTCGGTCGAGGAGTGGAATGTATGGTAGGCACTCTGATTGAATATTGTCCATCTTTTCTTGTGTAATATAAATATCTGTATCGTCAAACGTGGTATGTAGTGTGTAAGGGATGATTTCAGTAGCAGCCAATTAACACTTCAAGTGATATTGTAAAAGATATAGTAGAAAAATGTAGTATGTGTGATATTTCTAAACTTTATGTAACTAAATGACCCCCTCCCCACTACACACATAATTTACCTTCATTTAACACTGCTAAACTTTTGAAAAATTGACTTGATTTACAAAGCCCCCCCTGATAACCCGTGAGCCCCCCCCTGGACATCAATTCTGGCTACGGGCCTGATGGCTTGACGTGATATTGGTTCCACACGTGGAAATCTTCTCCTGAATTCTGCTGTCACGACATTTGTGTTTTTGTTGTGTTTCCACCAAGCTTGTAGCATGAAAACACGTTGATCCTTTGTTAATTTGCGATTCATCTCAAGACCTGCAATGCAGAATAACAACTTCACACAAGGTAGGTTATCTAAGTGTCCCCCTCCGATTTCCATGAAACTTCGCCGGTGTATAGAGTAGCCCAAAGGAAGAAATGCGTGTTTTTTTTTGTTTTGGCTAAAAAAAACTGTTTTAGGGTCAACCCCTATCAAATGTCAAGATGAAGAAAAAATGACGCGGGGATCTGACCCCTGTGTCCCACTCCAATTTCCATGAAATTTGGCAGGTGTATAAAGGGGCCCAAAGAAAGAAGAAGAAGTGTTTTTGTGTTTCAGTTAAAAAAAGGATTTAGGGGGCAACCCCCCGGTCAAATTTCAAGATGAGGAGAGATTGAAGTGGAGATCTGACCCCGAAACCACATAAATATGGCATATGAAGAAACAGGAGGCATAGGGTCCTTCTATTAGTGATGGGAAAAGTCGTTCCTTTTGTGGATTCGATTCCTTTCGTTCCGCTCACGTACAGGAAACGATCCCTCAAACTCGTTCCTTCGTTCGTTTTGTTCCACTTGAAGTCGGTCCGACTCCGGCCGTCTCGTTCCGACTCCGGCCGTCTCGTTCCAGTTCCACCATGATTTCGTTTACTCGTTCCTTTTCGGAATCATTATTACTGGAATCATTTCCTCTCGTTCCGAGGAACGAGGCTCATGTTTCGTTCCTCCTTGCCAGGAGAGGAGGCGGGGAAATTGAAAATAATGTAGGATGGAATTTTGTGCTGACGACGACCTGATAATATGTGTGTGTGTTAATTACACGCGGCTAAGGGGTGAGTCCATTCAATGTTGTTTTGCAGCGTTTTATACTTCGCGGCTGCACTGCTCAACAATGTGAAATTATACTTTACTTTCAAAGGAGAAAATTATCATCATGCATTTTATTCTCATCCCATTTATTATTGATATTGGTAGAAGTTTATCGCATGTGTTGACAACGGTGCAGGCGTAGTAGCTCTGCGCACAACCGGAATCGATTCCAGCTGGATTCGTTCCGGAACGGTCCATCACTACAAAGTCATTAACCCTCCAGTACTCGCGCGGGTGACCATTGTCACCCAGCCCCTTTGTTTTCGTTACCGCCAAGTAGTGTGGAGGAGGGGAGTGGTAGGGGCTTCAGTACCTTCCGTCTACATTTCCAGCTACCTGACTAGTGTGCGTTTGTATGTTGTAGTGAGGATTGGCCCGTGTTATTGCGCTTGAAAGTCAGTTGGGTGACACTTGTCCCCCGCGCGATTAACGGCGTTATGAATTCACCAAGCGTCCACGACTCTGTAATAACTCTCTTATTTTGGACGTATTGCTTGGTGAGAGTTCCGATGAGGACGATGTTGTGGAAAATGATAGTGACGATGGTGGAGATGACCATTTAGATGTCCAGGACGATCTATTTGACACCGAAGAAGAAGGTGAGCCACAAAAGGACCAAGTGAAAAATGTCGAAAATGACCGGGCGCCAAATGAGGAAGAAGAATCCAGTGATGAAGAGGACATCCCATTTGCAAATTTATGCATGGTAAGAGACCAGTTTAAAAATGTAATGAAGTGGAAGAACTATCGCCTCAGCCCAGAAATGTACGAACCAGAGCTGACAACATTATTTTGCGGTTCCCAGGACCAACTGGAAAGGGTAGGGAAGCACGCAGTGCACTTGATTGCTATGTACTTTTTAACGTTATTGGAACTATAGCTACATCAACCAACATTTATATTGACCATATAAAGGAGCATTTTAGCCGAGACAGGGACGCCAAACACACGAATGTTTACTGAAATTCGTGCTTTCATAGGCAATTTGCTACTAACCGGCTGTTTGGGGAGTAACAGGAAAAAAACTAAGCAGGTGCGGGACAACTCTGCAGGGACTGGTGTGGAAGTCTGTTATCTTGCCATGAGTGAGAATAGATTTCATTTTGTCATGCGATGTCTTCGTTTTGATGACATCAGAGATCGTCAGCAGCGAAGAGAAATTGATCGGCTTGCGCCTATCAGAGAAGTCCTAGAACTTGTAGGGCAAAACTTGTGGTCAAGGCCTCAATCATTTACAAGTTCAACAATGATGCAGCTAAACCACCTGCAAGACGAGAATTCCTGAAAAGTTTGGCTTTGGAACTCATAAAACCTCTTACTGAGAGTCTAATCCAGTTTTCTTTCATCCCTGTACATCTGAAGAGAAGAGGAAAGGCCCTTCTTGTAATCGAAGAAACTCTTCAGCCTGAGCGCAGACAACAAGGTAACAGTAGAGGTCACTGCTATCTGTGTGGGAGGGCGAGAGACAAAATGACCAGAAAACATTGTGAAAAATGTGACCGTCATGTCCTTGGTCATATCTGTAATGATCATTCATCAATTGTTTGTACTCAATGCTTGGAATGGGACTAAGGTAATACAAACATTGCAACTGTAAAATATTGCTGACTTCTTAGTATTCTTATGTACAAATGTATTTCTGTAGTTAAACATTCATTTCAATCTGGATATCCAAAATGTGAAACAAAATAAGGACATTATAGGCCTAGTTATTACATTGACATTTTCAACCTACAATATGCGTAAAAAAATATTACGAGCAACAAACATTGTTGTGACTATACTTTTTTCCATATGTAAAATGCAGGGTACGCTTTAGCGATTTCTTTGCCTTCTAACATTAGCCAAAAATATGTTAATATATATGTTTATAGATTCCCAATAAAGCTGTCTTTCAGATGAGCAAGGAATTTTACAATGTTACCCTGCATTAAAAAAAAGTTATGGTAGCCTAAAGTTTAAGATATTTTTTCCATGCAAAATTTTGTTAAAGAACGATTTGGTAATTATTTTCTTACAACACCTGTTTGATACAAAAATAATACAAAAGCCACTTTTAAGTGTCACTAGAATAGATTGTAAATATAACAAAACAAAAAAATCCACCATACTATAATTAGTCTTTTCGAAATAAATAAAATACCTTATGGGTGACAACTGTCACCCGCGCGAGTATCCGTGTTACGGGATGTCACGCGAGTACTCGAGGGTTAATCTGTGACAAAGATATTTGAAGAAAAATACTTAACTGTCTCCAATTGTAATGTAAGTAAGCTTTAATCCCAAGTAAAATGTAAATAAATAAATAAAATAGGGTAAGAATTTACAATATAGAGAAAGTCTCCAATTTCGTTAATTTTCAGTATACTAACTAATTTTGGCCTCCTAATCACGAATCTGTTGTAAAAAACCGGGGGTCACGTCTGGAAATTGTACATTTTGATGAAAAATCGTTCGTTAGCGCCAAAAACTATCCACGGGTAGCCCCACAAACCATTGACGTTAGCCCCAAAAACCATCCACGGGTAGCCCCACAAACCATTGACGTTAGCCTCAAAAACCATCCACGGGTAGCCCCACGAACCATTCACATGAGGTTAGGTTTCATTAGCACTAATTTCACCCCTAAATTCATCGAAAAAATAGGGATCGTACTAGAATTGAACATCATAAATCATTTTCTTGTAAAACACGGCGTGGTTGGACACAATGACAGGAGATTACATTTTTGTTCGTAAAACTACGCTTATACACCTATACGCTATATAAAAAAAATCAATCGGCTTTTTTACAAATTTTCAGACGTAACCCCCGGTTTTTTTCAACAGATTCGTGATTAGGAGGTCAAAATTAGTTAGTATACCGAAAATTAACAAAATTGGAGACTTTCTCTATATTGTAAATTCGCTCCTAAAATAGTAATGTAAGTAATATTAGTATGTATTCCAAAATAGAGGGTAATAATCATTTCGGTACTTGTTTACTATCCTTCGGACACATTTCTTTATTTTTACAGAAGAAACTACTTACCGTAATAAGTTCCTGTAGCATTGTCGAACATAGGGAAGGTGTTTTGTGTGATGTGGGAATGTTTCATAGCTGAAATTCATGTTGTTTATTGAAAATTAATTCTCCGATGGAGAATAGCTAGCCCCACGAACCATTGGCACGTGGATAGCTTAGTTCTGTTAGGTTCGGAAACATAGTTAAAAATTGGTGTCGTGTTAGTATCAGGATCTAGAAATTGGAAATAATTGTGAACCATTGGCGCGTGGTTAGGTTAGTTCGTCTCAGGCAAGCGAAAAGGCCTAGCCTATCAGAAAGTCGTACTGGTAATGTGAAAAATTGCAATTAATTTCATCAAAACAACGTTGATACACCTTCAGGAATGTTCCGCGAAGCAGATAACGTAAGTATGAATGTCAAAAATTGACGAAACGAAAAAATTAGAGGTGTCCGAAGGATAGTAATTTACTATACCGGAGATGGATTTCTTGAAATTTACAGGAAAAAGTACTTACGCAAATCATTTTCTGTAGCATTGTTGATGTTCGGAATGTAGTTTTGATCCATTTTAATGCGAATGCATGTGGTTTTCTACGAAAATCTATTTCCGACGCGCTATTGCTGCTGCTACAAGGTGACGTGTCGAGGATGCGTCGTAAAATTGTTGCCGGGTGTGAAGATGCCATGGAATTTGTAATTCCGATGTTGTCCGTATATGCTAAATTCAACGAAAGGAGTGCTAATGGAACCTAACCTAACAGGCCTAACCTAACCTAGTAGGCATACCTCGTCCCCGTGATGGTTCGTGGGGCTATCGTATGTAAGTAATAGACATTATTTTCGTTAGAAATCCATTATTTCACCTAAAGAAATGTTCCGCAATGCAGAATAGTACATTAGCAATGTAAAAAAATGTGAAATAAATCATTGATAGGTGTCTCCGGTATAGTAAAGTAGTACCTAAATTTTTACCAATAACTTCAATTTTTCACATTACGAGTATTTATTGTTCATCCTTTTTTCGCTTCCGTGAGACACAATATGGCGGGCACAGCTTGACGCGTCGTGGATCATCAGTGGGTATTCAGTGTTTCCAACCTTCTTAACTGAAAAATGCCCCAAAAAAAACATTCACGCATAGCCCCAGAAACCATTCACGGTAAGGTTAGGTTACGTTAGGCAAACAGTTAAAATTTGGGGTCGTATTTCATTTTTTCATCTTCTTGCAAAACAACGTCGTGGTTGGAAACACTGACAGGTGCAACATCTGGTTCACGTAGAGGAAGCTAATAACATCAACGGAAATTGTGCGTCGGAAAGATACTTTTCTTGAAAGATACATGAATTTCTGGTCAAATTGATTGCACGATGGAAAAAAAATACATCCACAACCTTTAAACAATCTATAGAAACTGAATTCCATAAGTACTTTCTCCTGTAAAAATGAGTTTGTGCTAGATCGCATTGTTACCAAATTTCAGTAGCTGAATTTGTGTGAGAAAAGTATTTCCTGATTTTAACATAACCCAGCATGGGTCTTCTGACTCGTGTGTCCTGGAGTAATCTACCAATAATAAATATATTTCACAACTTCAGACAATAAGAGAAATATGCTTGAAAAATTCAGAATGAGGCAAAAGCTATAGCAGGAGGGAATCATCTAAGACCCTCAACCTCAGGATCAACACCTCAATATGAAAAAGAGGGGAGAGGTAAAAAAAAAAAAAAAGTAAAGTGTTCCCCTATGCAGTGCACCACGCCATGAAGGCGTATAGGGTGTGTGGGGGTAACGCCCCACACTTTCTTGATCCGGTCGTGAGTGGGGGTGATGTGATCAGCATCACGCCCCTAACCGCCTTTACCCCCCAGGGTTTCCCCCGGGTACCCATGTACCGGGGAAAGATGGGAGAGGGCCTACATAATAATAATAATAATAATTTTTATTGTAGAAATATATGAGAACATCACATGTATTACAATTGTCAGAAATATAACTTACCCTTGTACAAATAAAGTATATATAAATCTTACAAACAAACATCCCAACAGCATCTTAAGAACACAACTTACATAAATTTAATAGTTAACATTATTATCTTACAAGCATAACTATTTTACCTAACAAAATTAATTTCAAAGAATTCTTCTGCCTTATATATACAATTATCAGTCAATACTTTTTGCAGTTCTCTTTTGAATTTTAAAAAGGGCAGTTGCATTAAAGACAAAGGGATAGCATTGTGAAACTTAACCGACATGTAGTTAAAGGTTTTTTGTGTCTTGTTGTAATTACATCTAAACAATCCCTATTTATCGTTTGATAGGTATGTGAACTAGGGATGGCCAAACGGATACTGATCCAAAAAATCCGGATCCAAAAGTTACGGACCTGGATCCGGATCCAAAAATTCCAGATCCGGGTCTGAAAGTTTTGGATCTGGATCCAGGTCCGAAAGTTTCGGATCTGAATCTGGATCCGAAAGTTCCGGATCGGGGTACGAAAGGTTCGGATCTGGATCCGAGAGTTTCGTATCTCAATCCCATTATAATATTACCACACCTTAAAAGGTATTATGATCTTCGATTACAAAGAAATTTTTCATTAGTTAGTCCTACAAGAATTTTTTGTAGTTGTGTTGTTCCTAAAATACTTTGCTACGCATCGGTTAACACACTCGCGCAAAAAATAATCTTACTTTTTTAACATAAAATGTCAGAGGTGATTTTGTAAATGCCATTGAATGAATATGTATTCATTCGAATGTATTGGAAATGAAAACACACATAAATGTGAGACATTCCATTCCAGGATGAAACCTTTAACACATATAACAAGATAGAAATGTTATACAAAAATTATACAATTGTTCTACAGTTACAGTTTTACAAATTAAAATAAAACATTATAATATATGCAGTGTTATGTAATCACAAAGTGTAAGACTAAGAAGGGAGGTTATCTAAGTATCGCCCTCCGATTTCCATGAAACTTGGCAGGTGTATAGTGGGGCCCAAAGGAAGAAATACGTGTTTTTTTGTTTCGGCTAAAAAACTGATTTAGGGGGCAACCCCCCTCAAATGTCAATATGAGGACAAATTGAAGTGGGGATCTGACCCCTGTGTTCCCCTTCGATTTCCATGAAACGTGGCAGGTGTATAGAGGGGCCCAAAGGAAGAAATATGTGTTTTTTTTGTTTCAGCTAAAAACTGTTTTTGGGGGCAAAATCCCTTCAAATATCAAGATGAGGACAAATTGAAGTTAGGATATGACCCCTGTGTGCCCCTCCGATTTTCATGAAACTTCACAGGTGTATAGAGGGGCCCAAAGGAAGAAATACGTGTTTTTTTTGTTTAGGCTAAAAAACTGTTTTAGGGGGCCAAACCCACGTCAAATGTCAAGATGAGGACAAATTGAAGTGGGGATCATATCATCCCTGTGTCCCTCTCCGATTTCCATGAAATTTGGGAGGTGTATAGAGAGGCCCTATACCCCCTGTTTCTTCCTATGCAATATTTACATGGTTTCGGGGTCAGATCCCCACTTTAATTTCTCCTCATCTTGACATTTGAGGTGGGCTCTGTACACCTGCCAAGTTTCATGGAAATCGGAGGGAGAGACTTAGACCTCCGTTGTAAGTTTATTAATTAATTACAAATCGCACATGCATGTATGCACACACACACACACACTATATATATGTGTGTGTATGTATGTATATTATATATATATGTATATCAGCAGGTAACAATAATATATAAACACATTCTGGATCCGGATCCAAAAGTTCTGGATCCGGATCCAAAAAAAATTTGGATCTGGATCCTTAGGATCCGGAACCAACTGGGTCCGGATTTGGGATCCGCTAGGATCCGGATCTGGCCATCCCTAATGTGAACACCCTAACTCCTCATAAATGTGAATGTTTTCTTTTATATAAAGCAGACATTAGAATACAAAGATAGCAGGAGCTGTCATAATACCTAGTCTAACAAAACTTAACTTACAGTGGCCATGGCTTGGAAGACCACACATTAATCTTACACGTATCTTTTGCAATTTTAATAACCTTTTTATCAGCCAATGGTGCAGCCACAACCCCTGGCCTGAAAAATGCCACCCAATCACTTTCCCAACCAACCCCGTCTGTCACTTTACAACTTTACACAGCTTCAGTTTCCACCATTTTCTTCTACCACTGGAGATGCGGCTCATGGCTGCGAAAATTTGATTTTTTCCATTGTCTGTTGAGCATTTCCTTTTCCTTTTTTACTTGTTACACACACACACACATATGTATATATGTATCTTGTATTTTGTATTCTATTTGAGCACCATCTGATGTTTGTGTGTAATATGTCTTTTCAGATTGCAAGTGCCTCACCCTCATCAACACACATGGAGTTTCATGATCACTCTTTGTCCAACCTCCTGAAGATTGAACCTGACCTCATGAGTTGTTCAATCAAGAGTGAAGCAAATGAAGAATCAACCGAAAACATTTGGCAGTCAGCATCATCGTCATCAGTTATTAAATCTGAATCAAAGTTGGAACAAATGAAAGTCGAAGAGAAAGGGGATGTTGCCTTTCACATATATTTGAACTCTGGTGCTGGGATGAATGAATTTTTACAGGAGGATAGTAAATATTTCGATACAAGTGATGACATTGCACAGTTTGGTGCTGTTGCATGCAAAAGTGATGAGAGTGACAATGTTAATGTAGAGCCTGAAGATGTCAAGAGTGAACTTGCAATTGAAGATGAATGTCCATCTGCAGAGACAGAAAGGTGAGTGCATGAAATGTTTTCACATTAATAAAACCGAGTACTATAATACTTTGCTCATACTACTTCAAAATTTCCTCAACTTGAATATTTAGTCATTATCAGAATTGCTTCTTGTGTATGGGCAGAGGCATGGGGTGAACACTTAGTGTTGTTTTTTTATTTATTTATTTTACGTCACTTTTCTGCCACTTTTGGCTTATCATTTTGAATTTCAATTTCCTTTATTAAAGGGCGAGGGTCAGCCTGCGGCTGTTCTACCACCTAACCGCAATGGATACATACACATACTAAATATTTGTACAATAAGAAACAAACAAGCAAAGAATACACAAAAATAACAAATCCAAAATTGAGAACAATGGCTCAAAAAAGAAAGGGATTGAAAACAAATACACAAAGGATACACAAATTAATATTATGTAAAAACATATAAATGTTCTTAATAACAAATTATGATAAAAAGAAACCGTCCTTAAAAATATTTGAAGACATCCATGCAGATTTTTGTGACGCATAATGTAGATTCAATGCACTACGCTTAACATTTTTTAAAGCCCTTGGGTTGGCTGAACAAGCTGCAATTTATGGGTGCCTGAAGCGTTGCTACACACCAGTAACGTAACTCTTTCTTTATTTTTCTTATAGCTTCGAGCTGCCTCATCTAATTTTGATGCCAATGTTTTTGTAGGCAACATTTTGTAATTTATCCCAGTTTCATCTGCATTGTATATCTTAGCTGGGATTAACTTTTCTTCATTAGTAAGTTTTTCGAACTTCTTCTTAAACTCTTCCGAATCATCCAAAGCACCTGAGAGACTTCCCCCAGTTACAGACAGCTAACACACCCTGTGTCCATCTTTCCACTTACTTAGCCATCCAATACTGACAGAGAAAGTAGGATCCCCACCCAACTTTTGGTTTAAACTCTATGCCTTTTCCTTAAGTATGTGTCCGGAAATAGTCACACCATGCTCCCGTTCCTGTTCAAACTACATAAAAAAGGCCTCATCTAAGGATTCATTTAATTTTTTTTTAACATTGGACCGAATACCTAAAGAGTCTTTAGATACCATTTTCTCGAAAAAATCTTCAATTTGACTCCAATTTTTTTCCCCATTCACAAACTGTTTCAGTGCCTACTCCATATTCAATGGAAGTGTTTTTCACTAACTCACGCTTGTCCATACGATAAATTGCCTCCTGTTTTTTTTTTTTTTATCACAACTCTCTTTCTCTTTTCCGCCATAATTATTGTCAAACCAAACCAAACCTTCCGCTTCAGAGGCCTGTTCTGGGCTTTTGGCTTACACCGACGCTATCTGTGAGCATTTGCTCCAACGACGTGGGGTCTGAGCGTGCTGGAGAAGGCAGGACTGGTGTGTTGCTTTAGCCACAATTACAGACTGGCGTCTTCACAGCCGGTTTGTCGTCACATATTTATTCATGTGGCTCCCCAAGTGGCCTCACGATGCTGGGTGGATGCCGTAAATTGGAGTGCCCTGACTGGGAATCGAACCTGGGACCACGAGAACATGAGTCCATCACTCTAGCCACTAGACTACAAGGCCTCCCATAATCACTGTTGATCACCAAAAAAGTTTCATTCACTGAACATGTCACGCCACGAAACTACGTACAGCACTCACTAACAGTAAGATTTCAGGTGCACCGAACTGAATTACAAACCTCAACTGGCAGTTGTCTCTTGTCCTTGAACGTACAGCACAGTACGCATGCTAAAAATAGATGGTAATGCATCGTAACAATGAACTTGCTCTTTGATAACTAACTGTTAGACCAAAATAAAGATAAAAGTGCTTCATTGGTGCTCCCGTGTAAAACACGGTCGTGCACGAATAACTGCTGTTTTTAGTGATTCGGTTAAACTGGACCGTAGTGTATTTTAATTTGTTTAAGAGCAGGTCATGATGAACACTGTCAAAGGCTTTAAAGAGATCCAGTAATACTAACACTACTGCCATTCTCTTGTCTATTGATCGTAATAAACCGTCAGTGATTTTAAGTAACGCCGTTGCCATGCTGTGTGAAGGACGGAAACCGGATTTAAATTTCGGAAGCAGATATAGGTCATTAATGTGCTTGTGAGTTTGCTTGTAAATAACTTTTTCAGTGATTTTGGATAATATAGGTAAGAGACTTATTGGTCGAAGGTCATTCAGAGACGTTAATACTTTTTTCTTTGGTATCTGAAAAATACATGCTGTTTTCCAGCTGGCCTGGTATTGTCCAGTCTGGAATTAGAAATTTATGATGTATGGTAGGGTAGTCCAATTTTTCAAGTTTGGAATTTTGGTTCTCCACAAGGTTGCCCCTGTTTGAGATCACATAAGTTACCAGTCTGTAAAATTTCTACCAAATTGAAGAATATTTAGGGGTTGCTAGGATTGGTCACTTTTAGGAGTAAGGTGAAAAGTAAGAAAATAGCTGCTTTTGGTGTTAATGTATGAAAGAGAGTAAAACAAATCACAATGTATGATCTGAAATTATCTATATTCTGCATTATTCACTGGGTTTTAATCTCCCAAAGTCATTGTCATCACATTAGATTTCGAAGCAACATAAAATTGTTTTTTATGTAAATCAATGAGCCGGAGGAGATATTGTTTTTGTTTCTCATCCTTTGTAACACTAGAGTTGAATGAATTTTTGAATGGGAGCAATTCAACGCTCTCCACAATCCTTAACAACCTTCAGTTGACGAATCTGTTCTTGCATTTCAATATAAACTGCATCCGTAGGCCACTCTGTGGGATCCTTTACTAAAAATGATGCTGCCTTTTCCCGTCCATCATTGAGTAACAAATCAAGAAGACCAGTTGAGCGCACTGTAATGAAAGACTAGAGTGGATGCTGATGATTGAAAGTTTTTCCGTTAAGTCTGTTCAAAGCTACTTTTGATGGTCGCTGAAGATTTTTCAGCATGTTTGTTTTACACTCATCACTAAGTCGCAATTCAAAAAAAGAAAGTGCAATTAAATGTTCAGAAAAATACTAGAAGTGGGGACGAAATGCTGCTGATGCAGCAGTTCTAATCTTACGATTAGGGTATCTTTAATCTGTTCAAGGAAATTGGTGTCATTCAAGGGGGCATTTTCATCTATGGAAGCTTCGTTCCAGTAACAACAACACACGAGACTTACAAATAGGCATACTTCTGTGACACCATTTTTCTCTGCCGTGGTAGGAATAAACTGTTCTTGGAACATGTAAATTTTAAGGCAATAGATTGCCTTCACCATCCAAGGAGCTTGATGAAATGCACCTGGCACAAGAAACTTAACTTCAGTTGTAACTGGCTTTCCGAGACATATCTGACACAGGCTTAGCAGTTCGAGGTAGTCGTCTCTAGGCTGTTGCATTTTCATAGCATCAGTGTAGTAGTTATGCATTTCATGACTGAGTTTAAGGAGGTTCTCTGTATTAAACAAGTTGTCACATCCTATAGTAAAATTCTTTTTGTCAAAACCCGACCATTGGTTCTGAAAACGTTCAAAAAAATTCACATCTGGTCCCCCACTTGCTCCGCATGGCGATATCATAGTTTATTTTACTTACAAATCCTAGAGACCTCTAAATATGCTTCGAATGGGCTAGTTTTTGGCATACACGCTTCTTTTTGATAAAGGAACAAAAAGAAGCTTGTGGAAGGTGTGTGCTAAAACTTTTTCTTTTACCCATAAGAAATGGACCACCCTAATGTACGGTAATAGTAGTTTAATCATTTCTATGGATATTTCATCATTACCAGAGTCATTTGATGATATTTCGTTTAACGCTTTCATTGTTTCGGTTACATTTGTTTCCTGCAGTTTGGAAAGTTTGAGTGCTTTCGTTAAAAGTGTTACGATCAAAGAACTCTTGAGTTTTGTTAACGGCATCTTCTGAAACATCTGTTTTGCTGCATACACTAGAAATATGTTAGTTAATTGAATCCATGTTTCTCAAGTTTGATGGTATCTCGTTGTTAATATTTTTACTGTGTACACCCCACATTTTTAATTTTTTCCACAACTCTTTGCTGTTATTGTTGCAGCGGAGGTGGTGATTAAAATAGGTTTTCTTTTTCTGCCGTTGGACCGAGTTGGTAAAGTTCCACAGTTCCTTGTAATAGTCCCAGTTTGGCTGCGTTTTTGTGCAACAGAAATATTTTTTTGTCGAGGGTAGAGAAGTTTGGGTATTTGATAAACTGTTTAATTAATTTGTTCTTCAATGGCAAGTGTCGCGTTTACTAGACAGTGGTCAGATGTTCCGACGGGAGCGGTTACATTAATGAGCGTACAAGATCCGGGTCATCCATTATTACTACATCGAGAAGTGATTGGTCGGTTAATGATGTGACCATACCGAAAGAGTCGATTATTGATTGTAAATATACTGTTTCTGGTTTATGAGGAGAATAGAAATCTGTGTTTTCGTCATGTAGGATAAGTTATTCGTGAACAAGCGGGAAAACTTCAGAGATCGTTGTGTCTAGGTGCAATAATTTTATATACAATATGTTTGGGGCTTTGTACACACCAATTATTCCTAGAGATAAATGTTGGAGCTTCACCGTTACGCTAATAATTTTGACTTCATCGTCATTTTCGTGATTGTTGCAAGAGGGAATGATCTTGACATTTAGGTCTTTAAGGTGATACAGGATTAGGCCATCTCCACCCTTTGTGGGTTTTTAAAATTGTTGCGTAACCAGGAATGGGGAAGGTCGAGGCAAGGGCTTCACGGAAAGACCAGCTCTCGGTGACCAGGAAGATATCGAAAGCCAACTTGCACACCGTGGTCACCAACTCGTCTAGTTTTGGCGACTACAAGGATCTGACATTCGCTTGAGCGAGGGTCAGGAAGGGTGGCCTTGGGAAGCGATGAGCAGGAGGGAGGAAACTATTACTTGCAGGATTTTCACATGGTGGAGTCGACATAAGGGAAAAAGCAAAGGTTGTGTCGGCGGACAAACAGTTTGAGGGGTTAGAAAGTGAGTTGTACAGTCTGCCACTAGGAGTGGGTAGGGAGGGAGGTTAATGGCAACTGAGGAGGGGGCAGTATTTGATGTTCTCCAGGAGCATCGGGTGGGTGTGTTGCCATCGGGTGGGGTTGTTGCCAGATTTACATCCACCAGGATGTCAGTTTGAGCCATTGGAGATGAGAAAATAATAAAAAAAGAAAATTAACATTTGTCACTACATACATCGAACATAAATTTTTGGAGATTCACTTACCAAGCCAGCAGAAGTGATGTATTTAGGACCTGCAGGACACCAAAAACTGAATTCTATACACTTACACACATGCAAACACAGACAGACACAAGCATAACAGTTTGTGTAGTAATGTAAACACCAATAACTAACACAATACAGTCACAAACACTAATACACAAAAATAGCTAAGTTTACGAAATATCGTAGCGTAATTTGCTGCACCCTCAGTAAGCAAAGTAAATGTTCTGAGCAGCTGCTTATTCCGTACACATCGTCTTTTTCCTTTCACGTTCACTCCACTTTGTCCAGTTCCTCCAACATGGTAACGGAGATCTTGTGATTGTTCTTCAGTATGACGATTCTGCCATCCTAAGTCCACACATTGCTGGGGCCATGCTGTTCCTTGGCCTTCTGCAGAACTTGCTGTCAGGCTGCAGTGAGGAATTCCGTGATGAGGAATCTTGTTCCCTTCAGCACCTTCTTATTTTTCTAGATGGTGTCCCTGGTTCAATAGCTGCAAAGCTGGAAGATGATGGACCTCTTCTGCCACTGTTCTCCTCCATGGGCTGATGCAGTGAGAGTGCTCGAAGTGGCCCAGGGTTACGTGCTGCAGGTGGAGTTTTTTGTGGATCCTCTGGAGGACAAATTCATCCCGTGTACTCGTTGCCCATCTCTGGAATGCCGTGTAGCAACAGGCAGTTCTCTTGGAATACATTTTCATGTCGTCAATCATTTTCAAGTTTCTATCTGTTGATTTCTGGAGTTCCTGAATTTCCAGCCTGACAGAATTCAGCATGTCCTTTGCATCCCATTTAAATACCAGGAAGACCATGCTGAGATCCTGCATCGCAGCCTGGGATCCGCTGTCCATGCTTCCAGTGGTCGTTGCTGTCTGGCGACATCTCGAAGCCAGCTCTCAAAGGCACAAAGCCTCTTCTCCATGCTTTCAACGTGGTTAGCAACTACGTTGATCTAAGCTTTTGGCATAATTATGCGATTTAGTAAGTTCGTGGACTGTTAGATCACCACCGAGGTGCTGGAAGTGACGCTTTCCTTTGCTGGCTCTAGTTTGTTTTGGTAGTAATGTATGAGATGAGTTTGCGCCAGCAAGACTGCAGGAAAAATCGGGAGCTCTTGCTGCACGTCCGCTACTTCATGAAGGTGTGTGATGATAGAATGACATTGATGAAGGCATTCACTGATTCATCATATCATGTTGCGATGCCCTGGCACAGGTTGTCGGCAACCCTCATTGGACCATCATTGTGGTGCCTGCTGTGTCTACTGGATGGAACCCGTTTGGATGAATGCCTCCACTGCCATGATTTGTGTCTGAACTGGCCAACGTTTCATGGCAGACTGATTGCATCTGCGTAATCGTGGGATACTTCTCCGCATGCGTACCTGCATTTCGACAGGTTTTCCAAATGATATTTGTACATACAATATGTGACATCCTGTAATCTCATGTTACTTAGGAATGTTAGATTCAATTCTGTTAGAAGTTCCATGAATTTTTTGGTTTCATGCATGCACATGTAACGATATTTTGTTTAAAAGAAATGTGTAAGTGCTCTAGAATACACTGAATTGGGCAAATTGGGCAACATGGATGTTGCCACATATTCTTGAATATCCTTCAGCATATCACTGAAAGATACCCTTCTTACAGATTATTGTTTTTTCCTGTTTGGGAGTGTTAGATTAAATGGAGTTAAGAAATTCATGTTGTTATGTTTGATACCAACCATAATTTTGCTTTATGCTGGATTAGGTGTGTTAGGTTTGATTCATTTTACATTTTTGTTAGGTTAGTAATATTTGGTTTTGTGCCACTACTTTTTCACTTTTGAGTGTGTAGATTCAGGATTGGGGGGAAAAATGGTGAAAATATTCGGGAATACATTTCTCCTATGTGGCTCACATTTTGGATCAAATGCTTCTGTTGATTGTGTTTTGCGTACCTTGAAGCAAATGTTAGGTATTGGTCTTAAGGTATTCAACATTATATTCTGGGGGATTCACTTTGTCACTGGTCCTAAGTTGTTTTCCAACATTGTATTAAAGGCAAGTGTCAACTGCTACTAGGGCATAGCAAATAAAATCAAAATTGTGCAGAGATTCATCATTCTATTTTAACTTCTAATACAAACATCTCAATTTGTTAACAACCACCTTGGGAATGATACTTATATGAGGCACATGTAAAATAAAAAGGGCCTATAATATTTTACTTGGGACTGGCAACACTGATGAAGCTGCGTGTGCATGGAAGCATGCTTTAGTATTCTGTGCCTGCAACAGAGGTATATTTCTCAGTGTGGAGGTGCGTATGTGCAAGTAGCAGGAAGTTGAAATGGCTGCTGTAATAGAAAATCCCGCGAAATGCGAGGTGATGTCGTTTTATTAGATTTCTCAACGCAAAAGAACTGAGTGCAGCTGACATTCATCGGCAATTGTGTACCATTTATGGACCAACAGTAATGAGTGAAGGAAAGGTAAGACAATGGTGTCTTGCTTTTCGGGAAGGACGTTCAAATGTTCATGATGACGAGCGGAGTGGTAGGCGTAGTGTTTAGACGGACGACCTTGTGCAACGTGTTGATGAGAAATTGGGATTCAATCGCCGATTCACCATTACTGATCTAGGCAAGGAGTTTCCTGAAGTGTCTGATAAAACATTGCACCGAATTGTAACGGACAATCTGGATTACGGCAAACTGTGTGCGAGGTGGGTGCCAAAAATGTTGACAAACACTCACAAAGATTAAGTTAGTTTAGACCCACCCGTTACTTACATGTGATTGTTATTTGGGAAAAACTTTTTTTTTTCAATGAACCACTTATTTGTTAGCTATCAGGAAATGCTGAAATAAGTTCCATACAAAGAGCAGTTTTTTCTCAATTCATCTTTTTATGTGGAAAATTGTCATTTTTTTAAAAAAAACAATAGAAATTCGATTATCTCGAAAACTACTAATTTTCGGATGGGGTATCATATGGTCAAATTTTTTGCTAATTGTCTCTACTTTAACCCCTTTCAGGGGATAATCTAATTACCAGTCACCCTGTATATCTGTGTGTGTGTGTGTGTGTGTTAAATAAACTTTGAATGCGTACACAATTTAGTGTTGGCATCTATTTTCTTATGTTACATTACTCCATTTTGAATATGTGTAAAACATATGTTGTACATGAAAGTTATACATGTTTTATGTACAGAAGAATAATATTTGGAATGCATTTATGATGCATTTTCTGCCATTCAAAAATACAGTTTGTGTGCTAGTTTTCCATTATTAATTAATGTGAAATTGAACGTTTTTTTTAAAAAAAAAAGTGTTTAAAATCGTTTGTTTCAACACAAATGCTTTAACACAGGCTTCTACCCCCTTTTTGTGTAATTTACGAGGATGATAATGACTTTGACACTACCACTACTAATAATCATTATAGTAGTGTCATTATTCTTCTTATTATTATTATTGGTATGTTTATCCTGGTACTTGCCCCCTCCTCCCTCAGACAAAAGTTCATGGTTGCACCTCTGGTGCATGTGAGTGGGTGTTGAGAGGCGGTAATACGCAAGGTTGAAATAGAAAACCTCTGCTTGTGGCCTTGAATTTTTTGAAAATTCGCCTTGAAAACCGGGAATTATACTTATTTTCCCATAAATATTTCAAATATTATGCCTTGTATAAAATCATTAATTGATTTAGTAACATTATGTGTGAGTGCATGGCATTAAAAATTACCATGAAATTTTCACGAGATTACTGCCATATCTTTAACTCTAAACATGATATTTTATATATTTTTCAAGAAATTCTTTAAAAATGAACATAAAAAAAACGGGCCCTAGTTTTACTCACCCGCTCGCCAGCCAGGTGGGCCTAGTAAGCGAATCTGGCCAATGTGCAGCTCTCTGGTCTCGATCTTGCCCTAAATGATTATATCCTGTTCCTTCACCTCAAAAAGTGACTTGCTTGGCAACGTTTAAATGGTAGTGAAGTTCTCAAGACATAAGTTCTCGACTGGCATAGAAGGTCTACGTAAGCTTGTTCCACGGTACCAAAAATGCTTGGAGCGTCATGGTGACTATGTAGAAAAATAGCCAGGGTATGCACTTGTATAGTATCAAAATAAAATTTTCTTGCTTGATTTTATTCTTCGTAATAAAAAGTCAACCCTTTTTTTTTTTTACATATCCCTCCTTTTAGTTTGTAAGCCATAGTTCTGTAGCTATAACTCAAAGTTAGTGTTGGCAAAATTTTACATTTGTTCCAAATGAATAACTAACTCTCTAGCCTTCTTAAACTCGAAGGTTCATGGCTGCAGCAACACATGCCTTCCATCTGTCCCTATCCGGAGCAAGATCTATATACCCTTTTCCATCCTTACCGATTTCCTTTAGGTCCATCTCAACGTTATCCCTCCATCTTCGGCTTGGCCTTCCTACAGGTCTCTTACCATCAGGTTTCCCAACAAGAATCCTGTAAACCAGGGCGCGAAATTTCCGGTCGCCAGGTCGCCACTGGCGACCAAAAGTGTGGGGCTGGCGACTAAAATTTCGTTGTTTCAAATATGTGTCAAACACGCCCGAACATCTCATTCCAACGTTCGTACATGGTTTTGGAAAGCGAGCCGATTGAAAACCCCACGTCCACTCAATGCCTATACCATCTAATCGGCACAACAGTTCTGCAACTGTTGGGATGCTACCACTTTGGATGCACATTAAACCAAACCCAACCCATTTTCCCTGCTTTGCTTTTCCTCCACTCGGACTTGAGGTGGGGAGGGGGGGGGGGTAGAGTGGAGCAGACCGTGGCCCAACCGAGACTCCTTGCTTGTGCACGGAACAACCCTGTTTTCACAGTTATGAACTGCTCTCGCACGTGCCAGTGTCCAGTCTTTGTTGACAAAATAATGTGATAAATGCACTCGTGAAGGTTGGTTGACGTGGTAGTAAATTCGTTATGTTTACCTAATTTTTTTTTGGTTCGGTGGTAGTTGCCTGTGAGTGAAGTGGTTCCAGAGAAATACGTACGTCAGCCTTCTGATTGATGGATGTGTATGTTCGATAGTGGATGCAAATTATTGGTCACATCAAGGAGGACATTATAGGAGTAATAGAGCTTCCAAACTCTACTTCTGCTGGCTACTTCACAGCCATAACTGATTATTTAGATAAGGCAATAGGTTCAAATAAATACAGAAACAAGTGTTACATTGTAGGCTTGGGTACTGCAGCAAATATGGTCGGGCACAAATCAGGATAGGCTGTGCAAATTAAAGCTATTTGTAATAAAATGATAAATATTCACTGCCTTGCACACCGTTTGCAGTTAGCTGTGCTGGATGCGTGTCGTGAAGTTGAATATCTTAGAGCATTTTATTCCGTGATTAGGAATATTTTTCAGTGTTATCATGGCTCTCCTAAAAGTGAAGTCTTGAGAGAAACGGCAGAAGTTATAGAAGAAATTCTAAAACTGAGTGATATCCACACTATTAGGTGGCTAGCCAGCAAGAAGTGCTGTAAGAGCTCTCTTGCAATCATGAAAGCTTGAATAGGTGGCTCATGGAAAAGACAATTATGGCGCTAAAGCTAAGGGTTTGCTGAAAAGTTTGAAGTAATTTAAATTTCTTAAGCTTCTGTACGTCCTTTTGGATTTCTACAGGAAATTGAACCCTTTTAAGCGTGGCACTATAAAATAAGAATCTTTTGATTGCATCTCTGAAAATAAGAATTGAACACTGGATGACCTAGAATCTCATGTTGGACCAAGCAAACAAGATTTCTTGGACCATGTATCGATTTCAGGGAAGATCAGGGATGTGCAGCTCACAAACATTCAAAATGGAGAGCAAGAGTTTCAGACTGTTAGAGGAAACTTAATTAACAATGCGAAGGTGTACATCACAGAAAGATTGCAATCTATATCAACAGATGTGATTGCATCTCTGCATGTTTTCGACACTTTGGGTCGGCCTCCCAAAGAAAATATTCTTCAGTTTGGGATAGAAGAATTAAAGAAGCTCTACATGTACTTGAACCCAAGCCTTCATAATGAGATAATGGATGTTCTGTTAGCAGAGTGGACAGAATACAAACTTTTGTTTCCTTCTCTGACTTTGAATCAGATGCTGGAGAAAATTCAGTGAGGAGTGTTCAACAAGATTCCCCAATTTGCTCTAGATTTTGACATTTTGTGCTGTTCTACCAGTGAGCACAGTTTCATGTGAGAGAGGTTTCAGCTGTCACAACAGACTGAAGACTACTTACAGGAACTCTCTGAAGATTGAGACATTGGATGATTTGCTCCGAGTTTCTGTAAATGGACCCCCCCTGTCAGAGTTTGACCCAGCAGCTGCGATTGATAAGTGGTACCTCAGTGCAGAACGACAGCGCTACACAAACATTAATTCTTTTTAATACTTGCTCATATTTTTATTGCTTATCAATATAAAATAGTGGCGACCAAAGATTTTAGTCTGGCAACTGACTTCAAGCTTGAAATTTCATGCCCTGCTGTAAACCCTTCTTTCCTTTCCCATTCGTGCCACATGGCGTGCCCACCTAAGTCTTCTTGATTTAATTATTGTAATAATATCTGGACATGAATACAAGTTATGTAGTTCTAAATTATGTAACCTTCTCCACTCACCTGTCTCCTCATCCCTTTTAGGTCCAAATATTTTCCTAAGGATCTTATTTTCAAATACTCTAAATGTATGTTCTTCTTTCAATGTAAGGGACCAAGTTTCACATCCTTACAATACTACAGGCAAAATTACTGTTATGTATATTTTAACTTTTACTTTCTTAGATATTACACGAGAAGACAAAAGTTTTTGAAGAGAAAAGTAACATGCATTTCATGAATTAAGCCTGCTTTTTATTTCCTCTTTAAT
Organism: Lepisma saccharinum; assembly: GCF_977018435.1. Taxonomy (NCBI): domain Eukaryota; kingdom Metazoa; phylum Arthropoda; class Insecta; order Zygentoma; family Lepismatidae; genus Lepisma; species Lepisma saccharinum. Next base: position 52,613,925 of record NC_139251.1, read on the forward strand.
ATCATTTTCATTTGTTAGTATTACTCCTTTGAATTTGGAAACTGGTTCAAATGAGTTATCAATAATTAGATTTTGGTTATTACCTAACACTTGGTTTGGCCTGTAAGCATATATTTAGTTTTCTCTTTGCTAACTACCAAAACTATCTCTTACCTGTTTTGAAAATTATTCTAGCATTATTGTTAATTGTATTTATATCATCCCCTAATAAGTCTACATCATTTGCATATGCTAACAACTGAGTCACATCATTTAATTGTAGTCCTTCGTTAGTTTCTTTTACCTTCCTAACAGAATATCCTAAGGCAAAATTAAAGAACAATGGAGATAATGAATCTCCTTGTTTTAATCCATCATGAATTGTAAATTTGTCAGACACATTAACACCCCCCCCCCAAATTTTACTTTCTGTTTCACTGGTGCATACTTTTATCATATTAACAAGCTTCTTAGCTATTCTAAACTCAACTTATATACGTGGGGCGTATCATAAAGAATTACACTTTATTCTTTTAATGCAAAATGAAATGGCGTAATTCCACGCACTGCACAGGATGGTCGCATAGGTACCTTGTCTACCGCAAGGTGGCAGCACCGTGTGACAGTGCGTAGTCTGTGGCCTGTGCAGCCGTCGAAGCACAATGTCACGAGTGCTGTTGCGGACAACATGGAACAAGATGAACGTGGTCAACGATGGACGAGTTGGTTTTTGTGGAAGGAAGGGGAAACAAGGGCACGTATCCATAGACGGTTAGTGGCTGTGTGTGGTGAGTATGCAGTGTCACGGAAAACGGTGTATAATTGGGTAACTGGCTGGAAAAACGGTCAAACGTCGACGGAGAAGGGAAAGAGTCCAGGGCGACATGTGAGTGTGAAAACAGACGCAAACATCGTGCGTGTGGAAAATGTCATACTGGAGAACAGGCGTGTGACGTTTACGGAACTGGAGAGGATTACGGGATTAAGCAGACGAACCCCGCAATGCATTGTGCACAGTGACTTGAAAATGGGTAAAGTGTCAGCTCGGTGGGTACCGAAATGTCTTAACGCATGCCACAAACAACAACGCGTAGACATTTCCACGGAGCTTTTGGAACTTTACGACCAGAATCCAGCTGATTTCATGGGGAAGCTTGTGACAGGTGATGAAGTGTGACTGCATTACCACGAACCGGAAACCAAATCCCAATCCATGCAGTGGAAACATAAGGGTAGCCCACCACTCAAGAAATTCAAAACAGCGCCCACAGCTGGGAGACAAATGGCCACTGTGTTTTGGGAAAGTGATGGCATCATCCTCATTAATTGGCTACCGAGGCGAACCACCGTTAACAGTGCAGTCTACGTGGCAACACTGACGTGGTTGCATCGTGCAATTCAAAAGAAGAGGCAAGGCAAATGGGGCAAAGGTGTGCTTGTCCAACATGACAATGCCCAGCCGCACACCAGTCGTGAAACAACAGCTGCTATTGACCGACTGGGTTTCAAGGTGTTACCACATCCAGCACACTCTCCCGATTTGGCACCGTCCGATTTTCACTTGTTTGGCACCATGAAGAAGCCCCTGCGTGGTCACCATTTCAATAATTGTGAGGAACTCCATGAGGCTGTCCAGCGATGGGTGCACACAACTCCAAAGAACTGGTTTCAAAATGGTCTCGAACGACTTCCACACTGCTGGCGTAAGTGTCTACAGCTCCAGGGGGACTATGTTGAGAAAGTGCATATAGCCGATTAAATGTATCTATGTCTGTATGTATCGAATACAATAAAGTGTAATTCTTTATGATACGCCCCTTGTATTATATAATTCATCTCTTTTGACCGAATCATATACTTTTTTCAAATCAATGAATAGCTGATGGACATTTTGATTATATTCTCTTTTTTCTCAAGTATCTGTCTGATGTGAAAAATTTGATCTGTAGTTGATCTGTTACGTTTAAATCCACATTGATAATCACCTATAATTTCATTAGCATATGGGGTTAGTCTTGTTAAAAGAATGTTAGGTACTCCCTCTGTCCCATAATTATTGTCCGGTACACCTTTTTTTGTTGTCCCATAATAATTGTCTGATATTCAAACTGTGACATTGGTGTAAGCAGAAGAAGAAAATGAAACATGGGAATGAGTCACAAAACTTTATTACTCAAGGATCAGTGCACATTGGCCGATCAAGTATCCAAAAGCACATAAATAAAAATTATCAATCCAGAATAAATACAAAGTGACCAAGAAGTTCGACAAAATAAAACATCAAGACGAAAGAGATTGTTGGTCCAGGAAGGTTGTCATTCCATCAACGAGCTATATCTAGTGCTGCTGTAGCCTCGTCGTAAATGTTCCGAGGACATTCCAAGCGAGATGGCAGGATGTTGCGGTGGTTCAAGTGTGCATTTTGTATATGGGGAATCCTGTAGTTGTTCCCACCTTGGACACGCATAATTTCAATGAGACAGGACTGGAAAGTGAGAAAGATGACGTTGAGCTTGTCGCGTGTCAGATCAGAGAAAGATGTTTCAACTCATCAATAGTTTGTGGAGCTGCCTGATGCTGGATAGACTGAATTGCCTGGAAGTACTCCAGATATAAAACATTAATGTCCGGAGTGTTTGGCGGTTGACATACGAGATCCAAAGTGATTCTACTGGCCGCTGCAGCATCCATCCAGGCACGGTCATTGGGAACGATATGCGGACGTGCATTGTCCTGCTGAACGGATACCTGGATTCTCCCTGTGTGCAGTCCACGAGGCCATTGTGCATCTATTGCTGGGATTAACTTGTTGATGAGCATGTGCCAGTAAACATCTTTGGTAACAGTTAATGGTTTGGTGACCATTGTACCAGCAGGACGATTCCTGCTGTTCCTCTTGACAGGTTCCTTGCTGACGAACGGCCAAATGCCTAACTTACCATTAAACCACTGCTTGGGACCAGGATCCCAACGAGGCTGGGCGATGGCAGCCAGAAACATGATCTTGGGAATAAACGATTTGCTTTTACATGTTCGCTGCGGGGCTGGTTCATTGGTCAGTAAGTACAATTTCTGACGTCCTTCATCAGGTAGAACCATTTTTCATCCACATGAACTGTCTCCATCATCAAGTTGAACTTCTGATTTCCGCTTTCAGGACAAGCGACTGTGGTAGGATCCAGCATTGACAAGGAAAATTTTAGATGTTCCATCTTGTTGCTATCAGTCAATAATGGCTTCAGCGCATTTGTATGCACTCTGATCTCTCCTGCCTTCACACGCCTGTGTAGGGTACTCTTAGCAATGTTTAGCGCCACTGCCATTGAACGAATATTATGCCACGTTCGCAGCGGTAGGTGCTGTAGTCGTTGTAGGGTGAGATCCTTCTTCTTTGGTCCGACTTTGCCTTTCATCCGAGATGCAACCTCAGCACAAATGGCCCCATTTTTCAACGATTGCCGCCCCTGTTGCCAAATGCGACATGCTCATCTTGTACTTACATGGAATTTCTCGGCCACACTTGTCATGGCACCTTTCTTCACTATGCCAGCCATCCTGTTTTCCAACAGAAACTCGTACACTGCCTGTTGTTCACTGTCCGTGAGTTTCTTGCTACCCCTGTCGCTTCCTATCATGGGTTGTGTGTTAATGGCTGTTCTTCTCACACGTACTCACTGAAGGAGTGCTCTACTAATGATTTGCAGCGTGCCTTGCTAGACCAGTTTGCATACAGTGCCACACCGGTGTGTTACAACCCAACACCCCCTTTTGGTAATCATCTGTGCGGTATTTGTTGCTCGTTGCAATAAGGTCACGTTGTTCCCCTTCACCATCTTGAAGACTGATCTACTGTGCCTCTTCTCATGCGTGTGCTTTCCATCTGCCTCTTCGTCTGTAATTCCTGTACTACCATTTTGGCATACCGGACTATAATTATGGGACAGAGGGAGTAATATTTTATATGTTGTCAAGAGTAGAGAAATTCCAGGGTAATTATTGCAGTTCATTTTGTCACCTTTTTTAAACACAGGAACCATTATGGATTCTTTCCACTGTTGAGGTATTCTTCTTTATTCCATATTAAACAAATTAATTTATGAATTTGATATATTAACGAATTCCCACCATACTTAATTAACTCAGCTGGTATTAAATCAATGCCTGTTGCTTTGTTATTCTTTAGCCTTTTAATAGCATCTTGAACTTCAGTCAAGTTAGGTTCTGGAACTAAAGGTTCTGCTGTGTGTACTTCATTTTATCTCCTACATGAACATTTAAAAGGTCATTAGAGTAGATCTTCCATCTATTTAAAATATCGCCTGGGTCAGCCAAAAAATTGCAGTTTTTATCTTCTATCAAGCTTACTTTAAGTTCCCACCCATTTCTAAATTCATTTACACCTTTATATAAATATTGCGGGAGACCACTTGGAAACCTCCATACATATTAAACCGACCAACCACCTCCAGTATCTCCACTACTCCAGCTCACACCCCTACCACACCAAAAAAGCCATCCCATTCTCCCTTGCCCTCAGAGGCCAGCGCCTCAACTCATCCCCCTCATCCCACCAAAACTACAACCTACGCCTGCACCAAGCCCTAACCAACCGTGGCTATCCCTCCACCCTCATCAACAAACAAATCACCAGAGCCAACTCCCACAACCGCACCAATCAACCTAAAACCAACCCTCCAACCCTGATCACCCAATACCACCCCCATATTACGAAAATCAGACATACCCTCCACTCCCTCCTCCCCATCCTGCACAGTGATCCTGATACGAGGGACATCTTTCGGGATAAACCCAGGGTCGTCTTCCGTCGCCCCCCCCAACCTCCAAAACATTTTGGTCTGAAACACTCCCACCCCATCCACACCACTCCCCCCAGCTCACAGGTGCAACAAACCCAGATGCAAGACCTGCCCCATACTCATCACCTCCCCCACCCTCCTGATCCCCACAGTGGCAGGTGAGTTCACCCTTCACCCTAAGGGCACCTGCCACTCATCCAACCTAATTTACACCCTCATCTGCCAAATCTGCGGCAACTTCTACATAGGCGAAACCTCCACCCCCTTGAACCTAAGGATTAATAATCACCGTTCCTCCACCCAAAACTCCAATTTCACTGTTGCCATCCACACCAACAGCCATAACACCACCTTCAATAACTGCTTCCGTGTTGCCATCATCCATCTTTTACCCCCCCCCGCTCTGACACATCTTTCTGCAGGCGCTGGGAAAGGGCCTACATAACAGGCACGCATGCCACTATACCCCCCGGACTCAACCTAGCCAACCAGTAACCCTTTCCTCTCCTCCCCAAAATTACCCACCCACCTTACAGTAAACACTGGTGAAAGTACTTCTCGTCATCTATCAACTGTTTCTGGCAACACTGATCGTAGAGACGCTACGGTCAGTATTCTGTGCCTCTACTCTTCGTAACGCCGATCTTTCTTCTTCAACTTGAAAATGCGACATAGATCGCGAAATATAGAATAATTTCTCTTCGTGTGGTAAGTGTTTACTGTCTCCTTCATCATTAGTGTTTATCCGCCCTTCTGGCACCTTTTCTGATCCTATTCCTGTGTTATATATATATACACACACACACAGGGTGCGCACAAAGTCGCTTTCACCAATAGATGAAGAAATCAAATAGAAGAACCTAGGTGACTTGGCATTCTTTATTGTACTTCAAATACTGTTCAAACTGTCCCCCACCATGTTCAATGCACAACAGAATACCTCTTCAGCACTGATTTGCAAATATCATGGCACAATTGAGGATTGTCATCCAATCTCTGGAATGATTATTCGATTCACTGTTGCAAGTGAACCAAGTCGTGTGGTTTCTCGGAAAATACTTCGTCTTTGACAATACCCCACATGGAGAAGTTGCATGGTGTGAGGTCACATGAACAGGGTGGCCAATCTGTGATACTATGATGATTATCCCATTCATATAAATGTTGATCCAAGAACTCCCTCACAACAAAACTAAAATGAGTTGGTGCTCCATCGTGTTGCCACGTGAATGGAATGTTTTCGTAACAAGGGTTATTGACAAGTTCTGTAATCACAACATCCTGCACCATCTGAATGTATGTGTCACCGGTTACAGTTCCTTTAAAAAGGAATTGTCCTATGACACCACCACTCCAAATACCACCCCAAACAGTGACACTTTAACTCTTTCGTCATAATTTCCTGTGAATTGGTATCACTCCAATAAACACAATTGTGACTGTTTACACGACCGTTCATCTTGAATGAGGCCTCATCTGCCCACAAAATTTGTTTCCAGAAGTCTCTGTCAGCTTAATTCCGAATGAGACACCACTCACAGAACTCAACACGTCGGTCTGGATCACATTCGTGTAACATGTGCAGAAGCTTTGCCCGTTAAGGTTTCATCTTCAAATCCTTTAACATGTTCCTTACAGAGGCATGTGACATTCCCAGGTCCCCTGCATGCCTTGTGGTAGACTTCTTCGGGCTGGATACACAACTCTTAGCAACATGTGCAGTATTTTCTTCAGTTCGTACATTTCGCGGTCGTCTGCTTCACTGTAGATCATGCACAGAACCTGTAGCCTCGAATCGTTGGTTCAGGTTTCTCATGGCTTGACGTGATGGTGGTTCCACACCTGGAAATCTTCTCCTGAATTCTGCTGCCTCCACATTTGTGTTTTTGTTGTGTTTCCACCAAGCTTGTAGCACGAAAACACGTTCCTTTGGTAATTTGCGATTCATCTCAAGACCTTAAACAGTGATGGCAGGAGTAGGGGGGAAGGGAGGGAGAGAGAGAGAGAGAGAGAGATAAATTTCTGGAGGGGCAGAAAAGTGTGTTAATCCTCTAAATATTACGTGGAAAATGCATTGAATTATCATTTTTTCTTGTCCATATGGGAGTAGTAAGGGGACAGAACTGTCAACAGATGGAGGGAATGGGAGTGGGTGGTGCCATCTGATAGTTGTCGGACATCATAGTAAGGCATTTTGTTGGATAAACTGAAGGAACATGGAAACAAATAGGCTCCATTGATACATACGATTTTGGTCGAATATCGCCACCCGTCAAAGTATCTCACTACAACATGCGAAAGAAATTGCATGCATGGCACTTGTATGGAACTGATTTTTGTTGGATGTCTTCGAACTGCAACATCCAACAAAAATCACATGCATAAACATGAAGAGCTTTAGATTGCAAATATGCTGCTGGAATTTTATTACTCTTCTGGCTCACTTCACCTTATTTAATATAGCAATGCTTACGAAGGTTTTCTTTCAACATCCTGACGTATTACTAGTTTCTCACAAGTTAACATACTTTTACAATGACATTGCACTATTGTTAGATATCAAGAGGAATCCAACAAAACTGGATATATATTGAATACTATCACGAAAAAGTGAAACACAAATCTGCATTGGTGAACGTTATAAAAATTGGCAAGTGCATGCTCCCAACCTCAAATTTACTGCAACACTAGTATTGCAATGAAATTAATGCCACTCTCTATCCTGTCTGTTTAAACTCGTGAGATATGGTCATTAATATCTCACTGAGTGAAGTTAATGTCAGATATTATGAAATAAAATACTAATAGAATATACGTAAATATTTTATCATATTTACTCGAATCATTCAATCATAAAAGCAAATCACTTTCTTCAAGAATTGACTTTTCTCTGCCAGCCCTGCTAAATTTTCAATTTCCATCTACTGATTTATACAAGAGGTGCCCAGAAAGTAATTTCCAATTAGTAGGGACATTGATTTTTCGCAAACACGAAAAATTGTGAAAAATGGTAATTGCTGCGAAGTTGTGTTTATGAATGTGCAGTGATGACACATTTTTCACCGGTTCGAAATATCGAAATAATGCAAATTTGGCATAAAATGCGAATTTTTCGGGTTTTTAGCTTTTTTTAAAAAAAAAAATGTCCTAAAACAACGAAAAATTCCATGAAATCCAAAATTCTTGTCTTTTGTACTCTTAGGCCATGTTTGTGTACATAGAATGTGCAAGTTTTCCAACGTTTTATTCAAGAGTAAACTATAATGCTTGTTATACATGGAATAATTCCGACAGCCAAATTAAATCATGTATTTCCCATGATTTTTTCAACTTCTATCAAAACCATTTGCATCACAGAGCAAAGTGACAGGGTTCTAACAGGAGATTGAGTGCTTATCTACCATCACACGGTAGCCACATCTTCAGTATTTGTCACGCGAGATGTGTTTAGGACTACCAAGCTAAGTGTGCACCATCAGCATTTGTCAAGCGAGAAATAATGGAGCTCAGTCATTAGAGCATCTGACTACCATGTGAGAGACCTAAGGTCGATCCCCTGGAGGGGAGAACCGAGATCTTTTCCACCTATTCAAAGTGCTCCGGTTCCCACCCAGCGTCATATGAAGCGGGTACCTAGAGGAAACTTTGAGGGATAAAGGTAGACAGGAGTGTGGTGCCAATCACATCATTCCCACTTACAGCCGTGATCAAGAAAGTGTAGTTCCCTAACTCCACACCCCTATACACCTTCTTGGCAAAGTGCAGGGGAGCACTTTGCTTTTACTTCCTCAAAAATTTGTTCCAACATATCAAACTGTCACGAAAATACGTAGACCATGTGGCATACAATTTAAAATAATAGTTTGAAAGCACAATAGAGTATTAAGTTTTGGTATATTTGGCAGAAAAATGTTCTAAAACAAAAATGCGAATTTTGGGAAATGTTACACTAACAAGTCAAAAAAAAAAATGCCAATTTTTGGTGCCATAATATATCGGTATTTGTCACATGAGATTGATTGATTTAAATTTTTTGGGTGCGCCACCACTTATGACCATTTTGCACCCTTCAGTATATACAGGGAAAAAATCCATTATCTAGAACCCTTACCTTAAAATTAAAAAGGGGGTATGGAAAATAACTTTCAAGATATCAAACTCTCACAAAGAGGCGTAGGCCATGTGACTTACAATTTGAAACAGTAGTTTAAAAACACTATGAAGGCATAATTTCAGATATTATCCAGAAAATGCGCGAAAATGAAAATGTGAATTTTGGAAAAAATAACACCAAATAGGAAAAAATAAAAAAATACACCAATTTGAAAAAAATAACAAATAATCAAGGTCCCTACCGATTAGGCATAAATAAATCAAGAATATCAGTAGTAATTTATTGCATTAGTAACAGTGAGAGTCCTAACCTAATTTTTGGCATAATCACCACCGTTCTTTCATTTGTCATAGCATGGCACTAAATTTTGTATGCCCATGGCATATGTGTCTGACAGCAAAGACTGGAACTATCTCTACGGCAGTGTAGCTGTCAAATCCTTGTCCTGCCAGAAACCTGTTCAGTTGAACAAAGAGATGAAAGTTGGTACATGCAAGACCAGGGCTGTACAGGGAGTGGTCCAAGATCTCTCACCTGAAGTGATGCAAAGGGCCCAAGTGTACTCAGCTGTATGGGGTTGTGCACATTCGATTGGCCTTCCGTGAATTGTCTGCACCATCGTCTGACCATACTTCACGACGTCCGGTCTGCACACCTCACACGATTACTGGTGACTCTGTGCCAAGTTCTGAGCATGCAAAAATCTGATTACTACACATAGGCTACATTGCAGTCAGTGGGAGACTTTATGAGAGCTGCAATCTTTAACCTAAAACTGTCCTAAAACGGCTGCATTGCAACTTTACCAGATTACAGCTACATGCCACTTATTCCTGCCTGCGTGCGTGTGTGTGTAGCTCTCAGACCACTAGTGCTGAGATTGGAGGATTTTTCAGGACGTCCCTCGTATATAAACTTTCAGAAGATGTTATTAACAGTGTGTTCCTGTTTTAAATGTGTGGCTAGCTAAATGAGGTACCTATGCAATACAATTCTATAAATTCCTTGCATTAAATTTCTAATAGGCAACCTACAGGGTGGCGCATGAAATGATACCCCATTTGTTTTTAGTGTAAAAGCTTTAGTAAGCAACATTTTTCAAAAAACATGCAATGCCGTGAACATAGCAATGTGGAAAAATGTTTCAATGCAAAACATGCTCAATATGACCTCCATTGCACTGCACAACTGTAGTCAAACGAACAGTTAGGTTATTGATCACCCTCCGACACATGTCTTCTGATTTTTCAGTGAAAGCTAGCGTAATTAATGTTCTCAAATCCATGAGATTTTCTGGATGTTTTGGAAAAATCCTTTCCTTCAGGAATCCCCATAAGAATTAGTTACAGGGATTAATACTGACCACCATTATAGCGTTCTGGAAACCTGTTTGAAATGACTCAGAAGTTGAAGATCTCGTGCAAGAAATCCAAGACCACATTGGCTGTGTATGCGGTCTTGCACCATCCTGCATAAACCATTGTGTGTTAAATGGCAAATCCTTCTCAAGAAGCTGAGGAATAAATTGATTACGAAGCATGTCCAGGTAACGCTCACTGTTAACATTTTCATCGAAAAAGAATGGTCCAATGAGTCTATGCGTTGAAATAGCGGCCCACACTGTAATCCTGGGAAAATGGCCTACCTTTTGATGGAGCACTTGCGGATTGTCGGTAGCCCAATATCACATATTTTGTCTATTCACCACTCCGTCCAAGTGAAAGTGAGCCTCATCCGAAAACCAAGTATTGTTGATAACATCCATATGTCTCTCAGCCCATTCAGCGAATACGAGTCTCTGCTGAATCTTTTCTGGTGTCAGTTTCTGCACAACTGTTATTTTATAGGGGTACAGGTGAAGATCACTGTTGAGAATTCTTTGCAAAGAGCGTCTCGATATACCCAGTTGGAAATTTCTATAGGACTTACTGGGGCTTCTTTGAATAGCGACCCCGTACACTTTCGATGTTTTCCGGCGTACGGACACTATTCACTCGCGACCATTTCGGTTCCAGTAATGTCCCTTGAACCCGTAATTGTTCATGGAGTTAGTGAAATGTTCTCTTGCTTGGAGCCCAACGTGTGTTGAATTGGGCACGGAAACGTCCCTGTGCACCAACAATGCTTTTGGTTTCCGCGAACAACAACGCTATTGCTGAACGATGTTCTGGCGTGAGCCTTCCTTTGTCAGCCATGCCGCTCCACTGGACTGCTAGCGTAACGGTGAAGATTCAGTGAACTACAGCCTCTGGCAGTAAATTTCCATGGATTAAGGTTTCCTAGGAAAAAAATAATTTAAAATTAATACATAAATATTAATTTCATTCAAAAAGTAAATGGGGTATCTTTTCGTGTGCCACCCTGTACATACCCTTTTCATCAGCAATAATGGTATAATTGCATGTTGTGAGTTTCACAGTACTTCACTTGGATGTACTGATACTGAAGCAGAAATCCCATTGATAATGTAAGGAAATATGACACTTTCTTTTGTACAATTCAATTGTTTCACTTATATGCAAGAGCTAAGTTGTTTGCTTTACAGAGAAGAGAGAAGTAGCTTTATGCATTGAAAAATGAGTCTGCACTCATGGTTCTTGCAAGCAGAGGGTTCCAAACCTCAGTGGAAATATCAACATATAATACCGAGAATGTATAAGGAGACTGATAAATTAAAAATTGTATGTGTTAATCAATCACTCTTCACTCTTATCTCATTTAGTCGTAACTTTAAAAATATGATAAAATTCCGTAATTCTTCTCTAGCTTGTGAATTGTAATAATTTTCCAAATTCACTATTTTGCTGTTTGAATTCAAATCATAGAGAATAGAAGATAATATTGGTACTTAACAAATCCATACCTGGATCTGTATGAGTTTATTATTTCCATTTGCAAAAACATCGATTTAGTTTAGTTTGTAATTGTCAGGGAAAAATGTAAATGTCCTGGAAAACCTGGTAAAGTCAGGAAATTTCATTTCTGCTTGTTTGTAGCCACCCTGCTGAAACTTGTTGTTGAATTAATGATAGATGGTGCTGTCATCGCAAAAAGTAAGATTTTGCGCAATTCTCGAGAAATACACTGCCCTCTTCTTCAGGCTTTGTAGCAGATTATGCCTTGTCTGTTTGACCAGGATAGAGTCCAGCGCAGATATTTCTGCCGTGCGATGCGCGAAACAACTAAAGAAGCAGTGTTGCTAATGGAGCAGATAGAAAAATCGCTGCAGTGCGCCGATGCACAGCTGTTACGTACAACAATAAAATTAGAGAATTCAGGTCTATCTAACGTTGAGTTTTAAACGTCATGCATTATACCAGGACTAGGATTAATATGTACTAACAAGTGGCTTTGTATGTAGCTACATACATATGGACTAAAAATTCGCAAAATATGAACTAACACATAAGTAAAATTACCAAAAATGCTGCAAAGAAGACTTCTTCATACGATTCCTTATTTGAGTGATTTCAAACAAAATAAAAAATATATATATATTATTTTTCATTGCATTAATGCACTGGTGGCGTTCTAACTTTTCACTCCCAAAACCCGTATACACTGGTATTGAACTGCAACGGCAGATAATAACATGCCAACGTGCTAAACCGCTACCTCCTCAAGCAGTATTATTATTTCCTCTCTGAGATCGGCGACAGTCGGTTGCCTTTGTTGTACATTTACAAAGGATGCCGGCTTCAACAACAATAACAAGTACATATACTGCCACTAGACGATAAGCTGCGCGGCTTTTTCTTTTGTTATGAACCAGGGCCGGCGCTAGTCATTTTGCCTCCCTGGGAGGTGGCGGCAGATGCCGCTCTATTTCGACCCCCCCCCCCCCCCCCGGTCATTACGCAGCAACGGAAAATTGAAAATAAATATATTCCTAACTAAAACATCAAAATATAAAATAAATAATGAGACTTCTTATGCTATTTCAATACTATTCAGCGCAAAAGAATATCTCGCTCGATCACAGTTTTCAATAGGCTTATTTTTTGGCAGTGTCTGCTGCCACGTTCTTTTTCTGCTAGAACCTCAAAAAAGATGCGCGTGGCAGTAGACTCGGTCTTTGTTTTATCGTGATTTCATCATGCTATGTATGCAATTACGTCTGTAACACATACTGTGAAGTTGTAGCGATTACTTTCTCAAAAATGTTTTAAGATTAGGTCCCTCAGCATTCTTCTAATAATAAACCTAAATGCTCTCGTAGTTAGGTTAAGTTCTGTTAGCATTAAAATAATATCGCTAAATGTTTTCTAAAGATAAAGGTTCTAAATTACTTGTACATTCATTCCCACTAATCATAAACTTGCATTTCTCTCGTCTTAATCTCTTCTTAAGATTTGTAACATCATCTTAGCAGACGAATTACGTGGCAGCAGCAAATTTGACGCTTATTCTTACTGCTGACACGTGCGTGGCAGCAGACTCGGCCTTATTTTTTCTTCTCTTCAAATTTTGCCGCTGCTCTGGGCGATGGCACGGTTCGCCCTCCCCTTCCGCCGGCCCTGCTATGAACTTGGTCACCCATCAAAGAATGGCAATTTTAACACAGAAAACAATATGTATCGCATTAAGCAGCAAAAATGACAGCCTCCTCTATGCAATTTCTACAATAACACATGTCGGAGCCAGAGTTGAAATGATGTTGGAGCCACATAATTTATTTATTTTGAATAATTCCAAAATTATGAAATATGAACAATTTGTTGCTGCTGTTCGCTGCTCTCTTGCCAAAATGCTTTATTGGGATGCTAACACCATGACTGGCTTCCTCCTTCATGAACTCGTGCACGTTGCTTAGAATTTCCCGAGCTTGGCTATGCAAGGTTTTTGATTTCAACTTCGACAGAACTGGAGGCATTATGGAATTTAACATTCAGTAGCAAACACACACTTTTACATACACACATGCAATACACGCACACAACGTCAAACCGGTCAAATACTTAGTATAAAATAAAAATATGGTGCTTCCAATCCAACAAAACTCACCGCCACTTTACCTGCCTTTCCCCTTCTGTGACAGAAATAGTGCTTCATTGTTACAGTTGGCAACACTAGTTACTAGCTAGCCAATGAACATGCACTGCATAAAAGAAGCAACCACAACGCCATGCTATATTGCCACATTACCGTCCCTGCCGAACGGTGGGAACCGCGAGCTGGAGGGCTATTCAATTGTTTTCAATGATGTTTGCGCGAGTGTGTCCAGGAATGGAATGACAATATGGCAACAATAGCGAAGGTTTTCGAGCAGGGTAGAACACGTGATGCTAAGAGAGAGGGAGACGAAACGAAAATTCGTTTCTACGCAACAGCAAATTTATGTGTGATGCACTCTACAAGGTGTAATGGTTTGTAAGATAAAACATGCGGTCCTGAAACATGCTCGGCAATCTGTTAAAAGTGAGGTTAACCAGTAGTATAATTGGCTATAGGATAAGGACCACTTATAAGTGTAGAAAAGGAGAGGCTATTTGATTGAACAATCTGATTTGCCCACACTTAAAAACACTTAAAACAATGGCAAGAGGGGCTTATACCCCAATTCTTCAGGTGTGATATGCTCTGAATTTTTAAGAATTTTGAATTCTAGTGTAGAAAAGGTGAAGCCTCTCAGACAGATTTGCCCATACTTAAAACAATGGCAAGAGGGGCTTATACCCCAATTCTTCAGGTGTGATATGCTCTGAATTTTAAGGATTTTGAATTCAAGTGTAGAAAAGGTGAAGCCTCTCAGACAGATTTGCCTACACTTAAAATTATGTCAAGTACCCATATCATCTTATTGTTTATAGTGTGTTTTTCTGTCAAAATCCCAGGAGACCCAGTAGAGTGTGGTGCATAGCCCCATGGTTTTTATTGCCTTGCAATCAGGAGGCCTCTGGGTTTGAGTCCTCATAAAATATGAAGCCTCCCCTGATTGCAAAATGTTAATATTGTTGCCTTGTAAACAAAAGGCTCGGGTTTGAGTCCTGATAAAATGTGTAAGATTGAAATACATGTGGCAAAATAATATCTCCATACGTGAGATTTTGAGAATAATTATTGCTAGTTGATATACAACTGATAGCCCCCAGATCTGAAACCTGGTAAAAAGTGTTTTACAACAGCATAAAAAAACGAAATTATTTTATATTGGGGATCACCAGAGCCTAGTTTTTGTTTTGGCATAGTTCTGTTTTTTTGGACCAAGAAATTTTATATAAATAAACAACAAAAATGCCAAAACAAAAATATTGCAATCAGTGTAATAAAAATATATCTAGTTCTCATTGGGCCAGGCACCGGCATAATTGTGATCGTAAGAAATGCAGAAAGGCCACAAAAATGTGTCCAAGATGCCATAAAATATTAAGCAAGGCATATTACAAATGGCATAAGTGTAATTCTTATGTACAGTCATCAATATTGCCCCCACAACCATCTACATCTGGTTTGAAAAGAAAGCATGAAGCACCTGTTAATGCTGGACCTGCAAAGCAGCCACGCTATGAACCCATCCATAGCAGTTTTAATGGCCAATTAAGAGATTACCGGTTTGTATCAGAGCCAAGATGTGACATTAAGAATTTTTTGAACAGTGTAAATCCTGATGTGCAGGCAATTCTAAATGCACAAAATGGCTCTTATAAGCTGTCCCTCAAATTGTTTACACAATATAAGAAACCAAGTGGCACAAAATTTACACAGCCCCACATAACAGAAACTGTACCTGTATATTCAAATGCAAATTCAGACAGAATAATAAGCAGTTTGATAGAACAATTGAATATTAAACACTCTGAATTTGCAGCAAAAGAGTCTGGATGGAGCCTATGCGGTTCTCCACACAAGTTATATGTTAATATTTCTGAATTCAGCCCATTACAAGGATCTACATATCTGCCATTACCTGCCAATATTAAAAACAAAAGAGCCGTGGTTAATATAGAAAATAATGATGAGAAATGCTTTTTGTGGTGTATTTTAGCTGCTTTATTTCCAGTTTCAAGGCATTCTGAGAGAATAAGTTATTATAAACAATATGAACAGAATTTTGATGAGGCAATGGAGGGTTTAGAATATCCAATGTCTGTTCAGAATATTGATAAATTTGAAAAAAAGGCCAGGAATATCAATGGCAAACAATTATCTATTAATGTATTTATTTGTTGCACTGGCCGTGGCAATTGCTTGATAGAACCTCTCAGAATCAGTACATTTGATGATGAATCTGCTGTTCCGATTGATCTGCTCTTAATTGAAGAGGATGGCACATATCATTACACTCTGATACATAATCTTGAAGCTTTAGTGAGAAAGCAAATAGACAAATCCAATACAATATTCAAGTTGTGCAGAAGATGTTTAAGTGTATTTGATGGCAGGAAAATGGTGAATGGGGTTCGGGAAGTGAATGCAGAAATTGCCAAAAACAAGTTAATTGAGCATCTGAAATACTGTGGCAACTATAAACCTGTTCATATGGTGATGCCAATGCCAAGTGAAAATGCAGAATTCAAAAAGTTTGAAGCCTTGTCGGAACACCCAGCATATATAGTTTGTGATTTTGAATCAAATCTCAAACCTCTTGCATTCTGCAATCCAGATCCTGAAGAATCTTCAATTACACCATACCAGCTACATGAACCTTCTAGTTTTTATTATGTTGTTGTACAGGATGGTGTTGTTAGTAAAAAATATTCATACATGGGACCAGATGCCATCAAAAAATTTGCAGATAGAATAGAAAATGAGTGCCGTGACATAGCATCTAATATCTTATTAAAATCAAAACCTATGTTGCCTTTAACAGAGAAACAGATTGAAGATTTCAACAATGCAGAAAAATGCCCGGTATGTGATTCTGAATTTTCAGATACAAAAATCAAGGTGAAACACCATTCTCATACAGATGGTAAATTCAAAATGGCCCTGTGTAATAGGTGTAATATTAAGATCAAGAGACCAAAATTTGTCCCTATATTTTGCCATGGCGCATCCAATTATGATTTTCATCATTTGATCAGATATGAGGGGTTTGACAAGCAGAATTTAAATATTTTAGCTGAAAATGATGAGAAATATATTGCTATTAGCAAAATAATTAAAGTTAATGGTGTTCCTATTCACATAAGATTTCTTGATTCATACAGAATTTTATCGGCTAGCCTGGCTACACTGGCCACTCAATTATCTGATGATCAATTCAAAATCACATGTGCTTTGTTTCCAAATCAGGACCTGAAATTAATTAGGCGGAAGGGTGTATATCCATATGACTATGTTACAGATTTTTCTAAATTTGATGAGTGTTCTCTGCCACCACAACAAGAGTTTTACAGCAAAATCAGAGGATCTGGAATCACTGATGAAGATTATCACCATGCCCAATTGATGTGGAACAATTTAAAATGCCAGACATTTGGTGATTATCACATGGCATATTTAAAACTTGATGTGACCCTCTTAGCTGATATATTGCAGGCATTCAGAAAATCTTCTATGCAAAATTATGAACTAGATCCAATATATTTTTACAGTGCCCCGGGCCTAGCATGGTCTGCAATGTTTTTCAACACTAAAATGCAATTGGATCTGATCCAAGATCAAGATATGTATCTGTTTATGGAGCAATGTATAAGAGGAGGCATGGTGCAATGCTCTCAGAGATATGCCAGAGCTAATAACAAATATATTCCTGATTATGATCCAGCACGGCAATCAAATTATATATTGTATGTGGATGCAAACAGCCTGTATGGTTATGCCATGATGGATAAACTGCCACATGCAGGGCTTGAATGGGTCGAAGATTTTAATATTGAAGATCTTCAGGATTTTGATGATAGTGACTGTGGCCTCTTCTTAGAGGTTGATCTGACAATTCCTGATGATTTACACAACACATTTTCTGATCTGCCCCCAATTCCCGAGGTTCAGTGCTCACCTGGCTCTAAACAGAAGAAATTGATGATGACTCTAGAGCCAAAACAGGGTTATGTCATATATTACAAAAACCTCCAGTTCCTGATGCATCATGGTGTCCAAGTGACCAAACTTGGCAAAGTTTTGAGGTTCAGGCACTCAGAATGGTTGAAGCCATATATTAATACAAACACAGAGCTTCGAACATCTGCAAAAAGCCAATTTGATAGGGCCTTGTTTAAACTGATGGTCAATTCTGTATATGGCAAAACTATTGAAAATGTCAGAAAACATACCGATGTTAAAATAATTACTGACCCCAGCCTGAGCAAAAAATTGGTTGCAAAGCCTAATTTCAATTATAGAAGAATTTATGATGAAAATATGGCACTTTTCAACATGAAAAAAACAAAGATTAAGTTTGATAAACCTATTTATGTAGGGGCTGTAATATTGGAATTGGCCAAATTACATATGTTAAAATTGTATTATGATGTGTTGAAGCCTTTTTATAAGGATCGTGTAAAATTGATGTACATGGACACGGATAGTTTTGTTCTTGATATTCACACAGAAGATGTTTATCAAGATATGTCCCAGCCTGAATTGTTTAAATACTTTGATACCAGTGAACATACAAAGATTCAACACCACAACAAAAAAATGCCTGGCAAGTTAAAAGATGAGACACTTGCTGATGTTATTGTGGCATTTGCTGGGTTAAGGGCCAAGATGTACAGTTTTGAAACATGTAGTGGTGCTGTTGCCAAAAAAGCCAAGGGCATTGGCAGAGTGACTGTTGACAAAGAGCTTGAATTAGAAGATTACAAAAATTGCCTCAAATCATGTAGCACAATCAGAACATCAGAATCCAGAATTCAGAGTGTGGATCACTTATTGACTAGCAATATTGTAAGAAAAGTGGCTCTGGACCCACATGATGATAAGAGATGCATTTTATCATGTGGCATACATACTCTACCATGGGGTCATTGTGATTTGAAAAGTGGGAATCAATGCCCAAACACAGAGCATGATTTGAAATAAATAAACATGCCTATGAACTTATTTGGGTTCAAAAAACGGGCTATTATGGAGCTGCCAACACCACAAGCCTCTTCTGATATAATATCTAAACTAAGTGCTTTGTTAATTATTCATCTGAACAGCATACTTACAGATGTTGATGATGAAACAGGCAAAATATTGTACATATTTAACAATAATTTAAATCATTACCGATTACCTGTAGGTGGGCAATTGCAATTTATTACAACTCCTGAGGGTGATGTTAAGATTTCAATAGGGAGAAATATCTACAGAATTAAGCACTCAAACATGATTTCTGGCACTGTTTATACTGTTTCTGCTGGTGACTGCTTATATATTGAGGTCCCTGGATCATATGACAAGCTTATACCTTTTTTTATAGAATTAAGAATTAGATATTCTATAATAAATAAACACTAAAACAAAAATGCCTAATGATATTTTTGGCCATACAAGACATGAAGATCACAGTGATGAGATTCTGATGCTTGATGTCAGAGTCAAGAAATTAAGAAGTGATTTACAAGCTTTACAAACCACACTCAATGCCAGTCTTCAATTAGAAATTACAAATTTGCAATCACAATGCATGGACCCTCTTCTTAAAATTGATTCTGAACTCAAATTGCTGCTTCAGAAATATACTGATTTGGCCACATTGGATAATTTTCAAAATTTAGAAGAAGCTGTAGCAGCTCTTCAAGCCAAATTTAAGACCCAGGCTAACAACTCTGAGCAATTGAAACAACAATTAGAAGAGCAGATAAATAATGTCCAGACACAGCTCCAAACAATTGTCAAAAGCATAAAATCACAAGAAGATTTTGATCTAGTGATTTCCACTCTAAAAGAACACATTCAGTCACTCCAAATACCTAATCTGGGCCCTCTGAACAATGCCATAGCCGAGGTTAAAGAAAAAATTGAGACACTTGAAAATTTTATGAACAACTTGCCATCTTCTGATGCTTTGAGTGCAATAACTCGGAGTGTAGCAAATATTAAGCTGCAACTTGAAACATATGAAGATTTTGGAAAAATTCAAAGTACCATAACCCATCTTGAAGGTACAATAGCAGCAGTGCAAAGTGATTTGACAAATGTACAAGAAACTCTAGAATCTCGCCTGCCTGGCATTGTAGACACTCTTGTTAGTGTCCAGCAACAAATCACAAAACTTGAAAACCTCAACACTGAATCTGAGCTATCTCATTTTCATCACTTGATTGATGATATCCAAACAAAGCTTGAAATTTTACAACAATCAACACCCTCTCAGGCAGATATAGCCCTGCTCCAAAATGCTATGCAAAATGTGGCTGATGCTTCTGAATTAAACAATGTGAAATTGGCACTTGAATCTTTGCAAAATACTGTATCAAATTTGCCTACATCACAGGAACTTAAAAATATAAAAAGGGCAGTGAATCTCATATTGAAATCAGAAGATATCAAGAATATCCAGACAGAGATCAAACAACTCACTCAGAGAGTGGCCACTCTTCCAACTAATCAACATATTAATGAACTGCATGCCCTGTTTGAGGATATCAGAAGACAAGTCCATGATCTTACTGCTCAAAATTCAAAATTGGCAGTTGTTGAAAATTTGCAACAAATTGTAGCTAATATCAAGCAACAGCTAGGGACCATGGAATCCAATCAAGCAAATGCTCTGTCTGTTTTTGCCACCCAGCTACAAGAAATTGTGCAACAATACAAGAAACTAGTTGTGGACATAAAAATCAAGCCAGGCCATGATGATGTTGTTAGGACCATCAATGAGCATCTTGAATCTGTAACAAGTAGATTGCTCACAGCAGAAAAAGAAATAACAGGCATAATCGAGAATCCAAAACATACAGTAATTCTTGAATTGTACAGCATCCCCAACAGAGAATATGATTCTCCATTTACACCAGGTGGCAAAATATATATGCTGTCCCCTGCACAATTTTATTACCAATTTTTTGTTGGGGGCACATTGAGACCAATCAAGATCAAATATTGGCTTCAACCACAGGCACACCACTACCCCACCTTATCAATAACAAATGCTGATAACAAAGTGAAAATCACCAGTGTAGAATTAGAGGATTTTACAGATCCCAATACATTAGAAACATCTGATGTTGAAGATGATGGCTCTCTGGAATTTAAAATACAAATAGGGGACAAATTATATTTAGAAAATCCTGTAGTATCAGCTGCTGAACACCCCATAGTTGCAATATTCTTGTTTACATATTATGTCTAGACAAATTATTGTTGATGAATTACACAGACAAGCCAGACATAATTTTAAGAGACTGCCAGTAGTCACAAAGGGCATAGATGATTTATGGCAGAGCGACTTGATTGAAATGGCAAGTGGACAGCTGAAAAACTTAGACAAAATCAACAAGAGCTTCAAGTATCTACTCACTGTAATAGACACATTTTCAAAATTTGCCTGGGCTGTGCGACTCAAATCCAAGACTGGAAAATGTGTTACAGAAGCTTTTAGGACAATCATCAATCAGAGTGGAAGATCACCGCGCTATTTGCAAACAGATAATGGCAAAGAATTTTATAATTCAGTGTTTCAACAATTTATTAAAAGCCAGTCAATACAACATTATTCGAGTTACAGTGATCTCAAGGCCTCAATTGTAGAGAGATTCAACAAAACCCTAAAAAATCTTATGTATAAACAATTTACACTTCAAGGTAATTATAAATGGATTAATATTCTTCCAGAACTTCTACAAAAATATAACAACTCGGTCCATTCCACAATCAACATGAAACCCTCTGAAGTAACTTCATCTGATGAGCAAAAATTGATCAGCACTGTTTATTATCCTAAATATCAGCCAACAACAAGAAAGGCCAAATACAGGGTGGGTGATCAAGTAAGAATCAGCAAATATAAGCACTTATTCAAAAGAGGCTTTACAAGAAACTGGAGCACTGAATTATTTACAGTGGTTCAAGTTAAACCTGGGACCCTTAACACATATATAATAAAAGACCACCGAGGAGAAATTCTCAAAGGCAGGTTTTATGAAGAAGAGCTCAGCAAAACTAAACAGCCTGACACTTATCTCATAGAAAAAATCATCCGCAGAAAAGGCAACAAGTTATTTGTCAAATGGCTAGGACTCCCAGAACACAGCTGGATCGATGCAAACAAAATAATAATATGAACACCTGGGATGTTATAAAGAGGCTGCCAGAACCTGAACAGCAGAATAAGAGAAATGGCAAGTTGCTACCTGATAATATTAGGTGTCTTATTGTTGGGCCATCTGCTTGTGGTAAAACTACACTAATAGTTGATAATTTTTTATTGGCACCCAACTGGTTAGACTGGAAAAACAGGCACTTGTATGTCTTCTCTAAGAGCTTGGAACAATTAAAATATCAGCAGCTGATGAAGCTATATGATGGATTGGATATTGCCACTTTTGAACCAGATGTTAAGCCACTTCATGACTGTCTCGATAATTCTGTTGTTGTGTTTGATGACATTATACTGGATAATCAAAACAAGGTTAGAAATTTTTTTACACAGGGCTGACACAAAAACATTGATTGCTTCTACCTGGCACAGACTTTTTCAAAAATACCCAAGCAGCTGATCCGAGACAACAGCAATTTTATATGTGTGTTTCATCAAGACCATACCAACCTCAAACACATACATGATGAATATGTAGGTGGGGACTTGAGCTACAATGATTTTTCTAAGTTTTGCAGCAGGTGCTGGAACCAGGACAGTTATGGGTTTGTTACAATTGATATGACAAGAACACCCAATAGTGGCAAATACAGAAATAAAATCAACAATTTTCTAGACATTAAAACATATATAAATAAACATGAAAAGGCCAATTATTGATGATCTTAAATTAAGAGATTATCTTGTAAAAAGATTTAAGGGATGGAAATCAGAGAACCGAGGAATTTATGAAAAATACAAACAAACAGAACAGCCTGTAATTGATGCTATTAGTGAATTAGGTAAAAATATCAAAACTGTTACAGAGCAAAATCAAAATTTGATCACAGAGCTTGTACCTGTAGCTGCAAGGAACATATTAGATTATCCATTCACCCCACTTTCCAGTATTCATACACCTAGTCCTATTGCTCCTAGAAGAATTGAAGCTACTCAGGATCCTATTGAATTGGGTCTTCTTGCTCAAAAATATTTAACCACACCTAAAGACAATAAAGATGAGGTATTTGGCTTATATGCTGACACAGAGCGTGATGGTAGCATCATACATAGAATTGGCAATTTTAGAGTAACATTTATGGGAGATGATATAATTGTATATTCAGAATCTCGTCTCGGTGAAAAAGGTGCTTTTGTTAAGTACCCCGGCACACCTGGATTGTGGGATCTGATGACTAGGAAGAGACCTGGCAGCTATACAGATCAAGATTATGAATATTACAAAGAAATATTAATAAAATCAGATGCTCTATACCAGAACAATGATCCCACACAAAAAAGAGTCAAGTCGAGCAGTGGGGCAAAATACAATAATTTAATCAAGCCCATATGGTCACAGATCAAGACTGGCAGTGGAATCAAACAATACAACACCCTGCCCAAAGAATTTGTGTGGGTTGATGATGTCAGGAAACTTGTAGATAGGTTATTGGTTATAGCTGGGGAGGAAAATGCTGGCAACCACAATTTTTACAATGAAAAGGTTGGAATTATGGACATGATAAGCACAAAATTGTCTAATTTTATAGTGAATGACACTAAGGGGATTGGATATCTCATAAAAATTATTAATACTCTACCACCTAAATTTTGGAATATTTCTGAGGGTCGGGGCTTGGTTAATGACATTATAAACAAGCTGCCATTTGAATTACATATTCCAGGTTATCAGTATTGTGGTCCAGGCACAAAACTGGATCATAGATTAAACAGAGGGGACCCTGGTGTTAATCCCCTAGATGCTGCTTGTAGAGACCATGACATAGCATACAACACACATTCTGATCTTGACAAGAGACATGTTGCAGACAAGAAATTAGAAGAGGCTGCATTTGGTAGATTTGTAAGCAAAGATGCTTCTTTAAGTGAAAAAATAGCAGCATTGGGAACCACCATAGCTATGAACACCAAACAAAAATTGGGGTGGGGGTTGTGAATATGTATATAATAAACCTACAATGAAGGCCAAGGATGTTATGTATCAAATACCTTATGCAGGTCTCAAATCTCTTGGGCCTATTGATAGCCTTTTGACCAAAAAGCAGCGCAAGAAAAAAAATTCTTGTATTGCCAAGGGCCATGGTATGAAATTGTTGCTTAGTACCCCTCAATTAAAAAAATTACAGCAATCAAGAAAAAAATCACATGTGGGGGGATTTATATTTACCATCCCTGCCATCTTAGCTGCTCTCGGGGCTGTTGGGAGCTTGGCCGGGGGATCAGCCGCAATAGCAAAAACAGTAATAGATGCCAAGAAGAATAGGGCAGAATTAGATGAGCAGAGGCGCCATAACCTGGCCATTGAGAAACAAGGCAAAGGTGTTAAGAGAGCCATGAATAAGTTTAAAAAAAACAAGAGCCGCTTACAAACCAAGATATTGAAGCTTTAATCAAGCCACTGGGCATCAAACATTTTAGAGGTGTGTACATGTCTGATTCTTTACCAGAACAACCACTCAACAAAGAGTGTGGCATTGTTAATTTGGATAAGTACAAAAATCAGGGCACTCACTGGATCTGTTATCTTAAATATTTAAAAGATGAGGCATTTGTGTTTGATTCATTTCGAGGTGTTCCACCTGAAAATTTAATAAAATATCTAAATTCAGCTAATCTTTATTACAATAATGCTCGTGTTCAAAACTTCAAAGATGTTAATTGTGGACATTTGTGTTTATCTGTTCTTAGATATATGTCTCAAATAAATAAACCATCAATTGAAGATTTTCAAAAAGCCTTGTGGTATTTAAAACATCATGGGGGTATTCCATCTCACCAGCCAAAATTCAATATTCAAACTCAAATTACATGATGACATAGTGTATCCCAAAACAATAGCTCTCAGAGCATTTTATGGCATGTACTTGATCCCTAATATTACACACCACAACAACACAATTGCAGTTGGTGATGAAAAGATTGTCATCACTCCAGGGCAGTATAATCTGTCCACTCTAAATGCTCAATTACCCAGAGGTGTGGTGTTAAGTCAAAATTCTGTCACTCACAGAGTAGAGATTGTATCTGCCACAGAAACAGTGGATCTGGGTACTATAGGAGAGCTGTTGGGCTTTGAGAACAACACAAAACTTGAAGCAGGCATCAAACACACTGCTATTAATATACCTAAATTCTTAGCCATAGACACTCTAAATATTCACTGTAATGTGGCAGAGGGTATGATCACCCAATCAAATGGCATAGGCACTCACAAACAAACTGGCATTATTGCAACATTCAAACCTAACTCTGAATTTATGGAGCCCATCATCTACAATCCATCCCCAACATTATATTTTCCTGTGTGCCATAATAGAATAGATTATATTGAATTGATGGTCACTAATGAAAAAGAAGAATTAGTTGATTTTGCTGGAGCCACAACAACTGCAATCATAGAGATTAATATTTAAATAAAAATACATACAAGAAAAAATGGAAAATACTGAGAGTTATGAGCTACAATCATTCCCCCCAAACAGGAGGACATTTGCAAATTTAAATCAACCCAACACAGAGATTTAGGTTGATCTTGATGTAGGGGATGGATTTATACACCCTCACAGAGCAGATCTATACATCAAATTTGATGTTGTAAAGCTCGATGGTACACATTATCCGGCAAATTCAAATATAAGATTGGTGGACAATTTTGTGCCACATCTATTCTCTGAAATTGAGGTCAGAAAACATGGTGTTGTTATAAACAGAGTGGATTATCCGGGTATTACCTCCACAGCTTTGGCCACACTAAAATTATCCAAAACCGAGGCTTCTTACTACAAAATAGGTGGATTTGAGGCTGGTGATAAGATATTATCTAAGAACCACACAGTGCTGTTCCCCATGCGCCTGTTGCCAGGATTCTTCTCAGATTACAAAGATATTATGTGGAAGGGTGGTTTAAGAATTACATTTAGAAGAGCTGCAAATGATAACAATGCTTTGATGAGGTACAGCACATTAAACTCTACAGGGGAAGCTCTGCCCAATACCCTACCTGATGAAGGCAAATGCATTATTCAGACTATGGAGCTAAGAATCCCAGTTGTTGAATATGAGGCCAGTTATGCTCTTAAATACAAAGCTGATATAATAAAAAATCCACAGATTCCTCTACAATTTTATACATATCAATGTGTACAGAAGCCCGCATCTGGTACCTATTATGAGTTTGATGCTACAAATTCATTCTCCAGTATACAATACGACATGCCTGATTTTGTGGTGGTATTGTTTCAGACTGGAAGACACAACAATCAGGAAAAAAATTCAAGTAAATTTGATAACTGCAACATCAAGAACATATATCTTAAAAATGGCAGAAATGAGGTATTTCCTAGAGAAAATTATAATTTAGACATGTCCAAGGATGATTTCCTCAAATTATATGAGGCATTTTCGGCATTCAAACGGGTCACTACTGGCAATACTGACATGTATTACACACCAGATGAATTCAAAGCACAGAGACCCATGTTTGTAATCAACACTTCAAAAAGAAAACAAGTTGTGGTTAATGACAGGACAAACATTAAAATTATCTGTGAATTCCTTGAGGCATTACCTGATGACACCATATGTAGTGTTATTCTCATAGGTGAAAAATCATATGTTTATGATGTAAGAAATGAGAGAGTCACGGAGCAATTCTAGAAGATATTTGTTCTATTATGCTTGCCAGGTTTCAAATCTCAACTGTATATCAGCTAGCAGTGAATATCTCATATGTGGGCATATTATTTTTGTTGTATGTATTTCAATCTTATACATTTTATCAGGACTCAAACCCAGAGCTTCTGATTACAAGGCAGCAATATTAACACTTCTCCATATGGAATATATCCACATTTTACTGGGTTCTGAGACCCTAATACAGACAAAATTGGATTTTGAACTGTCATAATATTCTCTAAGTCTTGCCTATGCTCGTATTATCAGAATAAGAATTGGTTTCACCATGCAAGGCAGTTTATTGCCACTGTGTCAGAAAATTTGTATCTTTATCTCAATGATCTTTGTTACACTTTTTCCCCTGTCGCACAGAAAGATTAATGGCCCCTTCAGTGAATCAACAGAAATATTATTAATGGCCCCTTCTAGCTGTGTAGATTATATCTCTTGCGTGCCGGCAAGACATGCAGGCAATTAATTATGCTTACCCGCTCTTCTCCTATTGTATTGAGCTGGTGGTTATAAAACATGAGAAAATAAGGAAACTGAGAAATTCAGTTTTGTACAATATATTGTTGTAAAACACTCTTTACCAGGTTTCAGATCTGGGGGCTATCAGTTGTATATCAACTAGCAATAATTATTCTCAAAATCTCACGTATGGAGATATTATTTTGCCACATGTATTTCAATCTTACACATTTTATCAGGACTCAAACCCGAGCCTTTTGTTTACAAGGCAACAATATTAACATTTTGCAATCAGGGGAGGCTTCATATTTTATGAGGACTCAAACCCAGAGGCCTCCTGATTGCAAGGCAATAAAAACCATGGGGCTATGCACCACACTCTACTGGGTCTCCTGGGATTTTGACAGAAAAACACACTATAAACAATAAGATGATATGGGTACTTGACATAATTTTAAGTGTAGGCAAATCTGTCTGAGAGGCTTCACCTTTTCTACACTTGAATTCAAAATCCTTAAAATTCAGAGCATATCACACCTGAAGAATTGGGGTATAAGCCCCTCTTGCCATTGTTTTAAGTATGGGCAAATCTGTCTGAGAGGCTTCACCTTTTCTACACTAGAATTCAAAATTCTTAAAAATTCAGAGCATATCACACCTGAAGAATTGGGGTATAAGCCCCTCTTGCCATTGTTTTAAGTGTTTTTAAGTGTGGGCAAATCAGATTGTTCAATCAAATAGCCTCTCCTTTTCTACACTTATAAGTGGTCCTTATCCTATAGCCAATTATACTACTTTAACCAATTATAAAACTGTAAAACGTTGAAAAAAGGGAATGTAGAGGAAAGATTGGTAAAGATGTTAAACAAAATGGAAGAACATAAAAACAAATAGGCTTTAATGTAACGAAAGAAATGACACGCGCGTTCATGATGATATAGGAGTTCCAAGGTGGAGGGATGACGTAATAATTCAGGAGTAGCGGGGGAAAGGAGGGGGGAGAGAAGAAGCAAATGGGCGGGGCCAGTACCAGCCATCGGCAGCATATCAGCCTCACAACATTAGCTGTGAAGACTACTAACTCGACAATCCATTCTGCGTAAGTAAGATTGTTTATTTTCACATGATCAAAGGTTTTGCCAGAGCTTTGAAATCTTCAACGTTTTACAGTTTTATAAGTGGTTAACAACGTTTTGAACAGATTGCCAAGCATGTTTCCTTGTTTTCTAGTCAAACAGACACGGCATAATGTGCCACGAAGCCTGAAGAAGACGGAAGTAGTGTTTTTCTTCCTGGACTCCATTAGTGGTTATAATGCAGGCTATAATGGTGCAAGAGAAAATTGAAATGGTGCACATTTATGGAGAAAGTGGCAAGAATATCAATGATGCTGTGATTCTTTATGCTCAACGTTTTCCAGACCGGGTGTGATCGCACGCTTCTTTTCACAAAGTTGTTCAACAGTTCTCCACTGAGGGAAATGTACAACAAAAAAAAAAAAAAAAAAAAAAAAAAAAAAAGGAATCGGCGAAGAACAATTGGTGGAGAAAATAATGAAATTGTGGTATTAGCTGTAGTGGCTCATAACCCCCACGTTAGTACTCTACAAATAAGTCGTGAATCGGGAATTTTGCAGACTACTGTGTGCCAAATACTGAAGCATAGAAAATATCATCCGTTTCATGTTTCGTTGCATCAAGAAGTTCATGGTGATGATTTTCAGAACAGAGTGACATTCTGTCAATGTTCGCTTCAGCAAATACAAGGAGACTCCAATTTCTTTACTGGAGTTTTGTTCTCTGACGAGTCTACTTTTACAAACCACTTTACTATTAATCGACACAACATGCATTATTGGAGTGTCGAAAACCTGCATAGGTTATGCCAAGTTGAACATGAGCGCCCATGGAATAATTGGCGATAAACTTATTGGTCCATATTTTATCGATGGGAACTTAAATGGTGAGAAATATTGAGGAATTTTGCAAGTGCGGTACAATTAGAAGGACATCAGCTGTAAAGAATTCCATGCCTACCTGATGAATGAAAAAGAATTGTTGAAAAAGATAAGTTCTACAGAAAAGTATGCTTTGGCTACTGTGAACAAGGAGCAGTTGGAAGGAAACAAATAACGAGGTACTGTGTTTCTATATATAAAAAGACTAATCCAGAATACACAGTGATAAGAATAGGTTAGTTCAATATGATAGGGTAGACGTCAATACTATAAAGTCAGGTTAGGTTAGTGGCAGTATACTATCATGGAGAATAATTTATGTAATATTTTCGTGTTTGTGAATAAATTGATGGTGTGTGTGGGTTTCGAAGAAATGTCCTCTTTTTAGCATTTCAAAATATGGTAGCCCTATGTAAGGTAATATGACACTTTGTTTTGTACAATTCCATTGCTTCACTTTCAGAACGTTTAGTCTCGAGAAGCAGCTTTATGATATGTTATGGTTTTGAGTGTCAAGCGGATACCATGTGTTCCCATGTTCACATCAAACAAGCCGCTAATTCACCATACTAATATCTCAATATTGTGTACATGAATTAAGTTATTTGATTGCTTTCTATAAAAAAGGGAAGGAGGATACAAGTGTTAATGCTTTGAAAATAAGTATGCAGTCATGATTCTTGCAAGCGGCACGCAAAATATCAACATTTAATAATGATAAATTACAAAATTTATTCATTAAAACAACTAATTTACTCTAATCTTAATTAGTCATAACATTAAAAATAATCAAATATTTTATTTAAGCCTCCTTGCAAATGAGAAAAACCCTGTAAAAGTCCCTCCCTAGCTTGTGAATTATAATAACATTGAAAATCACTATTTTCCAAAACAAATATAAATCGTAGAGAAATTAAGTCAATTTCTTGTAAGCTAATAAAGATACTTAATACAGTCCATACCTGAAAGCTGTATGAGTTTATTTTCCATGTGCAAAGACGTGGATTTAGTTCAAAATTGAAATTGTCAAGGATAAAATGCAAAATTTGTCCTGGAATAGTCAGGGAAATTCATTTCTGCTTGTCTGTAGTCTCCCATATATATATATATATATATATATATATATATATATATATATATATATATATATATATATATATATATATATGTCTCATATATATATATACGTTTATGAATGAGAGATCCTCTGGATATAAATGACACGATACTATCTGGCTATCCAGACAGGTCTCCCATCCTGGATATCATACTCGACAGAAACCCTTTCTATGTCCAAAATTCCACAACTCATTTGGAATGATCTATATCTTGTGGATATCCCATGGGGATTTGTGCTAATAGGTCATGATTGATGGTGGTCACAAATTATATAGTAACATCTCATGAGACGTCTAATTATGGGCCTTTGAATATTTATTGTACAATCATCTCACTGAAAAGTAAAGTGTTTTTTCTGGATAATATTAATGCTGACTTCTGCCTGTTATTAATTTATGCTGGCCTCTGTGTGTGATGGAGTGGTTAGCACAATGCACTACTACTACTACTACACACACACACACACTCTCTCTCTCACTCTCTCTTTCTCTCTCTCTCTCTCTCACTCTCTCTTTCTCTCTCTCTCTCTCTCTCTCTCTCTCTCTCTCTCTTTCTCTCTCTCTCTCTCTCTCTCACTCACTCACTCTTGTCATAGTAGTGCATTGTGCTAACCACTCCGTCACACACAGAGGCCAACATAAATTAATAACAGACAGAAGTCAGCATTAATATTATTGTATATATACACACACGAAAACACACAGTTTAATTGAATTGAAATAAAATTTTTGATAAATTGAAATCGCATAGACCCTTTATATTGTTAATATATTTGTGTGTGTGGGTGGTGAGAGGGGTTGAGAGTGGTCACCCTAGTATATCTCCTTCCAGGTTATTACTGTTATATACATGGATTAACCTTTTGGCGCCCAAGGCCATTTTCACATGTAAACCTCTCGGTACAGAGCCGATTTTGAGCAAGATGCAGAGTTTCAGTTAAATGTGTGTAGATCGGAGACTAATTGCCCTAGAGAGATGAGTGATATACCGTTGTATGCGGAATGAACCAGAGATTCAGACGATATATAATTTATGCACATTCGGCGTACATATGGAGGGGGAAAGGGGGGAAATCCCCTCAAAAATACTTTTCTTAAAAAAATGGTGTTTCCCCCCGCCCCCCAGAAAACAGGTCAAAATGCACAAAATGCAAGATTTATGCAAATTTGGCGTATATATGGAGGAGGAAGGGAGAAAAACCCCAAAAATTATTTTAAAAAATTGTCACTTCACCCAAAAAATGTCCTCGCACTTGGGCACAAAACGACACCTACGCACAACATTCATGGACGAAAAGCTAGAACGCAGTGAAAAATGAGCGGCGATTCTTGCAGCTGCTTGAAATTCTATTTTTAGACAATGCAGGGTAACCCCTGTGGCAACTTGTGGACACTTTTGCTTAAAAAAAAGGTTTCCTTCAGCGTGCTTCGAAATTCCATTCTCACAACGCAGATTCAACAACCAGTCTTCCTCCTCCCCCACCCCACACCCCCTGCATGCACCCTCACGGAAAACTTTCATTTTGACATTGGATACTGATAAACAAGTTTCCTTCGAAAGCAGTTAACAGACGGGAGTGAAAAGCTTTGCTTTAGAACAACAAAGCCCATCTTCCTTTATCGGCAAAAATTTGACATTGAAAAGAGCCGCAAAAGAGAAGTACCTTTTCCCGCCTTTTCCCCTCCATTTTCATGAAGACAAGAAAAAATGCAAAAAACCATTTCTGTTAAATACATGTGTTAGGAACAATATAAAAAAATAAAATCGAAATTCTAGCCAAAAATAGAAAAGTTATAACGTAAAAACTACGACCTTGACACAGCATCTCGATGGAGATGCTTGGGACAGTGAGGGTTACATTTGGGTATCTCGTTCGAGATGCTTGGGCGGCAAAAGGTTAAATGTGCTCTTCAATGAAAATTTTCAAACAACGATATACATTCATATCTTAGAGAGACTTATGTTTCAACTCGAAACTTCAGACCAAAATCACTTCTAATAGGATTTCTTTCTTCCAGCTTGACACTAGAGACAGCATTCTGCTCTGCAACTAAGAATAGTAGAGCGACTCTGGAATCTACAAGAGAAGGAGAATCTACAAAATCTTCAAACTCTGAAGGTTTTGCCATTTGGAATGATGGAATTAATTTGTTTAATGATAAATGTGAACTTGCTGTTCACATGCAAAATCATAGTAGAACAAAATCGTTTGAGTGCTCAATGTGCAAGGAATCATTTAAGGGGGTAAAATGTCTTGTGAAATATACAGGGGGTCATAGTGGTGAAAAATCTTTCTTGTGTTCAACCTGTAGCAAATCTCTAGCATTAAAACACAGTTTTAGAAAGCATTGGAAAACTCGTAGTGTTGAAAGCAAGGATGATCTTCGAAAACATTCCAGAACTCATACTGGCGAAAAGCCCTTTGTATGTTCAATGTGTAACAATACCTTTACAGTGAGGTCTAGTCTTAGAAAACATTTATTAATTCATAGTGGAGAGAAGCCCTATGTGTGTTCAAAATGTAACAAATCATTTGGAAGGAAAAGAGCACTTAGGAAATATTTAATAATTCATACTGGAAAGAAACCCTACCTTTGTTCAACATGTAACAAATCATTTGCATGGAAGGAAAGCCTTGAAAAACATTTAATAATTCATACTGGAGAGAGACCCTACCTTTGTTCAACGTGTAACAAATCATTTGCATGGAAGTGTAGCCTTGAAAAACATTTAACAATTCATACTGGAGAGAAGCCCCATGTGTGTTCAATGTGTAACAAATCATTTGCATTGAAGGATAGCCTTGAGAGACATTTAAGAATTCATACTGGAGAGAAGCCCCATGTGTGTTCAACATGTAACAAATCATTTGCATGGAAGGATAGCCTTGAAAAACATTTACTAATTCATACTGGAGAGAAGCCCCATATGTGTTCAACATGTAACAAATCATTTGCACGGAAGCAAGGTCTTGAGAAACATTTAATAATTCATACTGGAGAGAAGCCCCATGTGTGTTCAACATGTAACAAATCATTTGCATGGAAGGGCTGCCTTGAAAAACATTTAATAATTCATACTGGAGAGAAGCCCCATGTGTGTTCAACATGTAACAAATCATTTGGAAGGAAGGGAAATCTTAGAAGACATATAATAATTCATACTGGAGAGAAGCACCATGTGTGTTCAACTTGTAACAAATCATTTGCATGTAAGAACGATCTTAGGAAACATTTAATAATTCATACTGGAGAGATACCCTTTGCATGTTGAGTGTAATAATGCCTTTACACTGAAGTCATATCTTAGGAAACATTTAATAGTAAATACTGCAGAGAAACCCTTCCTTTGTTCAATGTGTAACAAATCATTTGCAGGGAAGGAAGGTCTTGAAATACATTTAAGAATTCATACTAGAGAGAAACCCTATGTGTGTTCAACATTTAAAAAATTATTTGCATGGAAGGATGACCTTGAAAATCATTTAATAATTCATACTGGAGAGAAGCTCCATGTGTGTTCAACATGTAACAAATCATTTGCACGAAAGAATGATCATATAGAACATTTAGTGGTACATAGTGGAGAGAAACACTTTGCATGCTCAGTGTGTAATGATTAGAGTTGCAAAATGCCAGCTTTTTTGGACAGACCTTTTTTTCCAACAGACCTTTTTTTCCAAATAAAAAGTGGCTTTTTATTTTGCTCGTTTTTTTTTTGCTTTTTTGGCTTTTTACTAATTACAGCTAACCTGTTTCACTTGCAGTGTCATTTAAAAGTTTTAATGGTTCATGAAGTCATATTTTGGGTACTATTATCGTATGAGGGAATTTTGTAAATTTGAAGGAAATTTGAAGGTATCCGTTTCCCTCATACGATAATGTTACCTAATCTTACATCCAAGAGACACTAGCTACTAGTTTGTTTTTGTCGTATGTGAGTCTGTGTATTACCTATGCAATGGCATAGTGGTAAAACTGTCTTATAATCAGGGGATACAAGGTTTTATTCTTAGTGGAAACATATTTCTTAGCGATTTGGATTCCATTTTAAATCTGTAGGTCCAGTCCTGATTAGCTTATCTGAGCATAAAATGAACTTAATACAAACTTTGATGTGTTTATGTCATCATATCATTGACCTTTTAGAAACAATTCACAATACGTATGCAGAACTACATGCATATATACCCCACGTAATACTTAAGATCAGTATGCTACTACAAGGGAGATTTAGAGCCCAAAGTTACTTATAAATGTAAGTACTGTTGTTGGAAAATGGCCACCTTTTTGGATTGAATGTTTTA
Organism: Lepisma saccharinum; assembly: GCF_977018435.1. NCBI lineage: Eukaryota > Metazoa > Arthropoda > Insecta > Zygentoma > Lepismatidae > Lepisma > Lepisma saccharinum. The sequence continues at coordinate 52,648,557 of NC_139251.1, forward strand.
TACAAATAAGATTAATATATTAATATAGTTCATAGGTCTCTTCATAATGCATACATTCAATTAATTGTGTATTGTTGTTATTACATGAATAGGTCCACATATGTGGAATGAAGAGAATGTCCAAAATTCTGTAGGGCTGATTGATTAAGTTATTTTATGTCACTTTTCTGCTAAGTGTGACGATATGATGAAATTGATGAAAGAACATATTCACAAACAAAGTCCATACCCAGGATGGGATTCAAACCCAGAACCCCTGGCATCGTAGCATGCTTTGCTAACCACGCAACAACAGTGGTCAGCAAAATGATGTTGTATTAGGTACTAGAGCTAAACATGCAATTGTAGAGTTGCAGTATTATTGTCCACCCCTCCCGACCCTACAATCAGAAACACATGGTCACTTACAGGCAAAGGGTGTCACACAGGGTACAGCTTGGTGCTTATTGTTCTTATCGTTTACATTCAATTCTCATAAATTTTCAAATAGTAGTGTTCCACAAATTTACAGTGGTTTCAAATTTCCTTTATTTTTTTTACCTTTACGATTGAATAGCCTTGAAATTCTATGTTTAGTAAATAATCTAATATATAAAAATATGTGTGTGTGTGTGGGGGGGGGGGGTGTTTTCCGGCATTACTCTCGAACGCCTGGGGCAATTTCAACCAAATTCAATACGCATATAATTTCCAGCCTGAAAATAAATACTGTGGGGTAAGACACCCCTGGTACCCCCGGAGCTGGAGGTGGGAAGGGGTGACATGTAAAAATGATCATAAACGTCTGATATTAGTGTGGAATCCATAGTTTTCAGGGTCCCTAATATGAATTGTGACACTCCCAATGCCGTTCAACAACAAGACACCCATGGCACATTTAAGGGTGGGGGTGGGAAAGGTGTGGCATGTAAAAATAATCGAAAACTACCGATATGAGTGTGGAATCCATAGTTTTCGGAATCGTTAATATCAATAGTGACACTACCAATGCTGTCCAACTTCAAGACACCTTTGCTACCCCTTGGGGTTAGGGTGGAACAGGGTGACATGTAAAATGACAGATATTAGTGTGGAATCCATAGTTTTCCGGCCTGCTGAGATTAATAATGACACTCCCAATGCTGTTCAACTTCCAAGTTCTTTTTACACTATTGTTAGAATTCATTATATTCCTGTCTAATAGAAGATGGGGACAAATAAATACCTGGCAATACTGGGCAATCAGCTAATATATATATATAAAATATTTAAATAATGTGTTTTAGCAATTATGATTATAATAAAGAACATGTCTAAATTTGAATTGTGAAAGAAAAATATATTCTTTCTTGACTGCTTTGAAAAAGCCAGGTCAGGGATTGAAATGAATGGACTGTTTGGTAGCCTTGCATCAATGGCTGTACAAACTAAAGCTACCAATTTTGCAGACCTGCCTCTCTACACAAAAACATATTAAGTTATGCAAGGACAAAATTTCTTCTTTTTTTTAAATCTTGAAAAATCATGGATGTTATTTTTTGTGGCTTTTTATAGATTTACATTTAAATATGTCATAACTCGATTAGAAGGGGGGTTGTATGGCCCCTCCCCTGAGTACAGGTCAGCATAAAGTAATGTTGTCACCTTGCAATCAAGGGGTTCAAGGTTCAATCCCCAATGAAAGCACAGTGGTTCAAGTCCGATTTTAAGCTGTAGGTCGAACACCAATTAATGTGTATGAGCATAAAGTGGGCTTAAACAAACAAAATGTTACTTCTAGAAAGCCAGATTTTTTAAAAAATGTCATTCGTGCAAATCTATTTCAGTTTTGGGGCCACAATGCACTAGGGCTATGCCTCTCAACTGGCAGGCTGTGGCCGGGTACCGGGCCTTGGCATGAATATACTAAGCCATGAGAGTTCATTAAATCAAATGGTTGCCAAGTATTTTAAACATAATTTTACATTTGTCAACAAGCCTAGACGTATATCATATTCCATTATTTATTAATACTTAATTTCAAGGGTGCATATTAAAGTATAAATTTAAAAAAAAATAGAAATTTGAATTTTTGAAGCAGGGCGAATTTACCATGCTGTGGTGCCACAATGGTTGAGAACCACTACACTAGGTTGCCAAAATGCACCACATCTGTACCATGACCATGTTTAGTGGCCATTAAGTCTAATTATACTATTAGATTCTATTTACAATATATGTAAAACTACTCAAGTTATGTGAGTGTATATACTATTTAGATATATTTAAGAAAACACTAAAATTTGAAGATAACAATGGGGTAAAACTATCCATTAAAAAAAGCCATCATTTTTGCAAAATGCTTTGTCTCCTATGAATTACATGTTGGAAGTTTTACTTTAAATTTACATATGGTCATCTTTTTACAGTCGAGAGATAAATAAATATGGTGAAATAAAATAAATGCAGCCAAGTAATGTATTTTAATTGATTTGGAACAGTTCGGGAAAAGTAGCCGATTAAAGCTGTGGAAAAAACTCAGTTTTTGTTTCTAAAAAGGTCCGACCTCTTCCAACTCTAGTAATGATTCATTTAAACTAAAGTCAAATCTTTGGAATCATTTAACAATTCTACTGGAGAGAAACCCTACCTGTTCTCAACATGTTACAAATCATTTACACAGAAATAAGTTCTCGGACGACTTTCAGTGATTCATACTTTAGATAAACCTTGTTTGTGTTCAACATGCAAGAAATTTGTTTCACGGAAGGAAATTCTTAAAAGACATTCGAGAATTCATACTGGAGGAGGCGCTATGTGTATTCAACATGTAAGAAGTCATTTGCATGGAAGCTGGATCTTACACGATATTGAGAAATTCATACAGGTTAAAGCGTACTTTCTATTCAACATTTAATAAATTATTTTGAAAGAATCCATTTTATTCAAGATATTCAAGGTTTAATACTTCTGTAACCTTTGGTGTTGTCATATATTTGATTTACGATAAATAATTAGAAAAATTGAATTTTTTATGTGGTGTAAAGGAGTTTGTGTCACAAACGTTTGTTCTTTCACCTGATCGAGAGGTCCTTTCATCAGACTATCTTGTTTTGCTAGGGCCACTCTGGGATCAACAACTACTATACCAACTAAAGGTTAAAAGATTAAAAATCATTAACTTACGTGTGTGAGCATGAGATTTTTCAGACACCTGACATGGTGCCTCGTCGAGAAAGTGATTGTTGAGGATTTAGGTTAAAATGGTATAGGAAAGACACTTTCTAAAAAAGAATGTAAAATACACATACTAAAACCACGCAATACTCTATAAAAACAAAAGAACGTTCAAAGCTCTCCAGGTATGAGCTGACACCGTGCATTCGCCTACCCCGAGCAACGATTGGCAGTTCGCCGTCATCAGCTTTGAACGTTCTTTTGTTTTTATAGAGTATTGCCCGGTTTTAGTATGTGTATTTTACATTCTTTTTTAGAAAGTGTCCTTCCTATACCATTTTAACCTAAATCCTCAACCATCACTTTCTCGACGAGGCACCATGTCAGGTGTCTGAAAACATCGTTTCAACCTGAAGAAGGAGGTAGTATAACCTTCGAAAAGTAGTTTGATAAATCTCATGCTCACACCCGTAAGTTACTGATTTTTAATCTTTTAACCTTTAGTTTGTTTTTAATTGTGAGCAATCAGCACATTATCAGTAAACTACTATACCATCTTAAGCATGGAACCCCTAATTCATTGGCTCTCCTCATTGATACTTCTGCATGTAGATACTAATTTCCCATTAAAGTGACTTTTGAATGAGTTTTGGGGACATCTACCATCTAGAATATGTGATAGAATCTAATTACACCTACAAGATGATGTCTTAATAATTGTATATCTTCATATTTGGAAACATAAAAAAATGAATTGAAGTTTACAACTCATGTAGTTTAGATTACTAATACATTTTTTGAATGATACATAATTTGAGTAACATGCAGGCTTCAATTAATCTGCTCTATTTGTGTTTGCATTATACTTCAATAAATCCAATCAGTAAATGATTAAACATTGGTTTTCCACTCGTTTGTTTTGTTGACTTGGCTAAGGTCTTATATTTATAAAAAATGATCATGATCTGCAATCTTCCTATTTCCTGTGTACCTACTATACCTTCCTATGCAGTATGTTTGTACATGTTTTGTAGACTGATTAAAACTATGAGTTCACTAGACAATAGGCCAACCTTTGCTATGTTCGTGAATGCATAAAATTATGTTAAGCATGCATAACTGGAAGCAACTTATTCCAGGGGTAACTCCTGAGACTCAGATTGCAAGACTGAGCTAAACTCTAAGTAAACATATTTAGAACATATTAATGGACCTGAAAACTGACTGGAAACTTACGAATTTAAAATAAATTAAATTGGACTCTGTTCAAGTGGGAATGAGCCTTTCTGTGGAAATCTTTATTTTTTTTACGCATATGATGTATATGTTTTCAGTTTACGTAGGATTCTATTAGTTCCAAATTACATCCAAATCGAAGAAAATGTAGTTTTATATTAAAGTATAAGTTTCTGAGAAGCCATATAATGTTATTTAGGTTTATTTTCACCCCCAGGCTTCATTTTTCGAAGGAGAAGAAAACTTGTGAAGTCGTCTCTTTGTTGTCTGTTTATGACATAGCATCTGTATTAACTGTCACACTCTAATTTTCCACACAAAAACTTTTAATGAAAAACAGCTGGTTCTTCCATGGTGAGTATATGACCTTTACTCCAAACTAATTTAGGAAAAGAAGCAACCGTTTTGTTTGCAAATATATGAATTACTGTCAGATTTTTCCTACAAAATCACACCTGTCACTATGGAATCTCCGTTATATATAAACTGTTCATCTCTGTATATCCAGATTTTGACCAAATTTTATATACATTCTTTTAGAAAGAATTCTTAATAATTTTCATCATTAACTTGAATACTTGTGATCACATGTTTCAGATGTTTTGCTCTGGCCCAACACCTGCCTGGTTCACTATACTACCTATGTAAATCGTTGTTTATTGCACAATGTGTTAGCAATAGGTTCTTTCTTGCACAAAGCGCAGGAAAGCACATATGGAACAGCCAGTTGCCATAACACCTTTGACACATTATACTCGTGCAACTTTTGTAAAGCACCATGGAATGCAAAAAAGATCATGCAGCTACCTGACGTACCATTTTGTAAAGATTGTATTCCTTTTAATCCCAATGGGTGCCTCCTTCATTTTTTTTTTAAAATTCAGTTTTGGCATTAAACATCTCAATCAAATAATTAAGGTAGGCATGCAAAGAAAGCATATTTTGGAAAGAAATGCAGAAATCTCAGAAAATTTGTTCCAACCACAATGCTTTCCTTCATTCATTGCTCCCCCCTTATTATTTAAGTTTTGGTTAAATTCGGTAAATTGAATTTGCACATTCCTACTATCACTATTTTTTGTGTCAATTAGGAGACAGGGTCATGTACCCAATTTCCAAAGTTTTTTAAAAGTATCTTCCAAAATGTGGGGACATAAGTGACATGTTGTCAGATACTAGTATTTTGTCTTGATTACCTCGCAAATTACATCCTTAAGTCCCATGCCTCAGCCCAATTTAAATAACATTTAAGACCTTCCCTTGAAAATAAATATATATACGTTTTTATAAACACTGCAGTAACTGTACTCTCATTCGAGTACGAGTATATAGATATCTCTGCGTGTGTGTGTGTATGTGTTAAAGAAACTTCGAATACATACACAATTTAGTGTTGGCATCTATTTTCTTATTTTACATTACTCCATTTTGAATATGTGTAAAACATATGTTGTACATGAAAGTTATACATGTTTTATGTACAAAAGAATAATATTCGGAATGCATTTATGATGCATTTTCAGCCATTTAAAAATACAGTTTGTGTTCTTGTTTTCCATTATTAATTAATGTGAAATTGAACGTTTTTTTTAAAAAAAAAAGAATGTTTGAAATCGTTTGTTCCAATTACAGTGCCTAGAATAACGTAGTGTGGAAAACGGCATGCTTCTGCGCTCTCTGGATGGTTCCACTCGAAAATGATCCGCTAGAGGCGCTGGTGATGACCCCGGTGCTTGGTGTTTGACTGCTTATAATGGAAGTAAATGGAGTTTTCGCTGCAACGTCTGATTCTTTTACATGAAGCATTTCTATGAATGTGATAATTGCTATGATATTTGGTACATTGGTCGCGAAGGTATTAACGAACATTCTAGACAGTCGACCACGTCCTGTTATCGTCATACTTTCGTTAATAATACGGGAGAAAAAATACGCGTGGAATGCTCTTGGCAACTAAATTTTTTGTATGAATTTGGTTCGTTATTATTACACCCTGTAACACGATTTTTGTTCCTGTGTAGTGAGTTTTATTTCCTAAAGGCTTCTGACTGGAAACCATAGAAAATGCCTATTATTCCCCTCAAACTTTGTTTTTGTGACCAAGACAGTGTTATTTTTGAATTTTACCTGTTTTCAATGAGAAAATATACGAATTCGTGTTTTTCATTTACATAAAGAAAAAAACAAACACATATACATCAAAAGTGACATATATTTGCACTCTAGTTGTGAACAAAATTATTGCAAAGATTTAAAAATGAGTAGTTTTCCGGGATTTACGATTATACTGTACATTACTTTCACGAATCAGCCCCCAAATATAGTCTGTCATCATGTTCTCGTTATACTGGCCTTGGTAGCGACGATCGAAGTCCAATATATCTTGATGGAAACGTTCGCCTTGCTCCTCCGAGTACGCTCCCATGTTATCCTTAAATGTATGAAGGTGAACATCGAGGACATGAACTTTCAGGGACATCCTGCAGCCCATTTTGCCGTAGTTCTTCACCAGAGTCTCAACCAGTTCCACATAGCTCTCGGACTTATGATTGCCCAAAAAGCCCTTAACCACTAAGACAAAGCTGTTCCAAGCCGCTTTTTCATTCTCACTGAGCTTCTTGGAAAATTCTTCGCACGCCAAAAGCTTCTTTATCTGTGGGCCGACGAAGACACCGGCTTTGATCTTTGCATCAGACAGCTTAGGAAAGAAGTCTTGAAGGTACTTGAAGGCTGCTGACTCCTTATCTAAAGCTTTGACAAATTGTTTGATCAGGCCCAATTTAATATGGAGTGGAGGCATTAGCACCTTGTGGGGGTCTACCAGTCTCCGATGACTTCCCACCCATACTCATCATATTTCAAGGTATCTAGCAATCGCTTTATGCTGTTGTAATCCTCTTTGAGGTGGACTGAGTGAGCTAGTGGAAGAGACGGGTATGTATTTCCATTATGAAGAAGCACGGCTTTAAGACTTCTGGACGAACTGTCAATAAAGAGGCGCCACTCATTTGGACTGAAGTCAATTCCAATTGCTTCAAACAGACCGGTGACATTGTGGCAGAAGCATAGTCCATCTTGACTTATGAAAAAACTGGAAAAACTTTGATGACGCTTCCTCTGATCTGTTATTTGCACACTTTCATCTAATAAATTCCACTGCTTAAGCCTGGACGTCAAGAGTTCTGCATGGGACTTGGTGAGACCAAGATCTCTTATTAAGTCGTTAAGATCTTTTTGATTGGTGTAGTACGGGTCTCTCTCCTCAGCCCGAAAATTGTATCAAGATCAATGTCTTCCTCGCTCTCTGACTTACTACTCTTGTCTGAAGAGGGCAGCTTTTTCTCCAGAGGAGTGGGCACGGGAAACTCAGGGCAATGTGGCACAGGGGCGATGGACGAAGGTATATCCGGATATATAATAGCTTGCGCATTCTTTCCAGCCCGACGTTTGGAAGGATCCACCATGCAAAAGTAGCAATTACTTGAGTGGTCAGTGGGTTCCCGCCAAATTCTTGGGATAGCGAACTTCATGGCTCTCTTTTCTCCTCTGTACCATCCTGCAAGAGACAAAAGACAAAAATAAACTAATGTGTATTTTCACAACATATTTCACATATGAGATATGTAGATATATATTTAATATGCGCAAAATTATATACTTTTATTAACTTTGTCAATCAGGTGCACAACTGCACCCAAACCTTGTGATTTAGGTGCATTACTATTGATTAGGTGCACAAGTAACTTACAAAACAGGATGTACCATTCAACATTAATGTGGGTAAAAATAAAGTATAAAGCAGTTTATTAAATGTTAAACATGTAAGGTGTTAGTAAAAGTAATTTTTCAAAATACATTTAAAATAAACAAAAAATTCTAGGCCTCTTCAAGAAAACCCTAAATATTTAATATATAATTGAAATTATTAAAATTTTACATTTTAATTTTCCGTCTTACCTTCCAGAGTTTTTTTGCAGTTCTCGCAGGTGAAATGAGGTGCCTAGGTTTTGTCTTGTTCCCCTACAGACATGCCGAAATATGCTCTGTATGCTTCACACATTTTAGCAGATGCTTTCACAAAGTACTTATTTTCTCTTTTCTTGATAAAATGGCCACAGACATAACAAAATTCGTCTGCCATATACTTGCAGCCTCTTGATACCATTGTAAACGTGTATCTAATTAGGCAGCTAGGACGACAACGAACCGCTTCAAACTGCACGATTTGCACTATTGTTGCTGGCAGAATGCCAAGACCTATCCATTTCAGTTATAGGGGAGACCAGTATATTGCTACAGCGTGCAATATGACACGTTATTTATCTTCTTTATTCGTAATGAGAAAAAAAGTGTACTGGAAAAGGGCAAATCTCAAAACATCATTGTCCTGGCTACAAAAACAAAGTTTATGAGGAATAATTGCCATTTGCTACACTTTTGGAACACAAGGAATTAGGAAATAACAATTATTACCCAGGAACAGAAAAAAAATATTTTTTTGTTACATTGTGTTATCATCATTTCTTTTAAAGATATACACACTGAAGCATTTGTATTTTGGATATTTACTATCTCTTTTCTTCCACTTTAAACTAATCGCGGCGATGGTGATAATGATGATTCCATGAAACGACAAGGGGAACCCCACAAAACGTTCTTAGTGCCATCGACATGAGTGTAGGCAACTTTCAAACCAATGGGACAAGCGACACGGGATGTTCACACTGTCACACAAGTGACACACACTTCCAGACTAAAATAGCATTCATTGCACATGAGGGTCCAAACAGCAAACGACACGTTCATATGGCGTATTCTCCTGCTACTTGTTACTTGGGTCGGAAAGCTCCTTAAAGGAAGGGTGCTGAGACCAAAGCGACGCGCTACAGGGGGAGTTCCCAACTAAGTGACAAGCGACATGGTGCCTTCAGTCTATTAGCAAGCGTTGCTTGCGAACAACAGATAGGCGACACGATAAACCGCACATTACAACTACTGATCTAGGCGACACGATAAGCAACACGCGTCGCTTCTGCGTCGCTCAAACTGGGTCATTTCCTCAATAGCTTGCAATATGTTGCCGTGGTTTGTTGTTCGCACATACGCGATGCAATGAGTGTCTTGCTTTAGGGATATTGCGCACCAAAGCGACAAGCGGCACGCGACACTTATCGCTTGAGTATTTCACCAACCTAAGGCTGGCCTGTGCTTCCCGTCATGCCGCTACAATGTGAAATGTTGCTCTTGATTCGCTCGTTTCCAAGCAACATGTGTCCCTTCGGTGTGAAAGTTGCCTTGGACCGAAAGACCCATGTCGCTTTGGTGTGAAATCCTCGTATCGTTTGTCGCATGTCGCTTTGGTGTAAAATCTCCTTGAGGAAACTGTGCAGTCAGAGCTTGTGTCCCTACGGTTAGAAAGGCTGCATTGATTTCAGACTGCTCGCTTTCAAGCGACATTTGTGGTTTGTCACCTCGGTATGAAATATCTCTCAGGATACTATTTATATTCTAATAACATAGAAAAATAAACTCTAATACACAGTCCAAAACCTGACGTCCGGAATCACATTGTGATGTTTCTTCTTGTGTTACGCATGCTATTTATTTATTAATTTTATTTTACTTTTCTTTCCAAATTAATGCCATTTCGTGACTGCAAATCACTCCACAAATATAACTGTTTCCATCAATCCACTTACCGCCTTTCTAGAGAAACAAATCTACACAATATATTCCCAAAACTAACTAAGCCGCATTACTTTCATAACAAAATTAGCACCTGGGTCGATCGCACTGTCATCTACTTATCATCTCGGGGAACCAGTTTCTTGGGTCGTTTTCCACACTACGTTATTCAAGGCACTGTAGTTCCAACACAAATGCTTTAACACCGACTTCTACCCCCCTTGTTGTGTAATTTACAAGGATGATAAAGTCTTTGACACTACCACTACTAATAATCGTTATAATAGTAAGATTATTATTATTATTATTATTATTATTATTATTATTATTATTATTATTATTATTATTATTACTACTACTACGTTTATCCTGGTACTTCCCCCCCACCCCCCAGACAAAAGTTCGCAGTTGCACCTTTGGTTCATGTGAGTGGGTGTTGAGAGGCGGTAATATGCAAGGTTGAAATAGAAAACATCTGCTTTGACCTTGAAATTTTTGAAAATTTGCCTTGAAAATCGGGAATTATACTTGAATTTTATCATGGTCCTAGAGTAGCCACCCGGAATGGGTAACCACCCTGGCCTCTTGCATGTAGGGGCCTCGCGTCCCATGAGGTTGATATGAAAAACTTAATAAATGGAAGTGAGAAAAATAGAAAGGCTAATTTTTGTGGGCAATAAAATTAAAACCTTTTTTTTTATCTTGCTTTATATTCTAGTTTAACGTTATAATTTGAATGAATACGTCAAATCAGGGTGGATGGGAGCTCTAAGCCTAAGGGGCCCCGAAAAAGTCAAAATAATTCTCATTTCTCATGTTAGACATTAACACAAAAATTGCTTGGACATTTTTATCCATTTAATATTTTCTTGAATAAACAGTGCTTTGTCTTGGCTTTTCTTCTGTCTCCTGATCTTGCATAGTCTATCAGATTTTTAATATGTAAATAATAAAACACCTCAAACTGCCACGGAGCAAAGTATGGGGCATTTAAATGGTTCTGTTGTTTTAAGCTGAAGAAGGGCATGGATAATATTAGCAGTTCTTCCTTCCTACAACTTTAAATGCAGCTATTACCTTCTGTAAGGGGCATGAAGATAATTTATCTTCCGAATTTCCTGATAAAGTTCTAAGTTTCAGGAATGTGCTTAAATCTGAAATCAAGTGCTTTGGCAAAGTTTCTTCTCCTTGATAGCTCTACACTATCTTCCAGTTTTCTCTGTATCATGTACCGCCTTCCGTTTGTTTCCTACTCTTCAAGTAACAACCATGTAAAAAGAACTATCTTTCTCAAAATTGAAACTTAGAAACAACTTCTGGAAGGTAGTGTAGAGTCCAAATTTAGCAGACCCAGTAATCTCACTTTTGAACAAGAAAGGCAAGATCTAATGTAAAAGTGTCATTTGCTGGCGAGAAGCCAGCTTTCTTCTGTCAAGCAAAGTGGTTTGATTTAAATCAGGTTGATTTATCACAAATGTGATTGATTTACGGCTGTAATTTTGTCGTCAATTTTTCACGAAAATTGACCGTTTCTGCATACATTTTCATTTTTACGATAAAAACGAAAAAATGGCATTTGTTACTAATTTCTTTTTAAGAAATATATTCGCTTTGAAGATGTTGGCTGCAAAGGAATGAGAAATAATTTGGAAAGGCACAGTAACCCGAAAGTCTATTATTTTTTATGTTGTTTCATGAATGAAAATAAATGAGAGAGAGATTGTTTTGTACACTACACTTTTTCTAAAATACATATATAACTGAGTAAGGCTGATTTTCAGAAGGTGAAAATTATTATTTACTATTTTTAAGCATATTGTGCCATAAATGTTGCAAATATTATGCCTTGTATAAAATCATTCATTGATTTAGTAACATTATGTATCAGTGCATGGCATCAAAAAATACCACTAAATTTTCACGAGATTACTGCCATATTTTTAACTATGAACATGATATTTTATATATTTTTCACGAGATTCTTTAAAAATGAACATAAAAAAAACGGTCCCTAGTTTTACTCGCCTGCTCGCCAGCCAGGCAGGCCTAGTAAGCGAATCTGGCCAATGTGCAGCTCTCTGGTCCCAATCTTGCCCTAAGTGATTTTTTTCTGTTCCTTCACCTGAAAAAGTGGCTTGCTTCTCAACGTTTCAATGATAGTGAAGTTCTGAAGACATCAGTTCTCGACTGGCTGAGATCCCAGGTGTCAGATTTCTATGCAGAGGGTCTACGTAAGCTTGTTCCATGGTACCAAAAATGCTTGGAGCGTCATGGTGACTATGTAGAAAAATAGCCAGGCTATGCACTTGTATAGTATCAAATTAAAAATTTTCTGGCTTGATTTTATTCTTTGTAATAACCAATCGGCCCTTTTTTTTACATGCCCCTCATATTAGTTTCTAAGCTAATGTTCTGTAGCTATAACTCAAAGTTAGTGTTGGCAAAATTTTACATTTGTTCCTAATGAATAACTAACTAACTCTCAAGCCTTCTTAAACCTGAAGGTTCATGGCTGCAGCAACACAGGCCTTCCATCTGTCCCTATCTTGAGCAAAATCTATGTATACTCTTTTCCATCCTTACAGATTTCCTTTAGGTCCATCTCAACGTTGTCCCTCCATCTTCGTCTTGGCCTTCCTACAGGTACTTTACCATCAGGTTTCCCAACAACAATCCTGTAAACTCCTCTTTCCTCTCCCGTTCGTGCCACATGGCCTGCTCACCTAAGTCTTCTTGATTTAATTATTCTAATAATATCTGGACATGAATACAAATTATGTAGTTCTAAATTTTGTAACCTTCTCCACTCACCTGTCTCCTCATCCCTTTTAGGTCCAAATATTTTCCTAAGGATCTTATTTTCAAATACTCTCAATTTATGTTCCTCTTTCAATGTAAGAGACCAAGTTTCACATCCATGTAATACTGCAGGCAAAATTACTGTTTTGTCTATTTTAACTTTTAGTTTCTTAGATATTACACGAGATGACAAAAGTTTATGAAGAGAAAAGTAACATACATTTCCTGAATTAAGCCTGCTTTTTATTTCCTCTTTAATATCATTTTCATTTGTTAGTATTACCACAGAGTAAGTAATTTTATATCCAGAGCAATCCCGCTTATGGCCGTCACCCTTCACCACGCTTGACTGAGCACCGGTAGTTTTCTGAGCACTCTTGGTAGTTCTGATACTCCTCGTTAGGGAGAGCGCACAGCGCCTTACCTTCAGTTTCTCTCCAGGAGGTCCGCAAGTCCCCACCAGGAGATGGCGTTGAAAATTTTTAAGGGTTTTCTTCGAATTAACGCGAGCTAAGATCACAGCAGATGGCTAATGTAAAGAAAATTAAAATAAAATAACCAAAAATACAAGACAAATGGGGACTCAAGTTTAACTAGAATGTAGGGTGTCTAACTTATTTTATGGTTTAACAAGGTTGCATCGTATGGTGCAGTGGTTGCATCATAACCTTGTAATCAAGGGGTCCCGGGTTCGATACCCGGTGATATTCTCTATGCCATTGATAAACAGCAAGTCACTATTTTAGTACTTCTGGATCTCAGTAAGGCTTTTGACACTGTGCAGCATGATTTATTATTAGCCAAACTTAAATATTACAAGTTTTCTCCTTCAACATTAAACTGGTTTGAAACATATCTATTTAACCGACGTCAAAGGGTCATATTACATAATTCACCATCTCACGTGTCTCAACCTATAACGCTGAAAGCAGGCGTGCCGCAAGGATCGATATTAGGCCCCCTCCTCTTCACCCTTTACACTGCAGATTTGCAGCAAGTCATAAGATTTTTCACTCCACATTTTTACGCAGACGATACCCAGTTATATTTCTCAGATCATTACGCTTCGTTGGAACATAATCTTCGGTCACTAAATTCTGACTTGAACATCGTCAGTAACTGGTGTGTATCTAACGGTCTTAAAATAAATCCAGAAAAATCCACTTTCATGATCATTGGTTCTAATTATTCAAGGTCGTTAATTAAAAATATTAAGATCGAGCTCAAAATAAACAATTGTCAGGAATAACACTGCTAAAAATTTTGGTCTGATTTTTGACGAAATTTTTGATTTGACAGAACATGTAAAGACACAATGTAGGAAAGCTTATGGAACACTTAGGAATCTGAATCTTTTCCGTGACTTCCTCCCTGCGGAATGCAAGCTAAGACTCATCCAAGCATTAATCTACCCATTGTTCGACTATTGTGATAATGTTTATGGCCCTCAACTCTCGCAAAAACTCAGTAAAAAAATACAAATGGTGCAAAATGCGTGCTTCCGATACATTTTTCAAGCCAAAAGATCCGATCATATTCTTCCATTCTTAAATAGTAATCAGGTTCTTACCATGGCAAACAGAAGGAAGTTGCACTATCTCTGTTTCATACGCCGCATACTGACAGAAGGTAAACCGCAGTACCTGTTTGAGAAGATGCATTCCCGTAGGGAAATCCATCAGTATGCTACCCGTAAGCGGAACAACTTCGATTTACCCCATCACTCTACCACGGCCTACAAATCATCTTTCTCCTTTTCGGCTCCCAAAGCATGGAATGCATTGCCTGCAAATATCGCTAGTGTAAACAACCAATTATATTTCAAAGGTAAAATAAAAGATCTGCTGTTAATGGAACAATGGCAGAGTCGGGGCACATACTGAAGGTATCATGTCACTCACTATAAGGAATTGTATTATTATTACTATTGTCTTTTGTATTTCTATTTACACACATATTTTTTTTGTATGCAACTAATTCCTATGTATTTTTTTATCTTTCTTCATTTTTTAATTTATTATTATTATTATTTTTACGTTTAACTTACTGCTCCATAAGTTATATCATCTCATATGTATTCTCATATTGACAAGGGTTAGGTGGCAGAGCAGATCTTGGCTGAACCTCGCCCGCTGAATAAAGAAAATTTATTATTATTATTATTATTATTATAGTGGTTCGGATCCCACTTTAAACTCTAGGTCCAGTCCCGATTAGCCTTACTCTGCATAAAGTGGACTTATAACAGCAAATAAATCAATCAACCATCCTTTATCTTGGCTCTTATTTGAATATGAAAAGGAAAGGGACTTTCTTGGCGTCGGCTTTCTGTAAAAAGTTCATAAAAGGCTTTCCCATCCTATTGATTGGCAATTTGCCAAAGCCTGCTTATTATTGAATACGTCGTCTTGACATGTCACTGGGAAATCACTCTAGCACCTCCTACATAATAAAATAATAGTAATCAACACCGAGTCGGGAATTTATTTTCGGTATTCTTAACTCACACACCACAGTACACATTTCTAGTCTGTGCCCTGGACTATATTTGGCAGACAAACGAGGCTCTGGCATCTGAACCTGTGGCCGTATAATCCTTGTAGGGCTGTGTGTGTGTGTAGTCCTTGTGTGTTCTGATAGCCCCTTTACAGACTCAGGTTTTAACCCAAGTAAGAATATTTTAGTCGTTCGACATTACAATTATGTCTATAGATATGGTAAGCCGCTGGATCCCGAATAATGTGACGGTTGCAAGATAGGCTAATTGCTGGCGCACCCAAAATTTCAACTCGTTTGTCCATTCATTCACAGCTCATCGACATTAAAAAAAAATTAAGAGTGTTTTCTTAATTCAGAGCTCGTGTCAAAGAGATTCCAGTTCGAATTTTTTCAATGTTGGTACACATCTCTTGATTTTTAATCCGTATAAACAACGCTATATGAATACTGGTTTCACACAAAATTTCAGGATACCGGAGAGAACATTGTTGAGCCCTTACATACACCTCCTATTGCATTGAGGGGGCATCCTCTACACCCAGTGGCATACCCAAGGAGGGGGGGGGGTTATATACTCCCTTTAGCCAAATATTCCTAAAGAAAAGATCGTCAAATGGAAAATATGGCAAAATGAGAGCTGACTACCAGAAAGAGTGTACGTAACACCTCCCTTTTGAAAATCCTGGGCACGCCACTGATGTGATGATTAGGCTGAGACGAAAGAAGTAAGTCACAAATTAATGAGATATCGAATATATGGTGATAATATAATAAATGTAACTAATCGTCAGACATAACTTAAAAGTTGCAATGGAGATTGTAAATTAGGGAACCAGATTGGTGGCCAAGCTATTCAGTGGTTGACTTTCGATCTCCTCACCAATGTTCCCGGGTTTGAGTCTCGATCTGGGAATTATTTTTCTTTGGTTCATCTATTTTGAACTCATCTCCAATCATCCCCACCATTACAATTAGCCAAAATGAGCAGAAATTGACACTAAATGGCAAACTTGTAAATGCAGTACGTGAAGATGGTTAAAAGATATTGTGCGCCCCAGCCTTTCACATACATTGTTTTGGGAGGGTTAAATGGGTTTATACAAAAAAGGATTTCCTGCTTCCTTTGAGTTGTGAGAAATTCCCCTCCCCTCTCCGGACTGACTAGACTCCCAAGATACAAAACAATCTGCCCTGTCCTTGTCGACCGAAGTCCCTTGACCAGCTTGCCACCCGCGGGGTAAAATAGCTGTCGGCGGATATTGGGGATGGAAGACTTGCAGAGAAAGCTTGGCGGTGCCTGCGTGTGTCCGACTGCGGGCCATCCATTTGCAAGCAAACATGTGCTCTTTTCTGCCGCTCAAGGTTGTTGGCCCTCGCACAGAGCATGAAAACGGTTCATTGCTGCCCCAACCAGATGTGAAAGTGGATGGGGGTGGGGTCAGGTTCCAAAAGAATTTCGTTCGTCATCTGGCTGCCCTAAGCTTTGCATTGGAGAGCGATAGGATGGCAATTCAAACGTTTTTTTTCAACGATGGTAAGAATTTCTCGTGAAAATCGATATCAAAAATGCGCTTAGCGAACCTTTAACATTGTTTTCCGAAAATTACATTTTCCTGAACCTAAGAATTAATATATTAAAGCGCCACGCAGGGTAGCTCAGACGGGCCTAAAAATGGTATGTTTATCACAAAGAGCGCTAAACTTGACGTAATTTTGGTAGTCCCTAGCTGCCATGGGTCTATAATACAAAATTTTAAAATTTTTACACTACGCTTTTATGTTTCCTCTTCTTGCGACTTGCGAATATGTAAAATTCAACAGAGAAACTCACCATATTACAAAGAAAAAATGTATTAAGTGAGAAAGCGCATGGTATTTATTATAATACACTATGCCCTTTCCGATAACTTATTAACATGTGCTTTCTTTGTATTGAGCAAACATTTTCCTCTCGTATTTTCGTGGTTGAGTGGAATTGTTATGTATTATTCTTTACCAGATTCACAAGAATGAAGCACGTAAATTATGAAAATTGCAAGTGACGTAAACAAATGCTGCACAAATTTTAAGGCTTTTTCGAGTTCCGATATATTTTCTGTTGTTGACGATCGTCTTATTTAAATTGTTAGTTTCACAGCACTGATTATTTATCTGTCATGCTCCGACATAATTTCGGAGATTAAGATTAAATAAAACTTGCAATAACAGCACCTTCGGCATGAAATTCCTCATGTATTTAAATGGGAGAACAATTGCCCATCAAAAGTGTGGGGACACAACAGGGGTACTGCCACCTACAATAGTTTGCTCTGACCAAGCCCATTCAGGCATTTCAAATATTTGGAAGTTTTGCACCAGACTGGCCATATCGCGTGTTTATTTACCTGGTTGAAAATGAGACGTATTTGTCTATGCCTTGTCTGTGGAAGGTCAAAAGTGATGAATACAGTGACAGACATAAGCGTACTCAGTGCTGTGAACAAACAGCTCATTGATATGTGGCGGGTTAAGAGCCATTTTTAATAAATGATAGTGTTACTGAACGCGTTTATTTAATACCGACATAATGACATGAAAATAACAATAATCTCATAAATTACTTCATTATTTTGCAATATACTTATTATGTTATGTACTGGCATACGCAGAAGGCTTAAGAGGTTACAGCCCCCCCCCCCGGATATTTTCAGAAAAAATTAAATATCAAATGACAAAGTGGCAAGTGCAGAGGGGGTAATAGATATCCCTCCTATCCCCCAACCCTTCAAATTCCACCCTGCATTAAAAGATATATGTTTATTCGCTACTTCCACATGACAAGACTTCAGATTTTTCATTCCATTACTTTCGAATTAAACCCAGAACGAGATCTAGAGCATTATATATAGCACATCCAGCCATTATTTGTATTGACTTACTTGATTTAAGTTCAGTTCATGCCCAGAAATTCTAATCGGGACTGAACCTACAGTTTTAAAGTTGGATCCAAACCACTATGTGCCTCCACCGGGAATTGAACCCGGGACTCCTTGATTAAAAGGCCACAACACTCTTACCAATGCAACTTGGGGTTTGTCCATTATTTGCATTAGATAAGATATTGTATGGATTTATTGCAACCTTATTAATACAATTGTAATAATAATACTAATAACAATAATAAATATTTCGGAAGTATTCTAAATCCTCGTGTACACCCAGGTATTATGAAGCAGCATACATCAGTTTCCCCATTCTTAAAACACATAACTCCCAAGGATGTATTGAGGACCCTCCCCGAAAGACTTACCAAGCACATATATTAAATAATGAAAATATGCGTTGTTTAACATTTGTTGTGTAATCGAGGATTTTTTATTTCAACTAATTTGAAGGCAGTAAATATTGAGTTTTTCTATAATTGCTTTATTTAACGTTAAATTGATGTGTGTGTGTATCTAAGTAAAAGCTAACGTACAATGACTCCATTGTTGCATAACAAAAACAAAATGATTTTATTGGGAGAAGCTTGAGACTAAACTATCCTTCCTCACTGTAAAGAACGTATGTAGGGGTGAGGCCAAAGGATCTTTACCCCCTCCTCCCCGATAGACTTTAAAAGTACTACATTAAAGAATGAAAATGTATAGTTGTTTAGCATTTGCTGTATAATCGATAGTTATTTATTCCATCTAACCTTGAGTGACACTACCAAAGATATTAATCTCAAACTTTAATTTTCCTGAACTGGATCTAACATTTTTTCTTGACTTTTAATAAATATTCAATTCTTGATATATTTGGCACTGATTTCCTTGCCAGGGCAGTTGATTTCATACAAGTTTCAGTGATCTTAACTGTATACTAGATAATGAATACATGCTTTTATTATACGTATTCTTATATTGTTTTACCTAGTAATGTGTTTTAATATTTATTGATATTATTTTAATTTAATATTAGTATAATATAATTAATTTAAGTGTTTATATTATTATTATTATTATTTCTGAGAAACTTGGTTTTGACCCCCCTAAATTAATTTGTAAACACGTGCCTAAATTAGCTCCTACTAAATTCATAACTTAAGTTTTCTTCCTGTCTTATTTTTTCTTATGAAAAGAGGAATAGGTAAGAGCAGACCCTAGCCACAAATTTTACTTGTCCATCTCTACTTAGTCACAGCACTCCCTGCCTACCTCCGTGGCAGGGGAAGTGGTTAACGTCAAAGGTCCCGGGTTTGAATCCCTACCTGGTATATGTACTCCTTCTGAGAGTCTCTAAGTTAATTTCATCACATAATGACTCATCCTCATCTTCGCAAATTTGCCAAAAGCTGAAAAAATGTGACGCTAAATACCAAATCACCACCTCTCCCCAAACACATACATAAACAGAAGAATAAAGATGTGGAGAAATAATTAATTAGTGATGTATACAAAACTTACTTTTCTCATAAGATGATCTGATTTATCTTGAGATCTTTCATCTTCTATTTCGACGACGATAAGTTAGAACCAAACCAGTGAGCTCTCTCACATGTGTAACCATTTCATTACGAGCTTACATATCAATAATGCACATTCTTATAAGACGCAGAAAATGAGACTGTGTTGCTGCAAATTGCGAGCTCATA
The DNA here is from genome assembly GCF_977018435.1 of Lepisma saccharinum. Taxonomy (NCBI): domain Eukaryota; kingdom Metazoa; phylum Arthropoda; class Insecta; order Zygentoma; family Lepismatidae; genus Lepisma; species Lepisma saccharinum. The sequence continues at coordinate 52,668,526 of NC_139251.1, forward strand.
GTTTGCAACCACTAAATAAAGTACGCATCAATTAAACAATACCACTCTTAAACAGGAGCCTGTTGTTATTGATTCATTATTCTCTGCTAAGATGAAGTATCTTCCTTGCCTTCTTCAGCGACTGGAATTAAGGTATTTTGGCTAGAAAATGGGGAGGATCCAACCGTCCCATACAGTACAATTTATGAAGAAAGGAAGAGGTGACATCCAAAGAAGAAGCATATTTTCACTAGAAAGACACTTCCGCTATAGAAGATAAACACATTGACTATATGTCAGCAATGAACACAATTGTAACTCTCGTACTGGTATGTAATTAGTGAAAATATCTGACTGAAGATTATATGTTTTATTACAACAAAATAAATGCATTTCGAAAGCAAACATGTGTAATTGTCCTCTTTATGGAAGTAGTAATATTTTTTTAAAAAAAGTAGAAGGAAACAAATAGCAATTGGGGTTTATCTTCCTATGTGAGGTTTAAGGCTAAAACGCAAAGAAAAAAACTGTAATAAATAACAATCTACCACCCCCAATGTACAATGTAGTTCTACCACAGATAAAGATATATATATATCTGTGGATCTACCTTATGAAGGGAAGCAGTCAGTGGCCTGCCATTGCCAAGGATTTTCCAAAAGGGACGGGTGTTCCTCAAACCCTTGTCCTAAAGCTCTTGGCAATTGGGTTCATACAGGCCCCCGCTACCTTTCTTTGCAAGCTCTTCACCCTTCAGTCGAAGGTCACACCAGGGGAGGTATTTCTGACAACTTTCACTTTTCCTTTCCCTTCACCAAGGAACAGGAAATCCTTCTTGCATTCTGTTTTGCAAAGGAAAATGTGCTTCGCATACAAAACAGATTCATATTATACGTTAAGGCCTAGGGCAACAATATCTTGTTACCCCGTTCATATATGTGGAGCATTTATATTTTTGTCATATAGCGTTACTTTTCTGATGCTTTTGGCTAATTGTAACGGTATGGATGAGTGAAGATGTGTTCAAATTGATGAACGAAAGAAAAACAATTCCAGGTCGGGTCTCGAACGGAGGAACGTTAGTAAGGAAATTAAATGTCACCCACTGAATGGCTCAGCCATCGATCCAGTCACACCTATTTAAAATTTCCTTTGCAACTTTTAGGCTAAATTATGTCTGACGGTTAGTTGCATTTATTATATTATCATCATATTATCGTTATCTCATACATTTGTGACCTACCCTCAGAACAAATAATTGGATTGATCAAAGGTAGCCAAGTGGCACTAGCAACATTTCTACGTTGTAACAATTCCATGGAAAGTTAATGGGATTGTTACAATCTAGAAGTGTCCGCGACTGTACCTTTATACACCATTCGTTATAAACTGGTAAAGTGTAAATTGCATAGAGTTAGGAATATTCTGTTGTTGAGCCGGTCTGTCTCGTATTGCCACACGATAATCAAACTTGATAATTTATGAACTTTTTACAGAACAGCCGACGCCAAGAAGGCCAACATTCTGCACATCTGTTATGCATTACACGTGATTCTCAACTCTTACCTGTACTGTGTTAAGGTAGCTGATTATTCTTTTAAGTGTTAAATACTTGAAAGGGGCTCCAAAACTCAAGTAGGAGATGAAGCCCAATGCCCTAGAAACCAATAATAAGTTGTATGCCCCCCCTTCTGTCTTACAGGTTGGTCAATTGGTTGATTTGGTGTTTTAAATCCACTTTATGCAGAGTAAGGCTAATCGGGACTGGACCTAGAGTTTAAAGTAGGATCCGAACCACTATGTGCCTCCACCGGGTATCGAACCCGGGACACCTTGATTACACAGTGATATATATGGGGGAAAAAATATCATCGTTAAAATTATGTTTAAGAGTATCGACGTGCACCAACATAATTCCGCACTCCTGTGACAACTTTCGAGGTTCAGGTCTTTCCAGTAGACTTCCTTGTTGGGTGACACGTGAACAGCGAATCGAGTCCCATCGCCATTCTATTTCCTTCTGTAGATTATAATTGACGTTGTGATGCTGAGACAGCACGGGCAATCCAATCTCAAGCATTGAAGTCACAAGATTGCTGTCGTATATTTGTTACTATTAGTATTAGTTGACGAATGTTGCTTCTTCTTTGAATATTTGACTTTCTAAGCGATGGGAAGGTTTTTGGTGCTGAATCGCTTCGCACCTGGAAGCTCAAAATAGTAGTCTTTAATATCATTTAAATAATCCTCCAAAATTGTATTTTTTTTCAATGCATGAATGTGTAGGCTAATTGTTTTTGTTTAGAATTGTATGAAGCACAAAAATACAAAAGATTGTGTATTATATATTTTTCTGCATGAAGAATCCTCCCTTCCCCAAGAAAGAACCATGACTTCGCCACTGCGTGAAGCAAAATAAAATATCCCGAATGTCCTCATACAGTTATTTCGATATGTATTTTAATTCTTGTGCAAGTTTGTGTGTGTTGGGGTCGGAGTCTAACTATTGTGCGTCCGTTTGTCCTATCTACTATCAACAATGATATGTACAATGTGGGATTCTCAATAAATTTCTTCTTTTCTCTAAGGGGCTTCACAATATTTTACTTGCGCGGAATGGATGGGGGGGGGGGGGGGACACAGAAACTTACTATAAGCACAGAGCTGTGTGCTATAAGTCACTGAAGCATAATTCATCCGATTGATAACGGTAGCGATACCGGGAATTTTCATCTAATCATATCCTGATTCTAGTCTGACGAGATGGCTAAATTATTCTCATCTGTCGAGGGAAATTATTAACTGAAATTATCGGAGATCAGAATTTCCTGTGAGTTAGACAGCAAATGATGCCTGTGAATGGAACCAACAACTATATATAAACCATGCTTGATTCATTGAATTGTTTTAAGTCCACTTTATGCAGAGTAAGGCTAATCGGGACTGGACCTAGAGTTTAAAGTGGGATCTGAACCACTATTTGCATCCACCGGGTATCGAACCCGGGACCCCTTGATTACAAGGTTACGATGCAACCACTGCACCATACGATGCAACCTTGTTAAACCATAAAATAAGTTAGACACCCTACATTCTAGTTAAACTTGAGTCCCCATTTGTCTTGTATTTTTGGTTATTTTATTTTAATTTTCTTTACATTAGCCATCTGCTGTGATCTTAGCTCGCGTTAATTCGAAGAAAACCCTTAAAATTTTTCAACGCCATCTCCTGGTAGGGACTTGCGGACCTCCTGGAGAGAAACTGAAGGTAAGGCGCTGTGCGCTCTCCCTAACGAGGAGTATCAGAACTACCAAGAGTGCTCAGAAAACTACCGGTGCTCAGTCAAACGTGGTGAAGGGTGACGGCCATAAGCGGGATTGCTCTGGATATAAAATTACTTACTCTGTGGTATTACTCCTTGGAATTTGGAAACTGGTTCAAACGAGTTGTTATCAATAATTAGATTTTGGTTATTACCTAACACTTGGTTTCGGCCTGTAGTCATATATTTAGTTTTCTCTTTGCTAACTTCCAAACCTATCTTTTTAGCTGTTTTGAAAAATATTTTATCATTATTGTTAATTGTATTTATATCATCCCCTAAGGCAAAATTAAAGAACAATGGAGATAATGAATCTCCTAGTTTTAACCCATCATGAATTGTAAATTTGTCAGACACATTAACATCTGCCCAAATTTTACTTTCTGTTTCACTGGTGCATACTTTTGTCATATTAACAAGCTTCTTAGGTATTCCAAACTCTACTAATATATTATATAATTTATCTCTTGGCTGAATCATATGCTTTTTTGATATCAATGAATAGCTGATTGACATTTCGATTATATTCCTACTTTTTTTCAAGTGTCTGTCTAATGTGAAAAATTTGATCTGTAGTTGATCTGTTACGTTTAAATCCACATTGATAATCGCCTATAATTTCATTAGCATAAGGGGTTAGTCTTGTTAAAAGAATGTTAGATAATATTTTATATGTTGTTGAGAGTAGAGAAATTCCACGGTAATTATTGCAGTTCATTTTATAACCTTTTTTAAACACAGGAACAACTATGGATTCTTTCCACTGTTGAGGTATTTCTTCTTAATTCCATATTAAACAAATTAATTGATGAATTTGATATATTAACGAATTCCCATCATACTTAATTAACTCGACTGATATTAAAACAATTCCAGGTGCTTTGTTATTCTTTAGCCTTTTAATATCATCTTTAACTTCAGTCAAGAACTAAAAGTTCTGCTGTGTGTACTTCATTTACTTCTGATTTAACTCCTACATGGACATTTAAAAGGTCATTAAAGTAGATCTTCCATCTATTTAAAATATCGCCTGGGTCAGCCAAAAAAATGTCGTTTTTATCTTCTATCAAGCTTACATTAGGTTGCCACCCATTTCTAAATTTATTTACACCTTTATATAAATGTCTGATATATTTTTTTTTCTGTTTGTTTCAATTTCGTTAATTTTACTTTTGTTAATTAATATAAATAAATATTATTTATGTTCTAAACATGTCAAACAGTGTTTTAATCAACAGCAAAATTGTTTTGAATTAATAAAACACGAGAGTAGTGTATATTAAGCGGTTCAACGCCATACTTTGTAGGTATCCCTTTTTTTTATCAATTGAATATCAGTTTTTGACATATTTTGACAATTTTTTGTCGATGTTTTAGCGTTCAGCGATGTTTTTAGTACAATTTTCAATGCATTATTTTTTCCCCACTCATACTTGGTAGGTATATCACGATCTTACGTGATACAACTTAACCTATCTTTTTTTCTTACGATTTTTTAATTTTTTTTACGATCCTAAGTGATATAACTTAACCTATCATTTTTTTTTATTTACGATCTTTTACGCACCGAACTAACCTACAAGGGACTCTGTTTGTTTTAATATTTCAGTCGAGAACATGAAGACGATACCTGTGGAAATAGTTCTAGTGTTTGCTACTAGATGTCGCCACCGGCGACTTGGATGCAGTGTTGCCACACTATGAGGGTCTTCCCAAGGGGCAAAATTTCCCTTTCTGGACCATTCTTTTCCCTTTCACCTAAGCAAATGACATAATAGAATAATAATTAGTTGTGGCAGTAAAAGCAGCATTATTAGCGGTGGTGCAGTTGCGGTATTGTGGTATTTTTAATCGAAATTTCTCTTTTGGCTAAAAATCTCGGTCATGTGGCAACACTGCGTGGATGCATAAAAGAACAATTATACACGACCTTTTTCGGTTCTCCTCCGTAGCCGTGCGTGTTAAGGCGTTCACTCGTTCTTGTCATTGTTCGTTCTACGTGTGGCCTATAGGTTCGAACCCGGTCGTGGTCGAAAGTTTTTCAGCGTGTCTAGGAGTCTTGATCAGCGTGTATATTTACTTCTCAAGTGTTGAATCTTCGGATTCTGATCGGGGTTGTGTAATGTATATGTTGAACTTGATATATGATGTTCATGTATGTATCCAAAGCACATTGGAAACAATATTCGATCATTAGCTGCGTTCAACCACTGCTTCGGAGGAGTAACCACCCCCTGTCCCCGGGGGTCCCCCCCCTGTCCCTGGGCTCGTGTTCCCGGGGTCCCTTTCCCCTTGTCCCTGGGCTCGTGTTCCCGGGGTCCTATCCCTGTCCCCGGGCTCGTGTTCCCGGTTAAGTTAGGTTAAGTTGTCTAATGTCTATGTCTATGTGTAATGTCTATGTCTATATGTAATGTCTATGTCCATGTCTCTGTCTTTGTAGGTTGTTTTTTTTGTCCTAAGATTTTTTTTTAACGCTGGACTTAGAAAATTTTCGATTGCTGAAAAAAAAAAATGGTTCCATGACGACCTATGTTTATTTTGGTATGGGTGGACAGAGGACACCGAGACTCGACCGACGCACTAAACCCGACCTTTCTACGACTATTCGTTCGAAAGTTACGAGTGATCAAAGTTTTGGGAGGTGGGCTAACTTCTTACCCCTTGGCCCCAGGACCATCAAAACTTGGTACACGTATTCTCCACCTCCAAAATCGACAGGGGGGGTAGCTTCGCTACCAGTATGGGGGTGTTTTTCGATATATTTTTTCGATAACTCTTACCATTTTCGAGATATTTGCAAATTTAAGATTTTTTAACACAGGACTTGGAAAATTTTCGATTGATGAAAAATTGGTTCCATGACAACCTATGTTTATTTTGGTATGGGAGGACAGAGGACACCGAGACTTGACCGACACACTAAACCCGACCTCTCTACGCGTACTCTACGTCACCAAAAAAAAAAAATCGACAAGGGGAGGTGGTGTTTGGAGAGATTTTTCGATATCTCTCACTGTTTCCACTTGTGATTTTAGGTTTTTGATAGACGACAACGACAGAGCCATGTATGAGTAAACATCTGAACTCGGTGAACAAGTCAACTTTTTTCAGTACGTCAACATTTTTCTCTCTCATTTCTTAGTGAATGGGTTAGGTGACTTGCAACGACGAAGGCCTTCTAGCAACACGTACTTAGCTTATGCCGGCGTAATTCGCTAAAATATGTCTTTTACTATTGTCATTTAGGAACCGCCTAAGTCCTGTTGTTAATTTGGTTAAGGTAATTGATCCAAAAATAACAAGGGGGAGGGGGAGGGGGGCAATTAAAAGTTCGAAATGACAATAGTTAGAGGTTTCTCCAATCTAGTAAAGTGGATTGGTTGAAATTTCCAAGGCGTATTTTGCATTTTTTTTTTCAAATATGAACATGTTAAAACTGAACTGTCTCGGATTTTGAGTTTTGTATTCACCCCGAGAAATTCTATATAAAATAACATACTTGAAATTATATTCACGTTAAGTTGAATTTTGATTTTTTTTGCAATCACCCCGAGAAATTCTATATAAAATAACATACCTGGAAATTATATTCACGTTAAGTTGAATTTTGATTTTTGTAATCACCCCGAGAAATTCTATATAAATAACATACTTGAAAATTGTATTCACAGTAGATTGAATTTTTTGAGTTTTGTATTCACCCCAAGAAATTCTATATAAATAACACACTTGAAAATTGTATTCACAGTACATTGAATTTTTGAGTTTTTGTATTCGCACCCAAGAAATTCTATATAAATAACATACCTGAAAATTGTATCGCTATATACTAGACTTTTTGATTTCTGTGATTTTCGAAAAAGCAATGGCATCCACCAGCAGTTTCAATCGTAAAAATGATAAAACTGAATGTGTCACTTGTGGGAAGCTAATCTCAAGGAACAATTTATCGGTACACAGGGCAAGATGTAGCGAAACAGATTCGAGAATTAATCGTTTCTTACCTTCTAAGTCTTGTGCTCGATGCGGATAGATGATCAGCATTGCAAATTTAAGTAAACACCTCAAAATTTGCAAACCATCGACCGGACAAGCATCGAAAAGGAAAATCGATAATGCAGATACGGAAGCTTCCACTTCCAAGCAAATTAAATTATCTAATGAACGCAAACCAATTAGATCTGCATTCAACGACCAACTCCAGGATTTTTCAATTAAGTCAGAACCAGGCCGTGACATTCTAAGTTTCTTGGACGAAACAAAAACATCTGTACTAAATATTTTGAAAAATAAACTTGAAAACAACTCTATAAAAGTATACGTTGTTCTGTTTTCTGAATACGAGAAAGTTGATGGCACAACGAGTATTTTTTATCATCGTACAAAAAACCAGACACTTTATTTTGCTGACGTCGAAAATTTGGACGAATTTTATTCTAAAGTTTCCAACGAGCTGGTTAAGAAACACGACGATTTCGAGGCTAAAGGGTCGGGATGGTCTCTGTGTGGAAGTCCTCACACGTTAACTGTTTACGTGAACCAATTCTCGCCTCTTCGCGCTTCCAGCTACGTTCCTCTTCCACCGAACATTCAACACAAGAGGGCTGTGTTAAATATACAGAACAGCAATAAAAAGTGTTTCCTTTGGTGTATATTGGCTGCACTGCATCCTGTTCATTGGTCAAATCATCCAGAACGGATTTATCATTACAAGCAATACGAGTCCGAGTTTGAAAGTGTAATGTCTGGCATCGAATACCCGGTGACATTGTCGGATATAACAAAGTTCGAAAATCGTGCAGGAAAACGCATCGCTATTAATGGATATTCCTTCACGTCAGATAAATATCTCGTGCATCCCGTCAGGATAAGCGATATCGACGATGACGATGCTCGTGTGATTAATCTTCTTCTAATTTCAAACGAGGATGTCTATCATTACACGCTAATTCGTTCAATGTCTCGATTACTACGAAGCCAAACTACCAAGTATGAACATTGCATCGAAGTTTGTCCGAGATGCCTAACCACGTTCGACGATCAAAAACAACTCAATTATCGAAAATACAGCGGACGTCAAATTGCTATCGATAAACTTGTAGAACATAAAATTTATTGCGGCAACAACAGACCGGCTAGAATGTTGATGCCCGAAACGAACGAAGTGGAAGAATTCAAAATGCACAAAGCGTTGTTGGAACATCCGGCCATCATCGTCGCTGATTTTGAGGCGTTCCTCAAACCACTCTCATACTGCGAACCGGATCCTGAAATTTCCTCCACAACGCCGTACCAGCTTCATCAACCTAATAGTTTCGGCTATGTTGTTGTGCGACGTGATAAAATAAATGAAGCATATATATACCGCGGACCAAATGTAATCGAACACTTCCTGGAAAAAATGGTGGAGGAGGTTGAGGTAATTGGTAGCGTACTGCTTACATCAAAACCGATGGCACCTTTAACTGAAAATGAACTTCAAAATTACAATTCCACTGAGGTGTGTCCGGTATGTGATCAAAGTTTCACTGATGAGAACAAAAAAATATTCCACCACGATCATTTCAGCGGAAACTACATAGGTGGAATTTGCAACACGTGCAATCTTAAAATCCAGAAACCTAAATTCATCCCCATATTCTTTCACAACGGAAGCGGATATAATTTTCACCACCTGGTGAGACATCTTGGCTACGATCCGAAACGTATAGGTGTCTTGGCCGAGAATGAGGAACGCTACATTAGTCTCAGCAAGCAAGTGTCGATTCCGGGAACGAAAAATACAATCGAGATGCGCTTCCTGGATTCGTATAGATTTGTCTCTGCAAGTCTGGATGCTTTAGCGAACAAACTCACCGACGATCAATTTAAAATAACTAGAGCTAGTTTTCCCAACGTAGACATAGAACTCGTTAGACGTAAAGGGGTTTATCCTTACGAATATGTTAGTGATGGTTCTAAATTTAACGACGACGCTCTTCCACTTCCAAGAGAATTTTACAGCAGACTCAGAGAGAAAGGAATCACGGACGAAGAATACCAACACGCGCAAATCATGTGGGAGAAATTAGAATGTAGGACACTCGGAGACTACCACGATGCATACTTAAAATTAGACGTGACGATACTCGCGGATGTTTTTCAAGCGTTCAGGAAAACGGCAACGAATATTTATAAATTAGATCCAGCGTATTTCTACAGTCTACCGGGATTAGCGTGGTCGGCAATGTTATTCCAGACAAAGGTCAAGCTGGAACTGATATCGGACGTTGACATGTTGCTATTTATCGAAAGAGGGATACGAGGTGGAATGGTGCAATGCGTACAGAGACATGCAAAAGCTAATAACGTACACATGAAAGAAGATTACGATTCAAATCGAGCATCGAATTACATCTTCTACGCCGACGTTAATAATCTCTACGGACATGCCATGGTTCAGAAACTTCCTTACGGAGGATTCGAATGGTTAGATCCCACCACGATAGACATTATTCATTTCGACGATAGCGAGTGTGGTTTCTTCGCAGAGGTAGATCTCCAATTCTCCGACCACCTGCACGACACGTTTTCGGATTTGCCTCCGACTCTCGAAATCAAATGTCCACCCGACTCGGTTCAAGACAAGCTTTTGTTAACATTGGACCCTAAACAGAGATACGTCGTCCACTACAAGAATCTCCGGTTTTTGATTGGGAACAGTGTTCAGATAGTAAATGTTAGAAGAATACTAAAGTTTAAACATTCCACGTGGTTAAGACCTTACATAGAAACTAACACACAACATAGAACAGCTGCCACTTCCGATTTAGACAAGGACTTCTTTAAATTAATGAACAATGCGGTGTACGGAAAGACCATGGAGAATGTTAGAAAGCACGTAGACGTGAAATTAATTTCCGATAAGAATAAATGTCGGAAGTGGATAGCCGATCCTAGATTCAAGTCGAGAAAAATTTACAACGAGAATTTGGCACTTTTCAATCTAGATATAAAATTGATGAAATTCAGAAAACCAATTTACGTTGGCGCAACGGTTCTCGACTTGTCGAAACTTTACATGTTCGAATTTCATTATGACGTGATGAAACCCTTCTACAATGATAAAATATCACTTTTGTACACGGACACCGACAGCTTCATTTACAGCATACAAACACCTAACCTCTATGAAGGCATAAAAAATCCTTCCATGCTTGAGTATTTTGATACTTCTGCGTATCCTCAACCCAACAGATTTGGGATTCCTTCCCTCAACAAAAAAGTCCTAGGTAAACTGAAACATGAATGTAACGGTGATATTATTGTCGAGTTCGCGGGTTTGCGTTCGAAGATGTATGCCATGAGAACAGAGAGTAGCGTCACGAAGAAAGCAAAAGGTGTGGGCAAGAATACGGTGGAGAACAAACTCACCTTCCACGATTACATCGATTGCCTTTACTCACAATCGGCGATACTAAGTATAGAACAAAGAATCCAAAGTGTAGACCACGTGATTACAACAAACAAAGTTAGGAAAGTAGCATTAGATCCGCATGACGATAAAAGATGTATTTTGTCTTGTGGAATCCACACGTTGCCTTGGGGACACTATCGTTTAGAAATTAGTAAAAATTGTAGGCAATGCAAATGAAAAAAAAATAAACTTAAACTGTCTCACATACACAATAAGTAACTAGCAAGGACAATGAATCTTTTTGGTTTCCGAAAGCAAACAATGGAGACTGTACACCGCGCGACGACAGATCATGAAGTCTTACCTTCCGTGTTACCTAAACTCAACGGTCTGTTGATCATTCACCTCAACAGCATTTGGACGAAATTGGATGAAGACGTCGGCAAAACTTTTTTGGTCTTCAACAACAATTTACATTTTTACGAAATTCCGATCGGTGGAAAACTTCAAATCACCGTGAATCCGGAAAACGTAGGCGAAATCAAAATATCTACCGGCAAGAACATTTTTCGAATCAAGCACGACAAGGTGCTTTCTAACATGTCGTACGATGTTTCAGCAGGAGATTGTCTTTACGTGGAACTCCTCGGAGATTACGACAAACTCGTTCCTCTCTTCGTAGAATTACGAATCGTCTATCCTATTATAAATAACCGTTAACCAAAAATGCCTAACGACATTTTCGGCAACACGAAGCGTGTAGATCACGCAGAAGAGATTCTCATGTTGGATGTCCGAATTAAAAAGTTGAGGAGCGATTTGATCGCTTTGCAGGAGATCTTAAACAAAAGTTTAGAGTCCGAGATCGCTACGCTCCAAACGCAATGTCTCGACCCCATTCTGAAAATCGATTCCGAACTGAAAACGCTAATAAAAAATTATGTTGACGTACCTTCTTACGACAACGTTCAAAATATACAGTTGAGCGTGGATTCGCTTCAAAATGATTTGGCCAAATTACAGCAATTTCAATCGAAAAATGAAGATTTGGAAAAATTGAAACTCGAAATCGAAGAACGAACTTCCGCAATAGAAAAGAATTTCTCTGAACTTCAAACCGTCGTGAACGATATTGATGTAGAACGCTTGCATGTCGTCGTTTCCAAATTACAAGAAGAATTCACCGGCACGTTGGAAGAAATTAAATCCAAGTTACAGACTTTGGAAGATACCATGACGAACCTACCATCGTCAGACGAACTGCAGGTCATCGGTAAAAGCGTCGCGAACATAAAAATTCAATTGGAGGCTTATCAAGATTTCGAACACATTCAAACCACCATCGCTACGCTTCAGGCGTCTCTGGAGTTGATCAACGAAGAAATTAAAAATATTCACGCTGAAGCAAGCGCGTTGACGAGCATTCAAGACACGTTAAGCACGGTTCAGCAGAAGATCGAATATTTAGAAAATTTGAACGTCGAAACGAATCTTGCTCATTTTCATCACGTACTGGACAACATACAGGGTGACTTGGAATCGTTACGGACGAGCGTGCCTTCGAGCGAAGATTTGGAAAAATTGAAAACGGCGGTGACGGCACTATCCGAATCGAGCGACATCAAAAGTTCGTTGAGCGATCTCGAGAGTAGGGTGGCCAATCTCCCCACCTCCAAAGAATTGCACGCTTTGAAAAGGAACATATCACGTATGCTAAAACGACTGGAAACGGAAACGGCGAACGTGGAACAGATTCGAGACGAAATTACTTCGCTGGTGTCGACGTTGCCCACTTCGCAGAGCGTCGCGGATCTTCACACGCAGTTTATCGAGATGCGAAGCATCGTGAACGATCTCACCGAGAAGAGCTCGAAATTGAATCAAGTCGAGAACCTTCAGAGTATTGTCGTCAACATCAGAGATCAAGTTGGAGTGCTGGAATCCACGCAGGAATCGACGCTGGCCTCTTTCGGTGCCAAGCTGCAAAAACTCAACGAAAACTACAAGCAGTTGAACGTGGAAGTGAAAATCAAACCGTCATTTTCTACCGTAACGGATACCATAGTCGAATATTTGTTGCCCGTACAAAATACACTGGGACAGCTTCACAGCAACCTCGTTAGCGTCGATACTAAATTCGCCAAACTGCATTCTCTGCAAGCCATCGAAATCAACAGCGTACCCAATCAGCAGAGAATCTCCACGTTCGTCGAAGGTAAAAAACTGTACATGTTGCATCCTTATCATCCGTACTACAAGTTTCTCCTCGATGGCACGATTCAGATAAACGAATTTTCGTACTGGTCTCACGGCAGAAAAGCTAGCGTTCCCACCATGACCTTGATATCGAATCGTGGTGTCCAGAAAGCAGGAAACATTCCTCTGGCACGTTGGAACGAAACGCGCAACATATATGAAATACACGAAGACGAAGATCTTACCGTTTTCGACGTGAGTGCCGGCGATAAGCTGATCATTCAAAACACGAGCGAGGTGCCACCCTCTTTGAATCCCATCACGCTGGTGCTTCTCTTCAAACGTAATCTCTAAAAAAAAAAAAATGTCTAGGCAAGCCATTGTCCAAGAATTGCATAAACCTGCACGCCGCAACTACGAACGTTTGGCGGTGGTAACCAAGGGCATCGATGACCTCTGGCAAAGTGACCTCGTGGAGATGAGCAGCGGCAATCTAAAAAATGTACATAAATTGAACAAGGGCAACAAGTACCTCCTCACCGTCATAGACACATTTTCGAAATTCGCATGGGCTCTACCTTTGAATACGAAAACAGGAACGTGCGTCACGGAAGCATTCAAGACAATTTTTCGCGAAAGCGACAGACGACCACGGTTTCTGCAAACAGACACCGGTAAAGAATTTTACAACGCCGTATTCCAAAAGTTTATTCAAAAACATGACATTCGACATTATTCGACCTTCAGTCACATCAAAGCCAGCATCGTGGAAAGATTTAATCGAACCTTGAAAACACACATGTGGAAACGATTCACGCTTCGGGGAAATTACAAATGGGTCGACATCCTGCCGGAACTCGTCGACACCTATAATGATACGGTACACAGAACGATAGGCATGAAGCCAGCTGACGTTACGAAATCTGACGAGCGGCATTTAATTTCTACAGTTTACTGTCTAAAGTACACTCCGACTACCAAGAAATCAAAATTCAAAATTGGAGACCAGGTGAGAATCAGCAAATTCAAACGCACCTTCGAGAAGGGATTCACAAAAAATTGGAGCACGGAACTTTTTACGGTGGTTCGAGTTTTACCCGGAAACCGACACACGTATATAATAAAAGATAGTAGCGGCGAGATTTTGAAAGGAAGATTTTACGAAGAGGAACTCTCTAAAACGAAACACCCCGACACGTACCTCATCGAGAAAGTATTGCGTAGGAAAGGTGACAAACTGTTTGTCAAATGGCTGGGACTTCCAGAAAAGAGTTGGATCGACGCGAACGAAGTGATCTTGTGAGTACGTGGAACGTGGTGAAGCGTCTACCGGGTTCGGAAAGTCAAACGAAAAAGAAGAACGGCGAGTTGCTTCCCGACAGCATCCGCTGTCTAATCGTAGGTCCTTCGGGGTGTGGGAAAACGACACTGCTCGTGGACAATTTTCTCCTCGCACCTAATTGGTTAGATTGGAAGAACAGGCACCTGTACGTGTTCTCGAAAAGTTTGGAGCAATCCAAATACCAGCAACTGATAAAACTGTACGATGGTCTGGACATTGCAACGTTCGCTTCGGAAATAAAACCACTCGACGATTGTCGTGAAAATTCGGTCGTTGTGTTCGACGACGTCATCCTGGAAAATCAAAATGAAATTCGCAACTTTTTCACGCAAGGTCGTCACAAAGGAATGGATTGCTTCTACCTAGCTCAAACGTTTTCCAAAATTCCAAAACAGTTACTACGCGACAACGCTAATTTCATATGTTTGTTTCGTCAAGATCACACCAACCTCAAGCACGCGTACGATGACTACGTAGGCGGAGACATGAACTACAATCAATTTTCGGAACGCTGCTCCCACTGTTGGAACAGTGACGATTTCGGATTCGCGACGATCGACATGACGAGGAAACCCAACGACGGAAAATACAGAAACAAAATCAACGACTTTCTAAACGTTGCAACGTTGTGAGAAACGACGTGTATAAATAACGTTATGACGAAACGAAAAATCGAAGACGAAAATCTTAAGCTTCGCGATTACCTCGCGAAACGCTTCAAAGGTTGGAAATCCGAGAATCGCGGATTCTACGAAGAGAAGAAACGTCAAGATCAACCTGTGATCGACGCCATCAGCGATCTAGGTAAAGAAATTAAAGGCGTCACGGAACAAAATAAAAATTTGATCAACGAACTCGTACCGCTCGCAGCTAAAAGTTACACCGTACCCACGCCCATTTCGAGCATTCCTTCGACGCCGTTCGAACTGAAGGACGTACCGGCACGACGTCGAGCCATAGGTAGCACGTCTTCGGATAAAATCGAGTTGGGACCTTTGGCACGAGACTACCTGAGCACGGGAAAATTCGACAAGGACGAAGTGTTCGGATTGTATCCGAGCACGGAGAGCAACGAAGGAGGCGGTGTGGTTTGGAAGATTGGAAAATCGAAGGTGACCTTCGAAGGCAACGACATTAAAGTTAATTTAGGCGATAAGGATAGTTGGACCAGGCATCCGGGTACGGTGGGACTGTGGGAACTCGTTGCCAAAAAGCAGCCGAAAGATTACACCGACGAAGATTATCAAAGTTACAAGGAAATTTTGATCATGACGGATGCCTTGTACCAAAACAACGACGCTACGCAGAATCGCGTCAAATCCAGCAGCGGCGAAAAATACAAGAACCTCATCAAGCCGATATGGAACCAGGTCAAAACAGGCAGCGGCGTCAAACTCTACAACACCCTGCCCAAAGAGTTTGTGTGGGTGGACGACGTGCGCAAGCTCATAGACAGGTTGTTGGTTATTGCAGGAGAGGAGAATGCAGGCAATCGTAATTTCTACAACGAGAAGGTTGGCATCGTGGACATGATCAGCACGAAACTTTCCAACTTCATCGTGAACGACGACAAGGGCATAGGTTACCTCATCAAAATCATCAACACGCTGCCTCCGAGATTCTGGAACGTGGCCGAAGGAAAGGGACTCGTGAACGACATCATCAAGTTACCTTTCGAGATGCATTTACCTGGCTACCAGTACTGCGGACCGGGTACGAAACTCGAGAAAAGATTGGAGAGAGGAGACAAGGGTGTGAATCCGTTGGACGCCGCATGCAAAGATCACGACATCGCCTACAACACCACTCGCACCGATCTGGATGCACGTCACGAAGCAGACAGAAAGTTAGAGCACGCAGCTTTCGAAAGATTCGTCAGCAGAGACGCTTCGCTGGGAGAAAGAGTTGCGGCACTGGGCACCACCATCGCCATGAACACGAAACAAAAATTTGGGTGGGGTGTGTAAATAAATAACATACAGTAAAAAAACATCATGTCTTGTATAACTAATTTGCCACACGAACTGCTGTGTAAAATTTTTAAGCAGGCAGTAAACGGAGATGTAGGGAAACTTTTGATCATAGCGAGATCAACGCCGGAATTTCGCATCCCTTGTGAAATGGCTGTCAAGGACCGTCTTCGGGAGATCAGTGGCATGAGGTGCGGTGATCTCGACACTCTTCTTTCGGCTGCAGGGGAAAAATTAAACGATAGGTTAGATGAACTGCACGAGGCGAGGCAGGGAAGAAGACGATACACGGATGATTGGCGTAGATCTAAACAAGAGACGGAAGATATTATTACGCACATCATCGCGTTTTCCGAAGCACGAACTTTCTTCCTCTGTTAAAAAAAAATAATAATATATATACGTGTCAAAACTTGATATATAAATAACACACACATCGTAAAAAAAAAATAATATTCGGTGTATACATAAATAACACACATTGTGAAAAATTAAAATTCTCTAACACACACCCTGAAATTTCTCTTCGATATGACTGAAAAAAAATGAGTGATCTCCAAGCATTAAAACAAATGCTAAATTTGTCAGTCGAATATGTAAAAATTCAGGAATTGGAAGTCGACAAACCTTACACGATAACTTCCGGTTCAATCGTTTCTACCCAGTATGGTCCCAAGGTGCGTCTGTTGCTCAACGCACAATACAGTCTACTTTTACCAGATCGATACGCTAACATGTTATCCGACGAGAAGCTATCTATTTTAATCGAGAACAAAACTCGAATCGTGTACAAGGGTACAAAGGAACTTCTTGGTAAGAAAACAAAGCACGTAATAGAATTTGTTTAACGACGCTGCGCGGAGTATATATAACATACCTTGAAAAAAAAATTACACGAAACAAAAAAAAATCTCGGAACATACATATATATAAATAACATACCGTGAAAAAAAAAATTACACGAAACAAAAAAAAAATCTCAGAACATTTATATATATAAATAACATACCGTGAAAAAAAAATATATAGAGCATCAACATGAAGCCCAAGGGTGTCGTGTACCAGATACCATACTCCAATCTAAAAAATCTAGGTGCCCTGGATGGGTTACTCACCAAGAAACAACGCGAGAAGAAACGTTCTTGCTTGACGAAAGGACACGGAATGAAATTACTTCTCAGCACACCTCAATTGAGACGCTTGCAGCGTTCGCGGAAACAGCAAAAGATCGGAGGTTTCATATTCAGCATCCCGGCCATCCTGGCAGCATTGGGGGCCGTTGGAAGTTTGGCCGGCGGAAGCGCCGCCATCGCGAAAACCGTCATCGACTCGAAGAAGAACAAGGCCGAGTTGGAAGAACAGAAACGTCACAACCTGGCCATGGAGAAGAAAGGGGGGAAGGGCGTGATGAAAAAGTTTAAAAAAAAGAAACAGCAGCACTCACCAACCGAGACATTGAATCTCTGATCGAACCGTTACGAATCAAACACTTCAGAGGAGTTTTCATGTCCGACTCGTTACCTTCAACCGTTAAAAGAAGAGAATGCGGCGTAGTCAACTTGGACAGTCAAGAAAATCCAGGCACGCATTGGATATGTTACCACAAAAATGATGATGATAAAGCATTCGTTTTCGATTCTTTCGGAGGCGTTCCACCTACAAATTTAGTTCGTTATCTGAAAACAAACAAAACCTCTATATACTACAACGACGAACGCATTCAAAATTTCGGAGACGTGAACTGCGGTCATCTCTGTCTCTCCATGCTCGCGTTTCTCTCTAAAATAAATAAGCCTACGATCGAAGATTTCCAGAAAGCATTGTGGAATCTTAAACATGATGGGCGTGTTCCATCTCACGAGCGAATCTTCGATCTTGAAACTCACGCTGCACGACGACATCGTCTATCCTAAATCCGTAGCTCTGCGTGCATTCTACAGCATGTACCTCATACCTAACGTCACGCATCACAACAACAAAATTAGTGTCGGAAGCGAACACATCGTCGTCACGCCAGGCCAATACAATCTTTCTACTTTGCAAGCTCAATTACCCAAAGGCACGTACCTTTCTCAAAATTCGGTCACGCACAGAGTGGAAATCGTGTCGGCGTCGGAGACCGTGGACCTGGGCACCATGGGCGAACTTTTAGGTTTCGAGAACGACACAAAACTCGAAGCTGGCATCAAGCACACGGCAGCAAACATTCCTAAATTCTTGGCCATCGAGACTCTGAACGTACACTGCAACGTGACGGAAGGCATGATCACGAAATCTTCGGACGGGGGGTTGCTGGGAAGTCACAAGCAGACGGGAATCATCGCCACTTTCAAACCCAGTTCCGAGTTCATGGAACCGATCATCTACACACCCTCTTCGCCGATCTATTTTCCAGTATGTCGCAACCGCATAGACGACATAGAGTTGGTGGTGACGAACGAGAAAGGCGAGGTGGTGGATTTCGCAGGTGCAACGACCACTGCCATCGTGGACATCAACGTATAATAAATAACCATACATCATGGAACAAATCGAAAGTTACGAATTGCAATCTTTCCCTCCGAACCGTCGCACGTTCGCAAATTTGAACGAAGCGAACAGGGAGATCGAATACGACGTGGACGTAGGCGATGGGTTCGTTCATCCTCACAGAGCGGACCTCTACCTTCAATTCGACGTGGTGAAGAAGGAAAGCGGAGAAGCGTTTCCGCCCAATGCAAATTTGAAACTCGTGGACAACTTCGTGCCTCACCTGTTCTCGCAGGTGGAGGTGAGGAAACACAACACCATCATCGACAGAATAGATTATCCAGGCATCACGTCGACGGCAGTGGGAACATTGAAATTATCCAAAACGGACGCGGCGTACTACCAGGCGGGAGGTTTCGAAGCGGGAACGAAAATATCGACGAGAAGTCACACGGTGCTCTTTCCCATGCGTCTGCTGCCGGGATTCTTCTCGGACTACAAGGAGATCATGTGGAAGGGAGGACTGCGCGTCACCTTTCGAAGAGCGGCCAACGACAACGACGCACTGATGCGATACACCAACTTGAACGCCGACGGCACGCCGATAGCCAACACTTTACCCGAAGCGGCGAAATGCGTCATCCGGAGCATGGAGTTGAGAATGCCGATCGTGGAATACGAAACGAACTACGCCCTCAAGTACAAAGCGGAGATCTTGAAAAGTCCGCAGGTGCCGATTCACTTTCACGGTTACCAGTGCGTGCAGAAGATGGCGTCGGGAAGTCACATGGAATTCGACGTCACGACGCAGTTCAACAACATACAGTTCGACATGCCAGACTTCGTCGTAGTGCTCTTTCAGACCGGGCGCGATAAGAATCAGGAAAAAGATTCCAGCAAATTCGACGACTGCAAGATCAAGAACGTTTATCTCAAGAACGGTAGGAATGAAGTGTTCCCGCGTGAAAATTACAACCTCGACATGACCAAAGATGATTACCTAAAACTTTACGAAGCTTACACCGCTTACAAGCGCGTGACCGAGGGAAGCGTGGACATGTACTACACTCCCAGCGAATTCAAAATCCGCAGGCCGATGTTCGTCATCAACACGACGAAGAGGGAGCAGGTGGTGGTCAACGATCGCACCAACATCAAGGTCGTCTGCGAGTTCAACAGTCCGTTGCCCGAGAACACCGTATGTAGCGTCATCCTGATCGCCGAGAAGTCCTTCGTCCACGACGTGAAGAACGAGAGAGTGACGGAACAGTTTTAAAAAATAATTCGTAAAAAAAAAAATTGCCACATACTAAAAAAATCAACACATTTTTTAGGTTATATAAAATTTGTGAAATCATTCAAATACTGAAATATTAAAACAAACAGAGTCCAATGTAAGTTAGTTCGGTGCGCAAATAAAAAAAAAATGATAGGTTAAGTTATATCACTTAGGATCGTAAAAAAATTAAAAAATCGTAAGAAAAAAAAGATAGGTTAAGTTATATCACGTAAGATCGTGATATACCTACCAAGTATGAGTGGGAAAAAAGGGAAATTTCACTAAAACATCGCTAAACGCTAAATCATCGACAAAAAATTGTCAAAATATGTCAAAAAGTGATATTCAATTGATAAAAAAAGAGGCTACAAATGCATACCTACAAAGTATTGCATAGAAACAATCAATATACACTACTCACGAGAAAACGTATTTTGTTTCATGAAGAATCTTGTTATCACGAAATTAAGGACTCTTTGTAGTTGTACAGTTTGGTCGAGAAGTAATTAGGCACTGAAAATTTTGCTGTAGTTTCTGCAATGTCAATGAAACTTTCTGCACACATGCATTATGGAGTTATATTTTCAGTAAGATGACTAACCACTTGACTGCCCAAGAGTAAGTGCAGTTTGCAGAATGCTACAAGACCTGGAATTCAGTAATTGCTATGCAGAAGTTGTGGCATGCAGTGAAGGGTAGAAATGCAACTATCTGGCCAGAGACAAGATCTGTCTTATGACCACAGACTCGGTTGCACAGCAATTACTGAATTCCATGCCTTGTAGCTTGCCACAATCTAAACTTGCCCCTGAGCGGTCAAGTGGTTGGTCATCTTACTGAAAAGATAAGAAAACATCATATTGTGAAATTTGTATGCACATATGTAATTCTATTCCAGAATGTATATGTACAGAAAGTTTTATTCATATTGCTGAAATATTACAAAAACTACAGAAAATTTTCAATGCCTAGTTACTTCTCATCCACCCTGTAGTTCTATCATCCATATGTTGAATTACTTATTAATGTTATTTGAAAATCTCTCATGTAGGCTATTTGGCATAGACTACATCATCGTAACGTTTCACCCTGTGGAACTTAAAACAATTGAACATCTATATTCAAAGATATAATAACATCATAGATGTTTCACAATCTAGCTACTGCAACTTTCCCCTTCTTCCAAATGACAGCAGCAGCCTGTCAGGTGGTTTCCTCCTTCTAAATCGTCTTTCTTTAGCAGAATCATACTTGTAGGACGGTAACTGAAAAGTGTGCAAGGGCTCGTGTGAAATTAACAATTCTTGATGTTCCTTTTCTGCATTAGACTCAATATAATCTTTACATTCTTTCGAGATTACATCAAGAGGCACATTACTTAAGCAACTGTTAGATTCGGTGGATTTAAATTGTAAACTTGATAAGTTTTTATCTGTCAGTTTATTATGAAATCTATAAAATTTCTGAGTATGTCCAAAGAATCCACAATAATTACATCTAATTTGCTTTAAATAACATTTACCTTTTTCATGCGTCTTTCCACACTTATAACAAATCCATTGTCTTGACGTTCCAGGTTTCTCATTAACTCTTCTCTTTTCAGACTGATTATTAAAGTTAGTTTTCCTATTGCAGAAAGCTTGGAAAGGTTTAGACTTGCTTTCATGAAGCTTATGTACATTATAATCAGTAGCAAAACCTTCTTTATGATGGAATAGCCGTACATCTTTCTAAACCATTTCCATATTCACGGCAATGTCTCAAGCTTTAAGAAATTAAACGTCACCTTCTGATAACAATTTGTTTCTTGTAACTTCACTGCTAACTCCAAACACCAGCTGATCTCTTAGCATATCATTTAAGAATGCTCCAAAGTTACACTTAGTAGCTGCATGTTTAAGAGAAACTATATATTCAGACACAGGTTGATCTAACTCTTGCTTCAGAAGATGAAAACGGTATCTTTCTGCAACTACATTATGCTTCGGTTGAAAATGATTCAACAATACATCTTTTATTACTTCGTATGTTTTACTAGCAACAGAATCTGGAGTAACTAAATCCTTTAAAACATCATGTAAATTTCCTCCACAGAATGCAATAAAATGACTAATTTGCTTTTCCTTTGGAATGCCATTAGCAACACAAATCTGTTCAAACCGCTCCAAATACGAATCAATGTTACCTTTATCCACATCGAAAGGTTCCAGAATCTGTCCTTGAATCCATACATAGTTGCCAAATTGTTGTATTACCAAACCATGGTAATATGATATAATAAATCAGGTGGGTTCGATTTTATACAAAATAATCATTTAATCCATAACTAGGAACATACAACATGGCTAACTCCATGCTTGACAATCCAAATCAACAAAACAATTGAACATCTATATTCAAAGATATAATATCATCATAGATGTTTCACAATCTAGCTACTGAACACACACAACACTTCTGACTGAGAATGGTGGCATTACGGATAAGGGATGACTTACCCCATTCGATACGATTAGTTCTGTCTTAGCAGTGTTACTTCCTCGATGAACCACAATCAAAAGATCCCCCTGCTCCTAGATTACTATGTTTTGTACCTCTCGCTGCGACCTTGGCTTACCTGGCTCAAGGAGAGACACACAGCTTCCCGTGTTAAGAAAACACCTTCCCAAACAAAATCTAGGAGCATGATCTGACACTTTTAGACAAGATACCTGTACCTATGGGATATGCTACGTCATTTCCACTCGTTTCCCACAGTGTCTAAACCATACATTTTATTCTAAATGCAAGAAAATACATTGACATTACAAACTGTGTATTGTATGTTAATATGAGGAAGGAAAGGTTGTGATTGTTTGGTAGCTATATTGTAGGGTTTATTATTATTATTTCCATGCTCAATACAATATTATTTCATGCTCAATTTAATCTGACTGGCTGGTGTAGAATTATTCAGTCACATTATGAATGTTACCAAATAATGTCAGTCTATCAGTCACTTTGCTGTATGTTACCTGCTTTACAAACATAAAATAAAGAGTACAAAAATGTGCTCAGTTTGAAACACTGAACAGGATCTCTTCTACCTAGAATGAATTGTCATCACATTTGAATGTAAAGAGGCACATTTGTTACAATTGTAGGTGAGATATCAGTAAAGATATATTGCACAATACTGGGCTATTCTGTACGTTGCACCATTTCTTTGATCTGTGGTGAAAAATGGTTCAGAACTCTGGCCGTGTGTGGCTCGTGCATTATTTTCCTGGGGGTTCACTGAAGTCGTGACAAATTTCAGTTTCCACAAATTTTCAAAAGGTTTCATAGCAGGGGTGTGCGAATAAGTTTAAGGTAATAAAAGGTAAGATCACGCACGTTCTATTTTTGATAACTGCCATAAATTCAAAGCTTTTGAGTTGCAATTTTTATAGTTGCAAAATAACTTGGAGTGGTCTCACATTGTATATGAGAAAAATTGGTCATCATGTTTAGTGATAGTAGATGACAGACTGGTTTGAAATGTTTTACAAGAACTTAAAATTAAAATGCTAATAATGTGTGTGAATTTGTGGTTAGGAGCTGTCACTGACTGAATTTTGTAAACACTGGGAGCTTTACTCCTTGCGCGTTCCGATGTTTGCTAATTGTTTACAAAAGATAACATTTCCGAGAGGTGGCGTTGTAATCAAACAGAATGGATACAATCAGTAAGTAGAATGTTCAATAAAAGCAATGAGATTTCCAATGACTTTTCTTGGTGTATTATTAGCATTTTACCAAGTAGGATAAAGTTTACAAACAATGAAATCAGTGTAATCACACATTCGCGATTACCTCAATAGCTGCCCATTTGCATACTCATGTTTACTGAGAGTTTTTTGCTTCTGTTTCTTTCAACTGTGTCAGTTTGCATTATTACTTATATACATTTTTATAAACACTGCAGTAACTGTATTCTCATTTGAGTACATAATATATATATATATATATATATATATATATATATATACACAGGGTGGGCACAAAGTCGCTTTCCCCAATAAATGATGAAATCAAGTAAAAGAACCTAGGTGACTTGACAATTTTTATTGTACTTCAAATACTGTTCAAACTGTCCCCCACCATGTTCAATGCGCAAGGTACATCTCTTCAGCACTGATTTGCGAATATCATGGCACAATTAAGGATTGTCATCCAATCTCTTGAATGATTGTTCAATTAGCTGTTGCAAGTGAACCAAAAAATCCTGACAAGTTCTGTAATCACAACATCCTGCAACATCTTAAGGTATGTGTCACCGGTTACAGTTCCTTCAAAAAAGAATGGTCCTATGACACCACCACTCCAAATACCACCCCAAACAGTGACACCAGGGATGTTTAACTCTTCCATCATAATTTCGTGTGAATTGGTATCACTCGAATAAACACAATTGTGACTGTTTACATGACCGTTCATCTTGAATGAGGCCTCATCTGCCCACAAAATTCGTTTCCAGAAGTCTCTGTCAGCTTCATTCCGAATGAGACACTACTCACAGAACTCAACACGTCGGTCAGGATCACATTCGTGTGATGCGTGCAGAAGATTTTGGCCGGAAAGGTTTCATCTTCAAATCCTTTAACATGTTCCTTACAGAGGTATGTGAAATTCCCAAGTCCCCTGCACGCCTTCTGGTATACATCTTCGGGCTGGATACACAACTCTGAGTAACATGTGCAGTGTTTTCTTCATTTCGTACATTTAGGGGTCATTTGCTTCACTGTAGATCATGCACAGAACCTGTAGCCTCGAATCGTTGGTTCAGGTTCCTCATGGCTTGACGTGATGGTGGTTCCACATCTGGAAATCTTCTCCTGAATTCTGCTGTCACCACATTTGTGTTTTTGTTGTTTCCACCAAGCTTGTAGCATGAAAACACATTGGTCCTTTGTTAATTTGCGATTCATCTAAAGACCTGCAATGCAAAATAACAACTTCACTCAGTAAACAACTCTCATCAACAAACAGTAGACGAAACAAATACGAAAACATGGTTACCAGTACTAGAGACACAGAAATGCCAGTCTTAGTACAAGAAAAATACTTGCTGATACCTCCCTTATTTCTGTCTTTCCTTACTTGTTTTTGGAAAGCAACTTTGTGTCCACCTTGTATATACTGGGTGAGTTTTTTAGCTTGACACAACGAAATATCTCGAAAAGTATGCATCTGATCAAAAAAAGTTCTGAATGAAAGTTATTCGTCTCTAAGGGGCTCATCCAATGATGCCAAACTCCACCCCACCCACCTCCTAGGGGTGGGGTGAGGGGCAAATCTCAAATGGAAACCCCCATTTTTTATTGCAGATTCGGATTTTCCAGACAAAAATACGTAGGTTTTGTCTGAAACTTGTTGGATTTGTGATAGATGGCACTGTAATTGCAAAAAGTTTGCGCAATTCTCGAGACATACACTGTCCTCTTCGTCAGGCTTCATGGCAGATTATGCCGTGTCTGTTTGCCCAGGATACACGGTGTAGTGGTTTGTAAGATAAAACTTGCGGTCCTGAAACATGCTCGGCAATCTGTTAAAAGTGAGGTTAACCAATTATAAAACTGTAAAACGTTGAAGAAAGGGAATGTAGAGCAAACATGGGTAAAGATGTTAAACAAAATGGAAGAACATAAAAACAAATAGGCTTTAATGTAACGAAAGAAATGACACGAGCGTTCATGATGATAGAGGAGTTCCAAGGCAGAGGGATGATGTAATAATGCAGGAGTAGCGGGTAAAAGGAGGGGGAGGGAGGAAGTGAGTGGGCGGGGCCAGTACCAGACATCCGCAGCACATCAGCAGCACAACATTAGCTGTGAAGACGACTAACTCGACGATCCATTCCGTGGAAGTGAGATTGTTTATTTTCACATGGTAAAAGGTTTTTACGGAGGTTTGAAATCTTCAACGTTTTACAGTTTTATAAGTGGTTAACAACGTTTTGAACAGATTGCCGAGCATGTTTTCTCCTAAAGACCATTTGACCTTGTTTTCTAGTCAAACAGACACAGCATAATCTGCCACGAAGCCTGAAGAAGACGGAAGTAGTGTTTTTCTTCGTTTATTCCATTAGTCTTTATAATGCAGGTTATAATGGTACAAGAGAAAATTGAAATGGTGTACATTTAAGGAGAAAGTGGCAGGAATATCATTGATGCTATGATTCTTTATGTTCAACGTTTTCCAGACTGGGTGTGACCGCACGCTTCTTTTCGCAGAGTTGTTCAACAGTTCTCCACCGAGGGAACTGTACAACCAAAAATAAAAATAAAAAAGGAATTGGCGAAGAACAATTGCTGGAGAAAATAATGAAATTGTGGTATTAGCTGTAGTGGCTCATAACCCCCACGTTAGTACCCTACAAATAAGTCGTGAATCGGGAATTTTGCAGACTACTGTGTGCCAAATACTGAAGCGTAGAGAATATGATCAGTTTCATGTTTTGTTGCATCAAGAACTTCATGGCGATGATTTTCAGAACCGAGTGACATTCTGTCAATAGGCGCTTCAGCAAATACAAGGAGACAATTTCTTTACTCGAGTTTTGTTCTCTGACGAGTCAACTTTTACAAACCACGGTACGATTAATTGACACAACATGCATTATTGGAGTGTGGAAAACCTGCATAGGTTATGCCAAGTTGAACATCAGCACCCGTGGAATAATTAGCGATAAACTTATTGGTCCATAATTTATCGATGGGAACTTAAATGGTGAGAAATATCAAAACTTCTTGCAGAATGAACTTCCAGTATTGCTTGCAGACCTTCCCTTAGACATGCGACAAACAATATGTTTGCAACATGACGGTTGTCCAGCACATTATTCCGTTGCAGCACGGGAAGTATTAGATCACATGTACAACCGTCGGTGGATCCGAAGAGGTGGTCCAGTGTCTTGGCCTGCAAGATTGCCAGATCTTACTTCGCCTGACTTTTGTTTGTGGTGCTATGTGAAGAGTGAAGTTTATCATGAACTGCCAACAATGCGTGAGAACATGATTGAGCGAATCACCAATGCATGTCGAAAGATTACACCGGGCATGCTCCTCAGTTTTGTCCAATCATTCCAAGTGCGGATAAATCAGTGTATTGAAGTGGGTGGTGACATTTTCGAGCACTTATTGTAAAATGATTATTACAAACAAGCGCCCCGATGGTGAGAGGCAAGGGGACTCACCTAAAACAAGCACCTTGATCGTGAGAGGCGATGGGACTCACCTTACAAAAGCACCCCAATAGGAATAAAATACTGCTACGTCCACGTCATTGTTCCTGGGTTATGCTATATGAAGTTTCTTATCAAAATTCAACATTCCTCACGTCATAAAAAAAAAGAAGTTTCAAACAAAACCTAAGTATTTTTGTCTGGAGAATCCAAATCTGCAAAAACAAAAAAAAAAAAAAAAAAAAAAAAAAAAGATTTGAATTTGAGATTTGAAAGTTGCTCCTCGCCCCACTCCCAGCAGGTGGGGTGAGGGTGGAGTTTGGCATCATTTGATGAGCCCCTTTGAGATGAACAAATTTCATTGAGAACTTTTTTTTGATCAGATGCGTACTTTTCGAGATATTTCATTGTGTCAAGCTAAAAAACTCACCCGGTATATATAGTATATATCAGGATGGCAACAGACCTGGAAAATCAGGGAATTACAGAGGTCAAAAAAAGTCAGGGAATTTTGTCTTGATTGACAAATGTTTCTTTGTTGAACTGTAGATGTTACTCAATGCAGTGAACCTGCCAGGCATTTGATTTTGAAGAAGTTGTAATAAGCACTGCATTTAAATGGGAAATCATCTTGCCAGCCTTTGGCGTAAAGGTTTAGGTCTCTGTTATGCATTGGACACAAACACGGTGCCAGAAACAAGTGATGTAAGATGAGGAGGTGGGGGAGGAGAAATTTCCAGTGAGGCAGAGACATTTCATGAAGCTGGCCTCCGCGGCGGAGTGTTTAGCACATCACGCTATGACGCCGGTGGTCCCGGGTTCGAATCCTGGCCTGGGCATGGATGTTTCTGAGCTTCCATTCATCAATTTCATCATATCATCACTCATCCCCATCATTGCAAATTAGCCAAACTTGGCACAAAAGTGAAGTAAAATAAACAAATCAATCAAGAGTAGATGAACCTCTAAATGACACATTTCAAATGTATTGACTTTTTTTTTTCTTGTCTATGGGAGCTATAAGGGGTCGGACCTGTCGACCAGAAGGGTTCACCTTCTCTGGCACCGTCCGACAGATGTCCAAAAACTGTAGTACGGCATTGTGTGGACATTATGAAGGAACATTGAAAGGAATGAGGACTTTTATCCAACCTGAATTTTTTTTTGTATGCTGTGGAACTACATTTGTTCTATTGAATATTTATGTTCCATTGATGCAAGTGATTTTTGTCAGGAAAATCTGACTAATGAAAAGATTCTCTCGGGCTTGACATGTTTTCCACAACTCACCTGGTTGATAGCCTGAGAGAATCATTTCATCATTCTTCGCCAGGTAAACTTCAAGACTTACTTAAATCTGACTAATGTTGAATTGCCAAAAAACATCACTCCAGCATAAAAACACATGCATGGCACATTTATGCTTTCCTTTTTTTTTTGTCTTGAGTAGTACGTCATTTGGTCGAACATAATTTCAGGCTCTCGATTATAAGAACATTTTCTTCAGTAATCAATCCTCCTCTGCCAGCTCTACTGAATTTTCATATGAGGACAGTCCAGAAAGTACGTTCCAATTAACCATAAATTAAAACACAATCTTCGGTAGTAATTGACATTTTATTGTCTTAGGTATAGTGACCCATAGCTTACTTTTCGACATATTCACCACCGTTCTTCAGGTATTTATGTTAGTGTGGCACAAGATTTTGTATGCCCATGTTATTAGCCTGCCTCCAAAAAGTGGAACTGTCTGTACAGCAGCGTTACTGTCTAAATGTGTCCTGCCAAACTGGTTCAGCTGAAGGAAGAGATGAAAGTCATAGTGCGTGATGTCGGGGCTACCACTTAAAATGATGCAAAAGAGCCCACTCGCGATCAGGTGTGTTTTGGGTCTTGCATGATGGATCTCCCTTCCATGAATTGTGAGGAAAGTAAGGAGAAATTTCCAGTGAGACAGACACGTTTGATGAAGCCAGCCTCTGTGGCGGATACGATGCCAGGGGTTCCATGTTCGAATCGTGGCCTGGGTATGGATGTTTGTGAGTGCCCATTCATCAATTTCATCATATCATCACTCATCTCCATCTTCGCAAAATAGCCAAAAGTGGCACAAAAAGCGAAGTAAAATAAAGCAAATCAATTAACCAAGCTAACTCCTGGCATGGGACCCATCTTTATGGCATTAACCTGCTGTTGCCACTTTTACCTATGAAGAATCTTGCGGTCAAACAGCCAATTAATCCCACCACTACCCCCCCCCCCCACCTCTCTTTGAGCAACAATGGGCAACCTTAGAATCCCTCCTCCATGCTATGGCCAGTAGGAAAACAGGTTTTTGCAAAAATAACCATTCTGCACTGTGAATACAGCCAGGAGATACCTTGGCCCTGGAATAACACTGTTCTTAAATCCACTCCCTTCACAACAATGCGACCACCACATTACAGACACATACCACCTCTTCCTATTTGTATGTGCGCATGGTGCTCCAACAACTAGTGCAGCATTCCAATGATATCAGAAGTTACTTACTGGACGTGCCTCATATAAACTTACTGGATGCTGTTATTAACCGCATTTCGCTATCTTATCCTGTCTGCTTAGCAAAATCAGATGCCTGTGCAGTGGAGTAGATTCCCCTACTACGAGGGTCGTTCAAGTCAATCGGGGACTTTTTTTTTAAAAAAAATAGAAGAACAAATTTCAAAGTGTGGTAACTGGATTTATTTTTCCACATAACCTCCTGCTACAGTTATACACTTATCCCAGCATTTAACTAACGCCTGGAATGCTTCGGCTTAGAAAGATTTATCATTACGGCGGAACCATTGTAGGACAGCATTCTTCACTTCATCATCAGTGTTGAAATATTTTCCTCCAAGGAATTCCTTCATAGGTCCAAACAGGTGAAAATCACTTGGTGCTAAGTCAGGACTATAGGGGTGTGTGGTAATATCTCCTAGCTGATTTCCTGGAATGTTCGTTGAGCGGTATGCGGTCGTGCATGCGGTCGTGCATTGTCTTGCAAAAAGAGAACACCCTTTGTGATGAAACCTGGACGTTTCTTCCTTAAACGCTTATGCACATCATGCAGAACACAGCAGTAATACTTACTGTTGATAGTGACACCATGGGGTAAAAAAATCAACGTGAATAATCCCCTGTTTATCCCAAAAGACACATTCCATGTGCTGAATGTTCCCAGGAATGACTGCCGTGGGCTGTGATCCACCACGACCGGGATCGTCAGTAATAGAGATACGGCCATCTTCGAAGCGCTTACACCATTCAAATGCCTTACTGCAACAGTGTGTCTCATCACCGTACTGAACCTGAAGTCTTCTGTAAATTTCAACAGATTTTCTGTATTTGTTCACTAAAAACTTCATCACAATATGTTGCCGGCAATATATGTAACAGTGTTAAGAGAAGTGTAAAGAGAAGTAACATTGATAATGTAAGGTAATATGACACTTTGTTTTGTACAATTCCATTGCTTCACTTTCAGAACGTTTAGTCCCGAGAAGCAACTTTATGATATGTTAGGGTTTTGGGTGCCAAGCGGATGCCATGTGTTCCCATGTTCACATCAAACAAGCCACTAATTCACCATACCAATATCTCAATCTTGTGTACATGGATTAAGTTGTTTGATTATTTTATATAGAAAAGAGATGTAGGATACAAGCGTTAATGCTTTGAAATTAAGTTTGCAGTCATGATTCTTGCAAGCGGCAGGCAAAATATCAACATTTAATAATGAGAAATTACAAAATTTATTCATTAAAACAACAATTTACTCTAATCTCATTTAGTCATAACATTAAAAATAATCAAATATTTTATTTAAGCCTGCTTGCAAATGAGAAAAACCCTGTAAAAGGCCCTCCCTAGCTTGTGAATTGTAATAACTTTGAAAATCATTATTTTCCAAAACCAATATAAATCGTACACACACACACAAGCACCCCCCACACACAAGTACCCCCCACACACACCCCACACACGCACACACCCCCCACTTACACACACACACACACACACACACTTGTCATAATAGTGCATTGTGCTAATTACTCCGTCACACACAGAGGCCAACATAAATTAATATCGGGCAAAAGTCAGCATTAATATTATTGTATATATATAAAAACACACTGTTTAATTGAATTGAAATAAAATTTTTGATAAATTGAAATCTCATAGACCCTTTATATTGTTAATATAATTGTGTGGATAGGTGGTAAGAGGAAGTGAGAGTGGTCAACCTAGTATATATCCTTCCAGGTTATTACTGTTATATACATTGATTAAATGTGCTCTTCAATGAAAATTTTCAAACAATGATATACATTCATATCTTAGAGAGACTTATGTTTCAACTTAAAACTTGAGACCAAAATCACTTCTAATTGGATTTCTTTCTTGCAGCTCTACACTAGAGACAGCATTCTGCTCTGCGACTAAGAATAGTGGAACTACTCTGGAATCTGCAAGAGAAGGAGAATCTACAAAATCTTCAAACTCTGAAGGTTTTGCCATTTGGAATGATGGAATTAATTTGTTTAATGATAAATGTGAACTTGCTGTTCACATGCAAAATCATAATAGAACAAAATCGTTTGAGTGCTCAATGTGCAAGGAATCATTTAAGGGGATAAAATGTCACATGGAATATACAGGAGGTCATAGTGGTGAAAATTCTTTTTTGTGTTCAACCTGTAGCAAATCTCTAGCATTAAAACACAGTTTTAGAAAGCATTGGAAAACTCATACTGTTGCAAACAAGGAAGATCTTCGAAATCATTCCAGAACTCGTATTGGAGACAAGCCCTTTATATGTTCAGTGTGTAACAGTACGTTTACAGTGATGTCAAGTCTTAGGAAACATTTAAGAATTCATACTGGAGAGAAACCCTTTGCATGCTCAGTGTGTAAAATTGCATTTAAACTGAAGTCAAATCTTAGAAATCATCTAATAATTCATACTGGAGAGAAACCCCATCTGTGTTCAACATGTAACAAATCATTTGCACGGAAGGATAGCCTTGAAAAACACTTAATAATTCATACTGGAGAGAAGCCCCATGTGTGTTTAACATGTAACAAATCATTTGCACGGAAGTATAGCCTTCAAAAACATTTAATAATTCATACTGGAGAGAAGCCCCATGTGTGTTCAATATGTAAAAAATCAATTGCATGGAAGGATAGACTTGAAAAACATTTAATAATTCATACTGGAGAGAAG
The DNA here is from genome assembly GCF_977018435.1 of Lepisma saccharinum. Taxonomy (NCBI): domain Eukaryota; kingdom Metazoa; phylum Arthropoda; class Insecta; order Zygentoma; family Lepismatidae; genus Lepisma; species Lepisma saccharinum. The sequence continues at coordinate 52,700,934 of NC_139251.1, forward strand.
TCTAATGTGTGTTCAACATGTAACAAATCATTTGTAGGGAATGCAGATCTTAGAAGACATTTAATAATTCATACTGGAGAGAAGCCCCATGAGTGTTCATCATGTAACAAATCATTTGCACGAAAGAATGATCTTACGAAACATTTAATAATTCATACTGGAGAGAAACCCTACCTTTGTTCAACGTGTAACAAATCATTTGCACGGAAGGAAGGTCTTGAAAAACATTTGTTAAGAATTCATGCTAGAGAGAAGCCCCATGTGTGTTCAACATGTAACAAATCATTTGCACGAAAGAATGATCTTAGGAAACATTTAATAATTCATACTGGAGAGAAGCCCCATGTATGTTCAACATGTAACAAATCATTTGCACGAAAGAATGATCTTAGGAGACATTTAATAATTCATACTGTAGAGAAACCCTACCTTTGTTCAACGTGTAACAAATCATTTGCAGGAAAGAATTATCTTAGGAAATATTTAATAATTCATACTGGAGAGAAGCCCCATGTATGTTCAACATGTAACGAATCATTTGCACGGAAGGATAGCCTTGAAAAACATTTAATAATTCATACTGGAGAGAAGCCCCATGTATGTTCAACATGTAACAAATCATTTGCATGGATGGATAGCCTTGAAAAACATTTAATAATTCATACTGGAGATAAACCCTACCTTTGTTCAACATGTAACAAATCATTTGCATGGAAGGATAGCCTTGAAAAACATCTTATATTTCATACTGGAGAGAAGCCCTATGTGTGTTCAACATGTAACAAATCATTTGGATGGAAGGAAGATCTTAGAAAACATTTAATAATTCATACTGGAAACAAGCCCTTTGTATGTTCAGTGTGTAACAATACATTTACAGTAAAGTCAAATCTTATGAAACATTTAAGAAATCATACTGGAGAGAAGCCCCATGTGTGTTCAACATGCAACAAATCATTTGCACGAAGGATTGCCTTGAAAAACATTTAATAATTCATACTGGAGAGAAGCCCCATGTGTGTTCAACATGTAACAAATCATTTGCCCGGAAGGATAGCCTTGAAAAACATTTAATAATTCATACTGGAGAGAAGCCCCATGTGTGTTCAACTTGTAACAAATCATTTGCACATAAGAATTATCTTAGGAAACATTTAATAATTCATACTGGAGAGATACCCTTTGCATGTTGAGTGTAATAATGCCTTTACACTGAAGTCATATCTTAGGAAACATTTAATAGTAAATACTGCAGGGAAACCCTTCCTTTGTTCAACGTGTAACAAATCATCTGCAGGAAAGGAAGGTCTTGAAATACATTTAAGAATTCATGCTAGAGAGAAGCCCCATGTGTGTTCAACATGTAACAAATTATTTGCATGGAAGGATGACCATAGAGAACATTTAGTAGTTCATACTGGAGAGAAACACTTTGCATGCTCAGTGTGTAATGATTCGAGTTGCAAATGCCAGCTTTTTTGAACAGACCTTTTTTTCCAAATAAAACGTGGCTTTTTTGGAAAGAAAACTGAATTTTTTTTTTTTTTTTTGGCTTTTTACTAATTACAGCTAACCTGTTTCACTTGCAGTGTCATTTAAGAGTTTTAATGGTTCATGAAGTCATATTTTTGAACTACCTAAATAATCTTACATCCAAGAGACACTAGCTACTAATTTGTTTTTGTCGTATGTGAGTCTGTGTATTACCTATGCAATGGCATTGTGGTAAAACTGTCTTATAATCAGGGGATACAAGGTTTTATTCTTAGTGGTGACATATTGCTTAGTGATTTGGATTCCATTTTAAATCTGTAGGCCCAGTCCTGATTAGCTTATCTGAGCTTAAAATGAACTTAATACAAACTTTCATGTGTTTATGTCATCTTATCATTGAACTTTTAGAAACGAAATGATTTGGTTACACTCGAGTTGTGTTCCTGTGAAGTCACAAATTCTAATATTAAACTATTAGATGTTTCATGGCAATTAAAAACTTTACAATTCACAATACATATGCAGAACTACATGCATATATACCCCATGTAATACTTAAGACCAGTATGCTACTACAAGGGAGATTTAGAGCCCAAAGTTACTTATAAATGTAAGTACTGTTGTTGGAAAATAGTCACATTTTTGATTGAATGTTTTATACAAATAAAATTAATATATTAATATAGTTCATAGGTCTATTCATAATGCATAAATTCAATCAATTGTGTATTGCTGTTATTACATGAATAGGTCCACATATGTGGAACAAAGAGAATATCCAAAATTCTGTAGGGCTGATTGATTAGGTTATTTTATGTCACTTTTCTGCTAAGTGTGACGATATGATGAAATTGATGAAAGAACATATTCACAAACAAAGTCCATACCCAGGATGGGATTCAAACCCAGAACCCCTGGCATCGTAGCATTCTTTGCTAACCACGCAACCACAGTGGTCAGCAAAATGATGTTGGAGTAGGTACTAGAGCTAAACATGCAATTGTAGAGTTGCAGTATTATTGTCCACCCCTCCCGACCCTACAATCAGAAACACATGGTCACTTACAGGCAAAGGGTGTCACACAGGGTACAGTTTGCTGCTTATTGTTCTTATCGTTTACATTCAATTCTCATAAATTTTCAAATAGTACTGCGTTCCACAAATTTACAGTGGTTTCAAATTTCCTTTAATTTTTTTTTACCACAAGGTGAAAGGTGTGACGCGAACTTTTACATACTATTGTAATATTGTAAGAAATTAATTGTCGATTTTAATTAAGAAGGTGCTTGTTTATTCTTGCTGATAACTGTTATATTTTCATAGAAATTAAATGTAATTTATTTACTCAATATTGTTATAGTTTGCTCATCTTATATGTATTCTCGCCTGTAATATTGGGCTGGTTTGATGGGTTACGGGCAGCAAGCTTTGTGTTCACCACAAAGAAAGCCGCATAAGACTTTTAGCAAGCCTCTTAGCTGCCCGCAGCAATCATACAATAGAGCTATTCAAGCGAGTTCATTGTTTGTAACACTGCATCTTTTGTGTACGGCTGGCTGTTTTGTGCCTGTTTGTCGGCGCTTCTAAAACTTTATTGCTTTTTTCTTTCGCCGAAGGACCCACACATTGTCAGACAACAATTACAGTATTTCAGTTCAGTTCTATCATAGCTGTGGTTCGCAGTAGTGCGAATATTGGATTGCTACACCAGTCTTACTATTAACTTTTTTCGATATGGATAAGTTCCTTGTACGGAGTGGTCCTTCCTTGAGTGCAAGTAGTGAAACCATCGAGCCCGAAAGAAAGAAACAGAAAGTAGTTCACCGGCAATATAGTGATAACTATTCATCTTACGGGTTTTTTTGGTGTGGTGACAAAACATGCCCAATCCCTGAGTGTGTTGTGTGTGGTGAAAAACTCAGTAATGCTGCTATGGTTCCCAGTAAATTAAAACGACATTTGTCAACAAAACATTCCTCTCTGTTAAGTAAAGATGTGAATTATTTTCATCGGTTGTTGGAACAAAATGAAAAAACAAGTGACGCTCATGACTACGTCGGTACGTGTTTCGCAAAAAGTACAGGATGCTAGCTATAAGGTAGCCGAACTTATCGTAAAGGCCAAAAAAACACACACAATAGCAGAAATGTTGTTAATACCTGCATGTAAAGAATTGGTAAAAATAGTCCTGGGTTCAGAAGCTGCTACTGAAATTTCAAAAATTCCTCTCTCTGCTGACACAATCAGCCACCGAGTTAGTGACATGTCCAGTGACATCGAAGACATTATGTAGGAGAAAATAAAGAGCAGTCGAAAGTTCTCACTTCAGATCGACTAGTCCACCGATATTGGTGGTCACGCACAACTTCTTGCCTACATAAGGTATATTGATGGGGATGTAATTGCAAGTAATTTCTTTTTTTTTGCAAAGAACTACCCGAGCGAGCAACCAGTAAAGAAATATTTCGCACGACTAATGAATATGTGGTCCGTAATGAATTAACATGGGAGGACTGCGTTAGTGTTTGTACAGACGGAGCTGTTTCTATGACAGGCCGAGTGAAAGGATTTGTGGGTAAAGTACGCGAAGTAAATCCTAACTGACGAACTGACTGACCATTGTCTCATTCACCGCGAAGCCATCGTTGCTAAGTCTTTGCCATCTCATCTGAAAATTGTGATGGACGAAGTAGTAAAAGTCGTGAACTTCATCAAATCGCGGGCCCTAAATATGCGGCTTCTTAACGTTTTGTCAGAGCACACTACACTTCTGCTACATACAGAAGTACGGTGGTTATCTCGAGGTAAAGTGTTAACGCGAATGTTTGAACTTAAAGAGGAGGTACTTTCATTTTTGACTATTGAGGGACATGAGTATGCAGATTTATTTGCAGATGATGAATGGGTATCTAGGTTGGCATATCTTTCTGATATTTTCGTACACTTGAATGAACTAAACAGAAAAATGCAAGGTAGAAACGAAAATATTCTGACTAGTATGGATAAGATTCAAGGATTTATTAATAAGTTGAACTTGTGGATACAGACAATTGAAAATGGATGTGTGAGATGTTCCAAACTGTATGGCCCCTTGCTGACGATAACAAGGTGTTGATGGACTTAATTAAAGAACATTAATTACTCTTGCGGCAGGCTTTCAAAAAATATTTTGGAGAGAGCGTTGAAGATTTGGACTGGGTTCGTGATCCATTCAGTATGGATTCGAAATATCTTCCGAAGAATTTACGCTTACAAGAGGAACTGGCAGATTTGAAAGCAGACAGAACGTTGCAATTAAAATTTTTCGAAGTGCCTTTGGATACATTTTTGTTGTCAATAAGCAGTGAATACCCGGCTATCTCCGAGATGGCAGTTAATATGTTATTACAATTTTCAACTACTTATTTGTGTGAACTGGGCTTCTCGATGTTGACTGCAATTAAAACATCAAAGAGAGAGAGACTCAAATCAATTGATGAAGAAATGAGGCTTGCTTTGTCAACGATTCCGCCACGAATCAGTCGTCTGTGTGCAGCTAAGCAGGCTCAAGTATCACATTGAAGGTATGAGTAAAGTTATTTACTTTAAGATTCGTATTAGAAATGTATATTTTCTACAGTGAATTATAGTTAATAAATTTTTAATAAATGCATAAGTCTATTAATGTTTTATAATAATAATAACAACAACAACAACAATGGTAATAATAATAATTGATTACATAACAACGTAATATTTTGTAATTATATTAAGATTCATATGATTTTGAGGGGACAGACATTTTGGTGTGCCGTGTTGGGTCTAGGCCCATCTGGGGTGTGCCGTGAGCAAAAAAAGGTTGCAGAACACTGATCTAATATATAAAAATATGTGTGTGTGTGTGTGGGGGGGGTGTTTTCCGGCATTACTCTCGAACGCCTGGAGCAATTTCAACCAAACTCAATGTGCATATAATTTCCAACCTCAAAATAAATACTGTGGGGTAAGACACCCCTGGCACCCCTGGGGGTGGATGTGGGAAGGGGTGACATGTAAAAATGATCATAAACATCTGATATTAGTGTGGAATCCATAGTTTTCAGGGTCTCTAATATGAATAGTGACACTCCCAATGCCGTTCAACTCCAAGACACCTTTGGTACCCCTAGGGGTGGGGGTGGAACAGGGTGACATGTAAAATGACAGATATTAGTGTGAAATCCATAGTTTTCGGGTTCACTAAGATGCACAGAATAGTGACACTCACAATGCCATTCAACTCAAAAACACCCCTGGCAACCGAGTGGTGGTGGGAAGGGGTGACATGCAAAACGACGGATATTAGTGTGGAATCCATAGTTTTCCGGCCTGCTGAGATTAATAATGACACTCCCAATGCCGTTCAACTCCAAGTTCATTTTACACTATTGTTAGAATTCATTATATTCCTGTCTAATAGAAGATGGGGACAAATAAATACCTGGCAATACTGGGCAATCAGCTAATATATATAAAAAAATTAAATCATATGTTTTAGCAATTATTATTATAATAAAGAACATGTCTAAATTTGAATTAAGAAAGAAAAATATATTCTTTCTTGACTGCTTTGAAAAAGCCAGGTCAGGGATTAAAATGAATGGACTGTTTGGTAGCCTTGCATTAATGGCTGTACAAACTAAAGCTACCAATTTTGCAGACTTTTCCAACCTGTCTCTCTACACAAAAACATATTAAGTTATGCAAGGACAAAATATTTTTATTTTTAAATCTTGAAAAATCATGGGTGTTATTTTTTTTGTGGCTTTTTATAGGTTCACATTTAAATATTTCATAGCTCGAGGAGAAGGGGGAGGGGTATGGCACCTCCCCTGAGTACAGGTAGGCATAAAGTAATGTTGTCACCTTGTTCCAGGTTCAATCCCCAATGAAAGCACAGTGGTTCAAGTCCCATTTTAAACTGTAGGTCGAACACCAATTAACGTGTATGATCTTAAAGTGGGCTTAAACAAACAAAGCGTTACTTTTAGAAGGCCAGATTTTTAAAAAAAATATCATTCGTGGCAAATCTATTTCAGTTTCGGGACCACAATGCACTAGGGCAGTGCCTCTCAACTGGCAGGCTGTGGCCCGGTACCGGGCCTTGGCATGAATATACTAAGCCATGAGAGTTCATTAAATCGAATGGTTGCCAAGTACTTTAAACAAAATTTTATATTTGTCAACAAGCCTAGACATATATCATATTCCATTATTTATTAATACTTAATTTCAAGGGTGCATATTAAAGTATAAAGTTAAAAAAAAATGGAAATTTGAATTTTTTGAGCAGGGCGATTTTACTATGCTGTGGTGCCACAATGGTTGAGAACCACTACACTAGGTTGCCAAAATACACCACATCTGTACCATGACCAAGTTTAGTGGCCATTAAGACAAATTATATGTGATACACATGAGAGCCAGAATACAAATATGTTATGCCAAATACAATTGTAATGGAGTTTGATAGTAGATTTTTGTTTATAGACATAATTCAAGAAGAAACTGTATCATCAAGGTTACATTTGATTAAGTGAGTTAAAATATGTAGCAACATTTCTTCTTCTTTTGCTTTTTGTGCAAATCCAAATATTGAAAATCGATAACCAGGTTCGATACCGAGTGGAGCCACATTGCACAGTAGTTTGAATCCCACTTAAACTGTAGGTCCAGTCCCGATGATCCTATCTGTGCATAAAGTGGACTTAACAAACAAGTCACACATTGAAAATTATACTATTAGATTCTATTTACAATATATGTAAAACTACTCAAATTATGTGTGTGTATATACTATTTAGATATATTTAAAAAAAAACACTGACATTTGAAGATAACATTGGGGGAAAACTATCCATTGAAACAAGCCTTCATTTTTGCGAAATGCTTTTGTCTGCTATGAATTCCATGTTGAAAGTTGTACTTTAAATTTACATATGGTGATCTTTTCACAGTAGAGAGATAAATAAAAGTGGTGAAATAAAATAAATGCAGCCAAGCAATAAATTTCCATTGATTTGAAACACTTTGGGAAAAGTAGCCGTAAAAGCAGTGGAAAGAACTCAGTTCTTTTTTTCCAAAAAGGGTTGCTTTTTCCGACCTCTTCCAACTCTAGTAATGATTCATTTAAACTAAAGTCAAATCTTTGGAAACTGTGCTCAACATGTACGAGGGGCGATCAGGTTGCTCTGACCCTTACATAGAAAGAGCAGCAGTAGGGTTTCAATTTTTATTTTATTTTTCAACATACTCCCCTGCAACTCCAATGCACTTCTCCGATCAGTGCTCCAACGCGTGGATACCTTGCAAAAAAAATTCTTCCGACTGGTCCTCCAACCATGAGTCCACAGCCCTTATCACGTCAGAATCATCAGAAAATTTTTGCCCACGAATGTCATTCTTCAAATGTTTGAACAAATGGAAATCACTGGGGGCCAAATCTGGGGAATAGGGTGGGTTGGGCAGCAATTCGAACGATGCATCTGCGATAGCGGCCCTCGCAATGCGTGAGGTGTGGACAGGTGCATTGTCCTGGTGAAGAAGCACACCGCGAGTCAACATCCCACGCCTCTTTTTCGTGATTGAATCACGTAATTTCTTGATTAGGTCACTGTATTATGTGCCAGTGATGGTTTGGCCTCTTTGTAGCTAGTTCAGAAGAAGGACACACTTGCAGTCCGAGAAAATTGAGGCCATTACCTTCTAGGCTGACGTTTGCACCTAGAAATTCTTCGTTGGTGGAGAATGTGGGTGTTTCCACTCCATGCTTTGTGATTTTGTTTCTGGGTCGAAGTGATGGATCCATGTTTCATCCATAGTTACAAATCGGACAAAGAAATCGTCTATATCAGCACGAAACTTGTCAGGAAGTTCTTGACTGATGAGCACTCGGGTGCGCTTCTGATCTGGGGCGAGGTTTCGAGGGACCCATCTTGCATCAATTTTTTTCATTTGCAATTCCTGGGTAATTATGTTTTGCACAGTGCCATATGACAGGCCACACATCTCAGCAACATGAAGGACAGTGACTCGACGATCCTTCAGCACGATATTGTGGACTTTGTTAATGTTTTCGGTCGTCATGACAGTTTTTGGTGCTCCACCTGCATGTTCCTCCTCATACGACTCTCTCCCACAATGAAACTCACGACACCATCTCTTCACCATACTGTATGAAGGAGCAGTGTCCCCTAGTGTATCCACCAAGTCCTCATGAATTTTCGATACCGTCCACTTCTTCTTCACAAAATATTTGATCACCGCTCTCACCTCAGTTTTCTCCATTCTGGCACATTGACACAAGTTCACTCAGTTAAACCCCTGTAAAAAGAAAACTGTACGCTACTCAGACTTGCAATTCAGATTGAAAGCATATAAAGGATCACTAAACAATAACGAAATAAAAAATCAATCGTGACGTCATTCCTTCTATGTTAGGGTCGGAGCAACCTGATCGCCCCTCGTAATAAATCATTTACACGGAAGGAAGGACTTGAAAAACATTTAAGAATTCATACTGGAAATAAGTCCCATGTGTGTTCAACATGTAACAAATCATTTACACAGAAAGAAGTTCTCAGACGACATTCAGTAATTCATACTTTAGATAAACCTTGTTTGTGTTCAACATGTAAGAAATCGGTTACACGAAGGAAATTCTTAAAAGACATTTGAGAATTCATACTGTTGAGAAGCTCTGTGTGTGTTTGCATGGAAGGAAGATCTTGGAAAACATTTAATAATTCATGCTGGAGAGAAGCTCTATGTGTGTTTGCATGAAAGGAAAATTTTGGAAAACATTTAATAATTCATGCTGGAGAGTGACCCATGTTTGTTCAACATGCAAAAGATCTTTTGCATGGAAGGAACATCGTAGAGAACATTTCAGAATTCATACTAGAGAGAAGCCTATGTGTGTTCAACATGTGAAAAGTCATTTGCATGGAAACAGGATCTTACACGACATTCAAAAATTCATACAGGTTAAAGCCTATTTTCTATTCAACATTTAATAGATTGTGTAACCTTTTGTGTTGTGTCATGTATTTGATGTGCAATGAATAATTAGATTTTTTTATGTGGTGTGAAGAAGTTTGTGTCACAAAATTTTGTTCTTTCACCTGATCAAGAGGTCCTTTCCTCAGACTGCAACTTACCTTGTTTTGCTGGGGCCACTCCAGGATCAACAGCTACTGTACCACCTCAAGCATGGAACCCCTAATTCATTTGCTCTCCTCATTGATACTTCAGCATGTAGATACTAATTTCCCATTAAAGTGACTTTTGAATGAGTTTTGGGGACATCTAACATCTAGCATAAGTGAAAGAACCTAATTACACCTACAAGATGATGTCTTAATAATTGTATATCTTCATATTAGGAAACATAAAAAAATGAATTCAAGTTTACAACTCATGTAGTTTAGATTAATAAAATAATACATTTTGTGAATGATGCATAATTTGAGTAAAATGCAGGCTTCAATTAATCTGCTCTTTTTGTGTTTGCACAAAAGGTGCACCCGTCGTTCTATTTCTTTGTTTCCACAAGCCAGCCTTTGTGGCATAGTGGTTATCACATCACGCTTCAACGCCAAGGGTCTGGGTTCGAATCCTGGCCTGGGCATGGATGTTTGTGAGTGTTCATTCATCAGTTTCATCTTCTCAAATTAGCCAAAAGTGGAACAAGAAGTGAAGGAAAATAAAGTAAATCAATCAATCTTTGTTTCCACATACACATATATCACATTTACTTAATTCTCAGTTTTCTCATTATGGACAGACAAATCAATGTCTTACTCGATTGGATTTGAACCCGAGACCCCCTGGCATCGTAGAACGTGGCTTGCAAACAGTAACTCCACAGAGGTCGAAAGAGCCCTCCAAGGTACTACGGGCCTCACAGAACGTCACAGGAGTGCTATCGGATTATAAATTATGGATATTATAGTTTGGATAATAAATAAATAAAATATATAAGCTATAAATAAAAAAACACCAGTTTTTTAATTTATAGAATTTAAAAGAGAGCTATAGTTTGACAAACTAAAAAAAATCCGATGTTGTTCTTACGACGATAAAACAGATGACATACTTGAAAAAAAATTGTAACTATAGGAGAACTACACCATTTCCTTGATTATTTGGTACTGAAGTAATTGGGTGTAATTTTAGCAATGGCACTGCAGTTGGCTTCAGCATGTTTAGTTTAGTTTAGTTTATTTGCGTCCAAGGACTACCAGTGTGTACAAATTACAGTACATGGTAATATAGGACATGTCAATACTTACATTACAATACAAAACTACATTAATAGATTTTACAAATACAAAATATATAGCCAAAAATTGTAAAAAATTGGGTCTTACTCTGGTATTATATCAAAATCACAAAAAAATATAACATGAGAAGATATAGAACATTGCAGCCTACTTCTAGGTGATACTAATTATCCACTTTCATTTGACATTTAATTTTACAAGAATAATATGTGATTATACTACATTATGTACATTTGTCTTATGTAAAAGTCGCTTCCATGTATTCAGCTATAGAATAAAAAACATGCTTCAGAAGCATTGATTTTATCTTGTGCTTGAATATCATCAATTTTGGTTCTTTCCTCACATCTTGTGGTATTTTATTGTTGAGATCTATGGAAGAGTTTAAGGGACCTTTCTTACATAAGTTAAGGCGGCAGTGTTTTATGTGAAGTTTGTCTTTATTTCTTGTGTTTAGGCCATGTATTCCTCATTTGTGGCAAAGTTGGAAATATTTTGCTTACCATAAATTAAGCATTCATAAATGTATATGCAGGGGAGAGTTAACACATTAAGTTTACGGAAAAGAGTTCTACATGAATTAAATTTTCTTTACTCCAGCTATGATTCTTATAGCTCTTTTTTGAAGCATAAAAATAACATTGGAGTGGTCCTTGTTACCCCAAACTATAATCCCGTATCTTAGTAAAGCATCAAAGTATGCCATATAAAGGCACTTTACAGTTTGGGTGCTTCTCGAAGGGTTGTCCTGTGTTTGGTCCTTGTGGGTGCTGAGTGCCTCTTTACAGCCTCAGCTTTTACCCGAATTCAGAATATTTTAATATGTTAGTTACAACACGACGTTACAGTTATGTTATTTTAGTTCTGGTAAGGGGCTGGACCCCGTATAAAGTGACAGGTGCAAAATAGCCTAAGTGCTGACGCACCCAAAATTTTGAATTCAAATTCAAATTCAAACACACTACATGCAATATTACATGTAGTACGGAAGAGAATATTTCACTTGTAGTTCCTCAACTGTAATTACACATTAGGCCTACTGAAAGTGTTCAGTGGGAAATCATTGATTTTGAGTAGATTTCCGAGAGACACAGTAGAGTACTACAATTGATAACAGTAGATTCTGTCTACTGTAAACAGTAGAAATTACGTAGGTTTATAACGACGATGAGAATGAAACAGAGGTAAAAACAATGATAATGAAATGCAGAAGCGACCTGGAGCAAACAGGAACGTAGAATGTCTGGCAGCGAGACGCAAGAGTTGATCAAACGATTGTAGCGTCAAATTTAGCTTAGAGCTCATAATTGATATTTCTACATGAGCTCAACATACAAGTTACATACAATGAGAGAATTGAATTGAGTTTACATCTCACGTGATATGAGTCGAAACTATTGTTGAACATTGAACTGTGAAGTGAATCAACATTCAATTCGATTAATTAGTGAATGGTGATGTGCTGAGATTTTGTAACGAGATGTGCCAAATGGCTGACAGTATAATAACTTATGGACACATTGATTTTGGATTGGATTGATTTGGTGTTTTAAGTCCACTTTATGCACAGTAAGGCTAATTGGGACTGGACCTACAGTTTAAAGTGGGATCCGAACCACTATGTGCCTCCACCGGATGGACACATTGATTTAATATATTTGAACAATCTTATAACGTGCGATTTTGCATGAAATTTTATTACTTGAATCTACATCACTTCATTGCAAACGTTACAAGGCATTTTATGGGTTGTAAAATTCTGTGTTCGATTCACCGTTCGGTTAACTCTGCGATTTTTATTTCTTATTAAACCGAAAAATTATTTATTGCATTTTACTTATTACGAAAATTCGTATATTATTTGCTTTGCGAAATGTAGAAAATATATTGTTTTTCATGCTTTTTACAAGAATACAACTATGCATGGTGAACAAAAAATAATGTAAAATAAATACTATTCACAAAAGGATGTCAATAGTATTTATTTGTTTTGCTTCTTGATAATTTTCCCTAAAATAAAAATGTATAACTTTCGCTGTACATGACATTTCGTCGAATATGACACATGGATCATTTTTATGCAAATCCTAGTAAAATGATGAGAAATTCAAAAACATATTCTGAAAAATTATTTTCAAAAATAACATTGAAAAATGATTAGAAAGGAGTGTTATTTTTTTAAAAAAATATATAACATTTTTATTTCTTTAAATTATTAATTAAATACAATACTTAGTTGCTATATACACTACGTGGAAGAAAGTCATTGGACACCCCGGTGTCAACTCTGAAACGAACTCCTCATGGAAAAGAGAGTACAGACGGGTATATATACGGCAGCAGGAGGCTTCTCAGATCATTCGCTGATAACATGACGGACAGGAAAGAGCTCAGCGTGTTTGAAAGAGGGATCATAGTAGGCTGCTCCATAGGAGGCCTGAGTATACGTAGCATAGCTGATGCCCGACAGGTTCCTAAATCAACTGTAGCCTTTGCCATCAAGAAGTGGAAGGAAAAGGGACACTGCAGCAATGCATGACGAAGTGGAAGACCCACGAAATTGGACGACCGGGAGAGGAGAGTGCTGAAGAGGGAGATTCGGAAAAACAGGACCCGTCCGATGCATTCGATTGCAGAAGAGTTTCAAAGTGCGACCAATTTAACTGTTTCGACCAAGACACTTCGCAAGGAGGCCCATGCACTCGGTTATCAGGGTCGAGCCGCTGCCCACAAACCCCTGATAAGAAGGAACAATAAACGGCAGAGACTACGCTGGTGTAAAGAGCGGAGAAACTGGACGGTGGAGCAAAGGTGGAAGGTCCTATGGAGCGATGAATCACGCTTCGCATTGTTTCGATCAGATGGGAGAGTGTGGGTATGGCGATTACCCGAAGAATGTCTGTTGGCCGAGTGTGTAGTGCCCACAGTGAAATATGGTGGTGGCGGCATCATGTTCTGGGGTTGTTTCAGCTGGCTTGGCGTGGGTCCACTGGTACCGGTGTATGGCCACATGACGTCTGCGTCCTACCGAGATATTCTCGACAACTCCATGCTCTCCACGTTGTGGCGTTTCTATGGAAACCAAGAATGTGTGTTCCAGGACGATAATGCGACTTGTTATGTTTCCAGGGCTACCATGGAGTGGTATGCAGAAAATATGTCACCCGACTGGATTGGCCTGCTCAGAGCCCTGACTTCAACCCTACTGAACATCTATGGGTCGAACTGGAGTGCCGATTGAGGTCGCGATCGCCTCGCCCTTCTACACTTCCAGGGTTAGTGACTGTACTGCAGGAGGAATGGCGGAATATCCCACTCGGTGTACTACATGACCTTGTGGCCAGTTTACCACGACGAGTGGCTGCTATTATAGCTGCCAAAAGGCTGACCGACCTATTGATTGCAAGAAAACTGATGGTATCCGCTGACATGTGGTGTCCAATGACTTTCTTCCACATAGTGTATAATAATAATAGGGGTAATCGAACAGAAGTCAAACCTATAATCTTCGGCGTGTAATGCTGATAGCCTATCAGCGAACCAATTTACCATCATAAAAAAAATTGAAGTTTTTTTCTCGGAAATTACTGGCTAGTGCACGCTGGAACCTTGCCATACGAATATCTACCCTACCACTACAAGAAGCCACGTCACAACCTCAATTTTCGAAGCTGTAGCCTCTCCATGTAAAACGATTGCGTTGTAAATATAGTAGATTTTGCTTAAATGTTTTGTGACATTCATACCACCTTTATTTCATTTGCTACAAAGGAGCGTTTGGGTGTGTTGTTTATAAAGAGGCGGGTGGGGATTATATTTCTAATGCATATTGAACGAATTGGTCTTAACTCGTAATCATGCCGTAAGAAGGAACGAACTCGTGGGGCAGTGGTTATCGCACTGGGTTGTCACTCTAATGGTCGTAGGTTCAAATCCCCACGGTGGCAAAAACTTTTCGTAAGCTTTATTCGTTCCCATTGTTACTATTTGAATTAGTATTATTTGAAACTAACAACGAAAGATTATACAATTAACTCTCTCTCTTTCAAAATGGTAATATGAGGACAGGTTTCTTATTATAAGAATTGGAAATTTTAGTGGTCTCAACGCATCTAAAATCCAAAATACTAGATCGACGTTATTTTCTACTGAATTCTAAATCCACGTTATACATAGATAGGCTAATGGGTCCTGGACCTACAGTTTAAAGTGAGATACGAACCACTATGTGTCTCCACTTGTTATCCTGCATTGAACGTAAAACAAACAGCTCCCCGCCCCCATTTTTAAAACAAATTTACATTAAATATGGTATTTATAAGATAATTATCATTGATTTGATTGTTTTTATTACTGAACGTCAATTAAAACATTTTCCACAATCACCTCTTCGTCCCATTTCTCCCAATATCTTTCTGTACCTTTCTTTTCCCCCTTCCCCACCCCCACACACACATGTATCAAAATAAATATTTTCTTAGGTTTGTATGTGTATAAATATAACATTAAATACCCCCCAAAAATACTATTTATTTTCTACTTTCCGTCACCACTCATTATTATTGGCGTAAACTTTTGCGCAATCTTTATGCCGATTCGCATTATTGAAACAATATTTAACCAATGGGGACGTTATCTCATATTTGGAAATGCTGCATTGGTTGAACTTCCTGTGGACAAGACCGTGAGTCACGCCTCCTGCTCCTCCGAATCGAACTTCACTCTGATTGGAGGATCGCATATTTCACAACACTTCCTTGTTTCAGAGCTACCAACATAATTTCGTAAGACGTTGGACTTTGAAAAAATCCATGCGACAGATTTTTTGAACATGACTGTACCTCAACGAAATCAATATCAAACATATTCAATACTTAAAAGGTAATTGTGTGGTATGTAGAGACTGTAATGTTCCTACAAATTACTTATGTTTGCAACCCACGAAACTGAAAAAGTGCCATATATTTGCAGAAATAAATATTCCGAGTGAAAAATACGGTGAAGTGCACCACGAAAGTGAAAAAGTGCAATATAATTGGAAAAATAAATATTCCGAGTGAAAAATAAAGTGAAGTGCACCATTTACATTTATTATAGAATTGAGAAGGTATGTAGTAATTTGCACAAGATAAGCATGTTAATTGCAAACAATTATGCGCAGCAATTATAATTCTACTATACAGTTTTCGTTATCATGGTTGATTCATTCTTGTGGTTTTCATGAACGGTATTTGTACTCGGTGTTATTGAAGATCTCTTGTTCATGAAGTTTTATTAAATTATGTCCACAGTTGCATTATTTTCTCTTGTAATTAGTTCTTCTTCATGCAAAAAGTATGACAATTATACACTAAAAAAGTGGGAATCAAGTGGGAAAATGTAACATTATATTTCATGTCATGTATGTAGCTGAACGTTTAAGGGAAATGTGCCCTTTCAAGGATGTTTTAATTTTGAAATCATGGTAAAATTCTGTCCCATAGGAGACGCCTGGAAATCATCGAATTTCGCGTATGTTACATTTGTACTTACTTATTATGCATTGCTAAACGTCGTCTGCATGTTTTTTTTTTGCTGTTTTCACTTCAAAAACTTCGATTTCTGACAGTATTCTTCGATGCGTTTTCACTTACGTTACGCAGAACATAGCGACCAAATTTTGACGACCGTTGTCTGTGATGGACCACAAACCATTGGCGCTAGCTCCACACACCATTGGCACTAGCCCCACACAGCATTGGCAATAACCCCACATACCATTGGCATTAGCCCCACAAATCATCTAGAGGTAGCCCCACGCACCATTCGCAGGAATGAGGTATGCCTATGAGGTTAGGTTAGGCCTGTTAGGTTAGGTTCTATTAGCATAAATACAAAACAAAAAAATTCCCGTAACCCCCCCCCCCCAAAAAAAAACATTGGCACTAGCCCCACACACCATTGGCGTTAGCCCCACAGATGATCCACGGGTAGCCCCACGCACCATTCACGGGATCGAGGTATGCCTACGAGGTTAGGTTAGGTTCCATTAGCATAAATACAAAACAAATTTACAGATTTTCGTGTTAATCAGAAAAAAACACACAGACTATGTTCAGCAATGCATAATAAGTAAGTACAAATGTAACATACATGAAATTCGATGATTTCCAGGCATCTCCTATGGAGCAGAATTTTACCGAAATCATTTGTGAAAAACTGGAAGATTTTTTTTTAAATGGAATTAGATGGAATGAAGGTGTTTTGATATTTTATACTGTTGACCTGTTTTGTTGTGTGTTTATTTTAGAAGGGCACATGTCACAACACCCTTTTATTTTAAAATATTCCTTTGGTAAACAATTTCAAAGTTTTACATTCTGTAAATACTAGAAGAATGCTCAACACTACTCAGCTGGCTTATGTAAATAGTATGTGTGAACACAAATGCCCAAAAAGATGAGATATATCCTTTTTACCAGTAACTGCACACTGGACCAGCATTGGAATTAACTTTTATCTGTATTAGCACTTTCAAGCAAGGCTTTGAACTCAATTTAGCCAACACTGGACTTATACCACTTTCCCTTCTCTTCTCTCCCCCAACATGATAAATTTTTTACCAATTCTCTTAGCAGGAAGACTAATTTTTGTAGAATTTTGGCAATCATTGTTACACAAAATTTGAACCTTCATCAAAGTAGTGAGCACTGTTTGGATTTCGAAAAATGGGTAAAATTATCGCAAAGTTAAAACACTTTTCAAAGACATTTCTGTACAGTTTTTAATGGTCATTGCTATTTCTTCTTGTGAAAGAAACACATTCCCAGTTAATTACGATGTGTTTCTAACGCCAGAAACCATCTACGGATAGCCCCACACACCATTCACAGAGACGAGGTATGCCTACGAGGTTAGGTTAGGCCTGTTGGGTTAGGTTCCATCAGCATAAAAATACATTACGATGTGTTTCTAACGCCACAAACCATCCACGAATAGCCCCACGCACCATTCACGGAGACGAGGCATGCCTACGAGGTTAGGTTAGGTTCCATTAGCATTAAAATACATGATTTTCCTCTTAAATTAAGTTATTTTGCTTCTGAAAGTTTGCATTCGAAAAGAATACACTTCCATAAACATAGGAGAGTCCACAGAAATGTGTTAAGGTAAGTAGTTTCTTGTGTAAAACGTAAGAAAACTGTTTTAACTCTGCGATAATTTTACCGAAAAATGTTATTGGTAAAATTCTTGATGACGGCAAACACTATTTCTACAGAAGAAATTACTTAGCAAGTTTCTGTACCATTTGTGATGTTTCTTGATGTTATTCCTGTAGAGTGTATTGTGTTTAACATGAAAATCGGTATATTTGCTTTCTATTTATGCTAATGAAACCTAACAGGCCTAACCTAACCTCGTAAGCATACCTCGTCTCCGTGAATGGTGCATGGGGCTACCCGTGGGTGGTTTGTGGGGCTACAAAATCGATTCTTGTTTCGCGATTAAACGTGATTCCCACGTTAAAGAATGTTTCGCAATGCATAATAGGTGAATTCCGATGGAAAAAAATAGAAAACTAACGTGGGAAACGTGCTCGCCGTCATCAACAGTTTTAATATGTTATTTATGTTTTAAAAAAAACAACTTATAAATTACCGTATGCAAGTATGCACGCTTCCCATGGAAAATGTATTTTCCGTTGACAAGTGACTAAGTATCGTACACAAGTGGTAAATAATGTAGAAGTAAATTAAAACCTCAGTAGAATCCATTTACGGAATTTATATTGATGCTAAAGAGAATCAAACATGTCCTGCCTAACCTAACCAGGTGGTGAAGCTAGAATTTGAACTATTTTCACCAGATTTTAAAGTATGCACGTGCATGATCTACACTGTGGTCTGGCATGCTATATACATGTGTGTATTCTTCAGTTCTCAGTGTGCATTTATTTTCATGTTGGCAATATTTTTTTTCTGCATGCCATGGAGTTGGAAAAATACTGCAGGGTGTTCTGATAAATACTGGTGCTCCTAATATGTCACAAGGCATTAGTATAAAGGGGCATTACATTCTTAAATGTTTTCGTTGTTAGGTTAGGCCGGTCAGGTTTAGGGCTATTAGCATTAAAATTACTTCGTTAAATATTCCCAACACCATTGATGCAATTTCTGGTTTCAGTACTTTCTGCTACTGTCGCTACTTGGTGACTTGTTAGCAGTAAGTTCTACAACATTGCTAATGAATATAATGAAATAAGGTAAAATACAATGTACTGTTATGATTCAGGTAATTAATTTTGCTGGTGAAAATAGCCACATATGATTTTCTCAGCACTTGGCGAAAATATTCGAGGCCTTTGTTTATAACATTATAACATTATATATATGCTTCTTTAGTAATTTTTACACATAAAATGCTTCTGAAATTGAAACGTGTGTTTATTTTTAACTTCAGGCAAGCAACCTAACCACACTAAATGAGCATTGTAAGTATTAGATAGGGATGCATTCTGACTTGAGCGCTACGGAAAAATCTTGAAACACTAAGGGTGCCGTGAAACCATGCTCTAGCTTGTTAGTCTATGCCTAACGATTTATTATGTGTATATTTTTTATCAATATAATGTTCCACACTTTTGCGAGTATTGGTAAATGCATAATTATTAGATTTATCATCATATGCAAACAATTTTAGGCAAAAATGTTGCCCCACCTGTAAAGTTAAAGTGTTATTTGATGCTACGTGCATGTTGTGCTGTACTTTACAAATGCTTTCTTTTGTTTCATAAAGTGGCACACATTTCCACTGCTGAACTATATAAAATGTGCGACATTATGTGAACAGGAGTGTACCAAACACATATGCTTTGAATTTGAGATTTAAGTCCACTTTTATGTTCAGTTAAACTAATTGGGAGTGGGATCTGAACCATTTAAGACTCAAACGGATATCAAGCCCTTGATTACAAAGTGACGGTGTTACCAGTATGCCACTGACGAAACCCTTACATATGCTTTGATCAATGAAAATGTTCAGTGAATGAAACAAAAGAAACCTAACCTAACCTTTTCATTTGTACATCCAGTACTGTTTTGCATTTAAAATATAATTTTCTATAGTTTGACGAGTGTTGACTTTTTCCCCTCTGCGACCTTTCAATTACTAATTTAGTCAGCAATACAGGGTTACTAGAACAATGGTTGCAAATTTGACTTCATGCTGCGACACCTTTAAGGGTCAGAGTATGCCTGCCAAGCAGATTCTTGTTGGTGACACATGCATCAATTTCCATACAGGTTGGCATGTTTAAAACTACTTGTTCTAAACATTTAAAACACAAAACTTTGTTTTCTTTTAAAATACTTTAAACATTTCAAGCACACTGCTGTAAGCATGTTTTTTCAACTTTGTCTTGTTTAAAACATATTTTGAAACTTGATATTTGAAATTTTGTTGTTTTACTTATCCTTAATCTCTGTTATTTAGTTTACTGTGCACAGACATTGGCCAAATATGTATCCATTTCACAAAGAAACATGCCATTATGACTACCTGTAGGTTACATTTAAAACACGTGAATAGTGTTGTTCCGCACTCATTGTTTATTGTTGTTAATGTGATTTGTTTGCATCCACAATAAAATGTGATATTTGGGAAAACAGTAAAACAACTACAGAGATTGATTTGCTTTATTCTAATTGCTTTCATGCCACTTCTGGCTAATTTGAGAAGATGAGGGTGAGTGACGATATGATGAAGGGACACTCACAAACATCCATGCCTAAGCTGGGATTCTAACCCGGGACCCCTGGTGTCGTAGCACGATGTGCTAATCACTTCAACACACGTGTCGGCCACTAGAGTTAGAGTGGGGACTGACAACCGTGGATTAACTAAACCTTGAGCCTACATGTAAGATTTAAAAGTAATGTAAATAGATATTTTAAGAAGTTCTTCAAATGTTTTCCGTGTAACTAGAAATGCAGTCCTTCCTTGCATGATGAACATATTACTTATCAGAAATGTATTCTTGGCACTCTGTTTAAAACACATAGCTATTTTTTCTTTTACCAAAGTTTAAAACACATTTGTGGGACTGATACATGGATGAACAGTTTTGTTCTGCA
Source organism: Lepisma saccharinum (assembly GCF_977018435.1). Taxonomy (NCBI): domain Eukaryota; kingdom Metazoa; phylum Arthropoda; class Insecta; order Zygentoma; family Lepismatidae; genus Lepisma; species Lepisma saccharinum. The sequence goes on from NC_139251.1 coordinate 52,721,843, forward strand.
CTCAATGTACATTCCCCTTCCTGTAAAATGACACAAACTTTGTAGGGTTGTACAGTTAATGAATGTGTCACTTTATCTGAACTGGAATGTACATTATTGTTAATGTTTTTTTTTTGCATTCACAATAAAATGTGTGGTATTTCCGGCAACAGAGTGGCTAGTACAGGGATAGAGTGGATCCTGGTAACTGTGGATTAGTTGAACATTCTCAACAGCCAACATGGAAGACTTAAAAGTATAACGCAAGTATTTTAAGAAGGTACTCGGGTGTTTACATTATAACTAGAAACACAGTCTTTCTTTGGATGATTAACCCTAAACAGCTAAAGTGGAAAATCAGTAACAGTAACGCTAAAGCTAAGGCATTCTCATCTTGACGACCTTATTCTTTGGCTTTATTGGCTACCAACATAATTTATTTCCGATAGTAACAAACAAAAAAGTTTTGACATGATTTAACGTTCATAGTTGCATTAAAAACAGCAATTGGTTTGGTATTTTCCACATATTGCTTTGGAACAAAGACTGCAATACATTTTTGTTGTACCCTCTTTTCCTTTGATGGTTATCACAGGTTATTTGGAAGTTTGATACATTGATGCTGTGGTGTGAGTTGTCTAAAGCAACAAAACACATATTTTTAGTTTTGTTCTGAAAAACAATTTTTTTTTTACCTTGTTGAAACAAAAAATAGATATGGCAAATTTGGTTACATTAAAGCCAATGCTTCGTCACAATGACTACCCACATAAAATAATATCAAATAATTTGTCAACTAGACAGAAATTGAACCCAGACAGTATCACTCCCTCTTTCAGAGTTTAAGGTCAGTTGAAAGTATCGAGGGTGCCAAGTATATCATGTGGTAAGAAAAGTTGGAAGGGGGGATACCTTTTTGTATTTACTAGTCTTCATTTTGATAAAGCTTTATCTCTTTGGGTTAACAGATAATTATCTGAATATGTTTTCTTGGCATTATGTTTTAAACATTATTTTCTTCATGGTCAAACGGCCTCCCCGATGGCGCAGTGGTAGCGTCATTGCCTTGTAATCAAGGAGTACCGGGTTCGATACCCATTAGAAGCACATAGTGGTTCAGATCCCACTTTAAACTGTAGGTCCAGTCCCGATTAGCCTTACTGTGCATAAAGTGGACTTAAAGCACCAAATCAACCAACCAACCAACCAATCTTCGTGGTTTAAAATAATTTAAGAAAACAAGGAAAGTTGTTTCTTCATTAAAAAATGCGAACCCTGCTTTTATAGCTGCAATTATCTGGTATTCTTGACTTAAAAATGACAATTTTTGTTAACTTTTCCACTTGGAGTTTTTAAGTCTAGTCTATGTATAGTACAGCTAATTGGGACTGGACCTACAGTCCAAGGTGGGATCCAAACCACTTGTGCCTCCGCCAGGTATCAAACAACTTTAGCACTTATTGAAAACATTGAGTTACATAAAAATATGTCACTCTGTCCTACCTGTAATTATTAAATTGCTGATGGGCATTTGTTACTTCTTGTGTATTTCACAAATAGTGATTATATCGCTAATATTTGAAAAAATCTTAACAGCTGTGCCTTGATTTAAAAACTACTTTCTCCTGCTAAGACAAATTTCATAAGAATGATGTAAATTATAAATGTACATTGTTTCAGAAAATTTCAGCCACAGCACATGCTGAAAACATAATATTTTGTTAATGAAAGTAGAAGCTATTCATAACTTGCAGTCACTCAACACTTCTTTGTCAGCCACCATGGATGAGAGATATTTCAGCATTGGGGATTCCTTATGGTTGTCTGTTAACCTGTATCAGAACAAGAACATTTTTGCAAGTATTCTTGTGAAAGTGATTCATTAACTATATACATAATAAACAACTATATGTACAGACTAAATTCCCTGCAATGTGTAAAACTTAGTAAACTCTACAAAGTGTGTTGTTCTACCACCTTGAGCTACCTTGAAAACAACGATACCATATGAGTGAAAAAGTGTTGTGAACATTTTCATTTTACACAAATAATTTGTATTGAAGTTTATATTTTGACTCACAATAAAGTTTATGTATCACAACACAAACCTATCTATACTTAAGTTTACACTACGACACCACAACGTGAAAAAAACAAAACAAAAAAAATGTTGGCCAAACCTTGGAAACAGCCAAAATTACCAGTGCTTTATGTTCGTATATTTGGTAAACCATTTTTAGTATGGTTGGTCGAATGTCGAGCCAACTACTTTTCGCTAGTTGGGATACCACAATATTTTGTGAATTTCTTATGATGAACACAAGAAGAAAACAACTTCAAAAGTTCCAGAACCTTTATTCCCAGAAACAAGTCGGATTAGAAGCAACCCCCTTTTTTAGCACAGCTAGCACAATTTCAGTGTAAAATAAAATTGCATTTTATCCTTAAACAAACACGGCATCCGAAGCATAAAATTTGCAATGTTTAACGTTTTTTTGTAAGTATAATATTTTCTCTTAGATATATTAACGATTTTCAATAGGCCGTAATAATTTTCAGTTACATTATTGTTGTTGAAACATTGCTTACAGAGAAAATAAGGAACTGTTGTGTGTACATAAATTATCAATTCTTGACTTGAGAAATGTTGCTAGAATGCATATCCAGTGTTTGTTTCAGAACATTCTTAATTTTGTTACAAGTGGAAAACATCAATCATTATGCAAAATTAACAGAAAATATTTAAATTGGAACAGGTGACATTACAAGTGTCGACAACATACATAATGGCTTACACAGTAGAAATTTTAATCATAGTTTCTGCAAGAAAATCACATTCTTCAATACAATATGTACTATGAAAATGATATAATGCATATTTGCACAGATATTTTCTATAATTTGTCCCTTACTTGCTACAGTTCTAATTAGAACTGATCAACAAAATTTTTATTTCAATGATATTCCAGGATATCATGTTTACAACATTCCGTACAAAGAATTATATAAAGGATAACTTACACCACATAACTGAATTCCAGTTTTGCCATGTACTTTTTTTACACAAGTTTTTACCATACCACATGCCTTTTTCAGGGGTAAGACAAGAATGGTCAAATAATAAAACTTGGGAACGTAAGTACATTTAAAAGATTAAAGTTGATGGTGAAGAACAGCAGTGACAGGGCACTCTGCTAAGGCAATCTGCCATCTAATAACTTCAATGTTGACCTTTTAAACCAACGTGCCTTCCCATATTTTAAACTTTGGCTAATATCAATGAAGTCTTACATCTTTAGATAAGTGATAATTGAGTAATTTGTTAATCGAAGTGAGAGAGGCTGTGTGCACTGTACATGATTATTTTGCTGGTATTGTAGTTTACTTTATAAGTGTTTGAAGTTTCTTGGATAACTTTTTAGTGTAACAGTTCTGTACAAACACTTTTATTTTAAGCCAATTTTTATTGTTCAGTATTTCAGGATTTGCTTCAATCAACATCTCACATTCGAGTCTCCTTGGTGGCTTCTTTTTGGAAATATGGTTTTTGAAAAACTTCAAAACCACCTTCTTTTGTTCATCGGTCCAAGGTACAACCTCTCGCTTTGTGCCTTCTACATATCCTGGAGCTCTTTCCTTCCGTTTGACTGAAATCAAAGTTCCCTCAGATTTTTCATAAGTTTTTAGTGTCCTAACATTCTCATCCATTTCTGTGGCTACTTGTTCATGATTGTCTTCATTTTCATCTCCTGAACTAGCAATCGCATTCTCACTCAAGTTGGTTTCTTCTGATGCTAACAAATTTTCTTCAATGTTGACATCTATTTCATCTAGACTTTTACCTCTAAACTTAGAAGCTGCACCACTTTCCATCATCAGAAGTAACTTACTAATTTTGGCTGTTTGAAAGATATGATCAGGTAGTCTGTATTCACTCCGGTGAATGCCACCTGTATGTCCCATAAATGTAGACAACTGTTCAATGTCTTGTTCTGACATCGCTAGCAACTGGCTGATTGTTGCAAGGTGTTTCCTTAATCTTCGTGTAGTTATAGCATCAGGATTTTGGAGTCCTGCTCGTTTGGCATGATTGGTTAATACCTTGTATCCAGCAAACGGATTGGTTGATTTGGTATTGCAAAAGAGATAAGGATTATCTTCTCTAACGAATTTGCTCCTTAACTTGATCAGAAGGTCAATATGTTGCTGAACGTCCAAGCTGAACAAGACTGGCGTCGTTTTCCGTTTACCTTCTATCACAACTCGCTTAAACTTCTTAATCAATATCTTTTCGGTTTGTTTCACAGCATCTGAAAATTCTTCATACCCCTACTGTTTCCAGTATTTTGATAAAGGTCAACTGTAAGCCTAGCAAGTTCCCCAGGTCTTTTTCGACATAGCAGCATGACTCTGCAATACACAGTTTCAAGCAAGTCTTTGTAAGCAGTCTCATCATCGTTGTTCATTTCCAAGTGGGAAAATGCAGTTCTCCCTTGATCTATTAGAAAGTCTCTAAATTTTTTCAGATCACTCGCCAAAGGAATTGTTGTAATTGTATTCATTTCTCTTGTGCGCAGGTTGTTTGCAGCCTGGTGCGACACTTCATATTTCCAGTTTGATTTTATGAGCAAAATCATTGTTCGAAGGTCAGCCTCGACTTCACTTCGCATGTGTTGATTGAATTTGTTTTGTCGTTTGTAAATGTGAGAAATCGCTATCTCACAACATTCTTTTAAGGAAGTACTTATATTCATAGCATAAGTAGGGGCATTATATCTGTCTTCATCTCTGTCATATCCTGCTACAGATTTCACAGCTTCAACTATTAGATCAAAATGTTTTGGTTTTAGAGCCTGCAATAAGCTTTCTATTGTGGGATTTCTATTCTTGATTTCTATTAAAAGTTTACCCAGCTCTCTTATTTTCCTTGACGTTACATTTATTTGATGTCTTTGCCGGTGTATTTTGAGGAAACGTGCACCAAAAGAGCATATTAATGCATCCTTTTTAGCAGCAAGTGAAACACTGTCTGCCCGCATTCTTGGGAAAACACTTTCTTTCAGCTGTAGGTCAACATGTGTACCCTTAATGAGGTAATCTTGTGCATCCAGTTGTGCAGATGTCTTTTTTGCATTGTCAGGTTTCTGTAGGCAGTGTTTTCGATGTTTCCATACCTGTTTTCGAGAATAAAACCCAAGACAGTAAGAACATGGTAATACATTACTTGGAGAATCATTCAGTATTGATTTCCTTACTGGTTTGATATTTCCTAGGTTGCAGTTAAGGTAGTTGCCTTTTTTTCTTAAAACAGTGATTAGATATTTCCGTTCTTTACTTTTTAATGGTTTTGACAAAATTCTTTGAACTTCAATTTCACATTTGTGATTTCTTGCAATGTGTCTGGCAAATTGTGTGACTAATGTTTCGCAAGAGAAGCAAAAATCTCTCTCTCTCTTTCGGGTTTTCTTTTCTACAAAGGTATTATGCATTTCAATTGTACCTGAATTTTCATGAACTGTAGTGATAGAATTTTCATGGATGTTGTTGTCCTCACTGCCTGTCTGAGGTGATGGAAGTGAACATGGTGATACTTCGTCTTGTAGTCCATGAAGATTTTTGTCCAAAGTTGGGTTCTCTGAGTCTGTGCTACTCTGAGGCACGTAATCTGGATCTTTTACACTATCATGAACAGTTGAACAAGATGAAGATTCAAAATCATCATCAGTTTGAGTTTTCAAACAACCTAAACTCTGTGGTTGAAAATTTGTGAAATGATCCCCTGCGACATTATTTATGCATGAATCTGCTGTGTTACACACATCACCCAAATCATATTGCTGCACTGTCATCATGTTATCACTCAAATTAAGTCCTTTCACACACATGAGGAAATTGCTTTGCATGGAATGGGAATCTGTGAATGGATCATGAAGCAAATATTGCTTGCATTCGTCACCACTGTACACTGTCGAGGAAGGTGAAGGTGGAACAACTTCTTCAATTTTCACTTTTGGATCACTGTGTAATAATAGTCCATAACCTCCAGCATCTTCTAAAACTTGGCATATCGTCTCTGAACATGTTACGTTACTATTTACACTCCATGACATGGGTTCGGAAACCGTATGAGGTTTATTTTCACAGGACCTTGTTTCACTGTTGCTCACATCCAGCATTTGGTAAACTAAAAATAAATACATGAGAAAAAAATAGTAAATACTATCTTAAATATCTTTAAGTGAACTACAGTGAATGACCATTACAGTTATCATAAAACTGTATTCATGAAATTTAAGCAGATTTATTAATAGGCACTATTTTGGGTGCATTCCGAAAGTCTTAACGAAACAAACGCATCCAAAGAAAATAACTGGGCTTGTGAATCTGTTGAAACCTGTTATTTTACAGACTTATGGGACACTCTAGGCAAAAGCGCAGGTGCAGCGTTTTGTTTAGAAAAAGTTTCCACATGGCGTCTAGGGGAAGGAATATCCTTATTGCAAAAATAAACTCTACTGTGGGCACTGTTACTCACTTTACTCACATTCTAAGAACTGTTATAGTCATACTCATTTTGTGCATGTTGCTTCATATCGCTGTCTGTTAAAATTATAATACATTTTCCGAACTAGTGCAATTTGAATCCAACAGCACGTACGTTGTCTGGAAGCAGCAACTATTCTCACCGAACAAACGAGCCTCCTGATCCATGCATTTGGTGAATCTCATTCTTGCATGAAACACACGGAATGAGACTTTTGGAACAGCATAATGAAACTCACGGAAACACTTATGTGACAGCCAGTTACCATAACTCATTTAATGTGTTAAACTCGTGTGACTTTCGGAACAGACCCTTTGTTATTTTGTTTATGAATAAAAACATATAATTCATATCTCATGTTTTGTACATGTTTATATTCACTGCTTGTTTTTCAAAGGCAATCAGATTGCAATCACTTTGTCATATACATTAATTAACGATGTGAATGAACTATTCACATTTTGCTATACATTGAGGAAAGAAATCTAAATTTCAGTTTGTGATGTACTAATTGCCATAAATAATAATAATTTTAAGTCCAGTGCATTTCAGGCAGGGCTGAAGCACAATAGCTTCTCTTAAATGAATAATTGGTGTGACATACATAATAGCTGATTTGGGGGGAGTTCATCTGTGCTTAAAATATCTGATGGTAAAATCTTGTATTTTTTTTAACTCCAGAGAAATTGTACACATGCTTGAATACTTCTATTGCCATTATTATATGTATGTTTGAGAGCAAATGCATATAACCTACATCTCACAATGTTTGCAAGATGATGGTCGGGTGGAGCATTAACAACCAAGCAAAATGCATTACAAAAAGTATTGCTAATGCAAGAGAGAAACATTGCTCAGTGGTTCTCACAATTTAGAATATTAATATTGTCGAACATTAGAAATTTCTCAGAATTAATGAAATGGTACAAATAATTTAACTGATATTGTGTCAATTTATAATATAAAGTTTTGGAGTCAGAAATAGTTTTGTTGCAATATCCAGAACTGTGGACGTACAGTATTTCGAAACCACATAATTCATTTTATTTTTTATTCAAATGTATATCTTAATAAATATATTTTGACACTACTACGTAAGTACAGTGTTGGCAATAACTATTGAATTTGCATTATATTACGTACTGAGACATTGTACCATTATGAAGACCTAAAGACTCAATCCCATTCCTCCCTCCCTCCCAGTTGGCTTGTACAAGTGTAGTTAAAGTAGCAATCGAATAATACATAACAATTTGTTTGAGGTAGTACATATCATCTTATCTGGATTTTTTTTAAAGAGGACATTATAATATTTTTTCATAGCAACATTCGAATATTATCCACAAAATGTTGTTTTCGGCTCCTCACTCTCCTTTCCTCAAGGTTCTCATTTGAAAATAATAGTAATGGCAGCAGTAATGAAACTTCTGAGAGTGCCATGAAGATTTGTACTGGTGTTCTTTATTTCAAAACACACAAATTACACATGAACTCACAATGAATTACAATTTCTAGGAACAACCATCTGATTTGTCTGCATTGATTACTTCATGAAATACCAAATGCAAGTATACAGAAAGAGAGCTGTTTTTTTTAAAAAATAAACAAATAAATGTTCATGTTTTGAACTACATCATAACGTTTTTTGTATGTACACACATTCAAGCGCCTGTTCACTAGGCAAGAATGCAATTCAACATCAACAGCATATTTTCGTGAGTAGTTTGGGTTTCATATATACAAGAAAATGAATTAGTCTGATCACTTAAATTTTAGTCTGCCATACAGAAGTAATTTTGGACTGAACCTACAGTTTAACACAGAATCCAAATCTCAGGACCATTTCGCACATAGGAGCAGCTTAGTTTAAGTTTCAGCCTGACAGGCAATGTGCTAACAATTATAGCAATGTAATCCTCGAAAGTGCATATCATATAGTAGCATGTAATCAAAATATTATGCAAATCCAAAATTTTCAGACTTGGTAAAAAATTAACTTCTTTAGCCTTCTTGGACCTGGATAGCAAAGTAATACAGAGTCCTTATTGTGATTTCACAAATGTCAGTTATTTAGCAAATAATCGTGAACTCTATATTTATGGGATGGCATTTTTTTTTTCGATTCTGGCCCCCAAAGTTAAGCTTAAAGTAAGATTCTGCCCCTTTAAAATTAGGTCCCAAGTTACGTCCATGTAAACAATCGTATAAACAAAGCCTACAGAAACAAAGAAACTTACAATTTTGCAAAATGCAGCTTCTTTCCTCTTCTGACAGTCCTTTTGTGCTTTCATATTTTGGTTTCCATCCAGTTAGGGTGTCTTTTCCACCACCTCTACTCTTCCGAACCATTTGTAAGATCTTTTTCGCTCTCGACGCCTGGAAATAATAATAAAGTTTTTAATGGTATGTTGTTAAAGGTGTGCATGCTTCTACTGTAACACGCTATTCAATAATTTATTAGGGATCCCTGGTTCGAATTCTGGCCTGGGCATGAGTGTTCTCTGTGAATGTCCCTTCATAAATGTCATCACTCCGTCACTCATTCTCATCGTCGCGATTAGTCAAAAGTTTTGAAATGGTACAAAAACTCATTTACATTGATTGGAAATATATTGTAACGGCATGGGAGAGATTCATATCGCAAATATAACATGTTACAAGATAATAAAAAATTGAATTAAAAACATTTATGACAAATTTAATGTAAATCATTGCCACTTCTATTTTTACAGTGCTTCGCCATCCTAATACTATGTATCTCAAACTCTGGTCTTAGAGATTACTTCGTACACAGATCATGAAATAAATTAATTTCATGAGCATTCAGGCTACTAATGGACGGCTCTTCTATTTCTTATTTTTTATGCAGAAATAAAGCTTTCCAGCCGCTGACAAAATAGGACAAGAAAAAGCAGCCCTAAAAATATGAGAACAAAGGCTTATCAAACAATGAGTGACAGATTTGTAGGAACAGAACATGTACCTTGGCTTTCTGATGTATTTGTTCGTTTCCTTTTTTTTTAAAAAAAAAACAAAAAAAAAAAAACTATGTTTGCAATCTGCGCATGAAATCATTGATTTGATTTAATTTTAAACGTGGAACATACAAAAGTCCGATCTCACTGCAGTAGATTTAAATTAAAATCTCCACAATCTTATGCTAATAATTTCGGCCTCCCCCTCCTCCCCACACACATACACACAAAGTAACACCGATTTTGGCTTGATAACCTCATATTTTGTCTGAATTGAGAATATTCTAGTTACTTACGTACGTGCAATAGTATGCTATTTAAATAAAGTTACTGAAACTTCAACTTACCATAGTTTTATTTGAGTTTGTACTTCTTCGTTTTCCTTTTGCAGCTAGCCCATGTCGGAACGCTGCAAGCAAGACAAAGCATTCACATTAAATATCACTCCTGCTTCTTCGCGTTGGTGGACCGTGTGCTCGGTAGTCTGAAAGAAATGTAAACAAACGCTCACGTGGTTTATCCAATGCTACCAACTTCGTTTTCGGTTGCCACTTTAATGAAACTATGAACAAAGTGTATAAAATCAACATATACAGCGACCGACTGTCGCGCTCCAAGCGGAGGAACCGTGAACTAAAAAAATATACAATCCAGACATTCTGCTACCAATGTGGCAACATGGTCGAATTTTCGATGACAGTTTATTGTACTATTACTTCAAAATTTCACAATTTTGACATTCTACTATCATTGTGGCATCAATGACGTATTTCCAACGACAGTTCATTACTCTCTCTCGAGTATCAGGAAAACGATAAGCAGGGTTGCCTTCATGGCAACCGTATACGGTCGTCCTAAACACCCGGTCATCACTTTAAATGGAATTTTCAAATTGACGGTAGTCACATTGGTTGTCGGATAAATAAATATATATATATATATGTGTGTGTGTGTGTGTGTGTGTGTGTACTCGAATGAGAATACAGCTACTGCAGTATTTATAAAAGAGTATATATATTTATTTTCAAGGGAAGGTCTTAAATGTAATTTAAATTGGGCTGAGGCATGGGACTTAAGGATGCAATTTGTGAGGTAATCAAGACAAAATACTAGTATCCGATGACATTTCACTTATGTCCCCACATTTTGGAAGATACTTTTAAAAAACTTTGGAATTTTGGAAATTGGGTACATGACTCTGTCTCCTAATTGACACAAAAAATAGTGATCCTGTCTCATAGTAGGAATGTGCAAATTCAATTCACCAAAATTTAACCAACACTTAAATAATAACGGGGCAGCAATGAATAAAGAAAAGCTTTGTGGTTGGAACAAATTTTCCAAAATTTCTGCACTTCTTTCCAAAATATGCTTTCTTTGCATGCCTACCTTAATTATTTGATTGAGAAGTTTAATACCAAAAGTGATTTTTTTTTAAAAAAAAAAAAAAAAGAGGTACCATTGGGATTAAAAAAATACAGTCTTTACAAAATGGTGCATTCCATGGTGCTTTACAAAAGTTGCACGAGTATAATGTGTCAAAGATGTTATGGCAACTGGCTGTTCCATATGTGCTTTCCTGCGCTTTGTGCAAGAAAGAACGTATTGCTAACGCGTTGTGCAATAAACAACGATTTACATAGGTAGTATAGTGAACCAGGCAGGTGTTGGGCCAGAGAAAAACATCTGAAACATGTGATCACAAGCAAGTGAATTTCACTCAAGTATTCAAATTAATCATGAAAATTATTAAGAATTCTTTCTAAAAGAATGTATATAAAATTTGGTCAAAATCTGGATGTACAGAGATGAACAGTTTATATATAAGGGAGATTCCATAGTGACAGGTGTGATTTTGTGGGAAAAATCTGACAGTAATTCATATATTTGCAAACAAAATAGTTGCTTTTTTTTCATAAATTAGTTTGGAGTAAAGGTCATATACTCACCATGGAAGAATCAGCTGTTTTTCATTAAAAGTTATTGTGTGGAAAATTAGAGTGTGACAGTTAATACAGATGCTATGTCATAAACAGAGAACAAAGAGACGACTTCCCAAGTTTTCTTCTCCTTCGAAAAATGAAGCCTGGGGGTGAAAATAAACTTAATAACATTATATGGCTTCTCAGAAACTTCAAGTTTAATATAAAACTACATTTTCTTCGATTTGGATGTAATTTGGAATGAATAGAATCCTACGTAAACTGAAAACATCTACATCATATGCCTAAAGAAAATAGAGATTTCCACAGAAAGGCTCATTCCCACTTAAACAGATTCCAATTTAATTTATTTTAAATTCCTAAGTTTCCAGTCAGTTTTCAGGACCATTAATATGTTCTAAATATGTTTACTTAGAGTTTACCTCAGTCTTGCAATCTGAGTCTCAGGAGTTACGCCTGGGATAAGTTGCCTCCAGTTATGCATGTTTAACATAATTTTATGCATTCACGAACATAGCAAAGGTTGGCCTATTGTCTAGTGAACTCATAGTTTTAATCAGTCTACAAAACGTGTACAAACATACTGCATAGAAAGGTATAGTAGGTACACAGGAAATAGGAAGATTGTAGATCATGATCATTTTTTATAGATATAAGACCTTAGCCAAGTGAACAAAACAAACAAGTGGAAAAGCAATGTTTAATCATTTACTGATTGGATGTATTGAAGTATAATGCAAACACAAATAGAGCAGATTAATTGAAGCCTGCATGTTACTCAAATTATGTATCATTCAAAAAATGTATTAGTAATCTAAACTACATGAGTTGTAAACTTGAATTCATTTTTTTATGTTTCCTAATATGAAGATATACAATTATTAAGACATCATCTTGTAGGTGTAATTACTTTCTATCACTTATGCTAAATGGTAGATGTCCCCAAAACTCATTCAAAAGTCACTTTAATGGGAAATTAGTATCTACATGAGTAGTGTAAGTTGGTTGTTTCTAAGTAGTACTTAGTAGGTATGCATTTGTAGCCTCTTTTTTTTATCAATTGAATATCTGTTTTTGACATATTTTGACAATTTTTTGTCGATGTTTTAGCGTTTAGCGATGTTTTAGTACAATTTCCCTTTTTTCCCACTCGCACTTGGTAGGTATGCATTTGTAGCCTTTTTTTTATCAATTGAATATCAGTTTTTGACATATTTTGACAATTTTTTTGTCGATGTTTTAGCGTTTAGCGATGTTTTAGTAAAATTTCCCTTTTTTTCCCCACTCACACTTGGTAGGTATATCACGATCTTACGTGATATAACTTAACCTATTTATTTTATTACGTGCTAAACTACACGAGAGCCTCTACGTGCTTTGACCTATTTTTAGTAGTGGTAGAAGCCCGGTTCTGAAACCGAAAATGGGGCTCGGTGTGGGGCTCGACTTAATGGTTTTCTCTTGTAAGGCATAAGCCTCATTTTCTCGCAGTGTTGCCAACACCTCACTCGATCACGATCTTACGTGATATAACTTAACCTATCTTACGATTTTTTTTACGATCTTCAGTGTTATAACTTAGCCTATCATTTATTTTTTTATTTACACACCGAACTAACTTACATTATATTTTATATATCCTAAAAAAATGTATTGATTTTTTTAGTATGTGGCAATTTTTTTAGGAATTTTTTTAAAAACTGCTCCGTGACCCTCTCGTTCTTCACGTCATGGATGAAGGACTTCTCGGCGACCAGGATGACGCTGCACAGAGTATCGGCAGGCAGCGCGTCGTGGAACTCGCAAACGATCTTGATGTTGGTTCGATCGTTGACCACCACCTGCTTCCGTTTCGTGGTATTGATGACGAACATCGGCCTGTGGGTTTTGAATTCGCTGGGCGTGTAGTACATGTCGACGTTTCCCTCGGTCACGCGCTTGTAAGCGGTGTAAGCTTCGTAAAGTTTTAGATAATCATCTCTGGTCATGTCGAGGTTGTAATTCTCGCGCGGGAACACTTCGTTCCTCCCATTCTTGAGATAAACATTTTTGATCTTGGAGTCGTCGAATTCGCAAACAGATTTTTCCTAAGTCTTACCGTTTCCAAGATAACCCCACTTCCGGTCGCCATTTTGGATTTCCGAGCATAGGTTCTATTCATACTTTTCTCACGTATAGGCGTACGTGATGAATCCGCAAACAGATTTTTCCTAAGTCTTACCGTTTCCAAGATAACCCCACTAACGGTCGCCATTTTGGATTTCGGAGCATAGGTTCTATTCATATTTTACTTACATATAGGCGTACGTGATGAATCCGCAAACAGATTTTTCCTAAGTCTTACCGTTTCCAAGATAACCCCACTTCCGGATCCCATTTTGGATTTCCGATCATAGGTTCTATTCATACTTTTCTCACATATAGGTGTAAATGATGAATCCCCAAACAGATTTTTCCTAAGTCTTACCGTTTCCAAGATAACCCCACTTCCGGTCGCCATTTTGGATTTCCGAACATAGGTTCTATTCATACTTTTTCTCACGTATAGGTGTACATGATGAATCTGCAAACAGATTTTTCCTAAGTCTTACCTTTTCCAAGATAACCCCACTTCCGGTCGCTATTTTGGATTTCCGATCATAGGTTCTATTCATACTTTTTCTCACATATAGGTGTACATGATGAATCACCAAACAGATTTTTCCTAAGTCATGAATTGGAGGGTCTATGAAAACCTATATTAATTCTCGTAAGAGAACAGAAAACAAAAAAAAACAATACTGTGGTCATTACAACAAATAGTCTTCTTCAACCCCAATCCAACAACCCAAAAATCATCATCCTAACTAGAACCATGTAACTATCTGCCATCTGTTAGAGGTTTTGTGAACTAAGTGGTGCTTTGTTTGTGTGTAAAAAAAAATGCAATGCTTTTTGCACTTGGTTATCATCACCTAACATGTTATTAATTGTTTTTTAAAAATTAATTACAACTGAAAACGAATAATTAATATTATCTAAAGTTACTAATTAATATTATACAGGTAATTGATATATTTTTTTTGTTCTTGTTGCTAGTGTTGGGTAATTATAGTTGTTGCAAAATATATCTCTCGCGTATGACAGTTTCTGAGTTTTGTTGGGTATATAAGAACAATTATACACAACCTATTTCGGTTCTCCTCCGTAGCCGTGCGTGTTAAGGCGTTCACTCGTTCTTGTCATTGTTCGTTCTACGTGTGGCCTATAGGTTCGAACCCGGTCGTGGTCGAAAGTTTTTCAGCGTGTCTAGGAGTCTTTAACAGTGTGTATATTTACTTCTCTGTGTTGAGTCTACGGATTCTGAACGGGTTGTTTAATGTATATGTTGTTCTTGATATATATATATATATATGATGTTCATGTATGTATCCAAAGCACATTGGAAACAATATTCGATCATTAGCTGCGTTCAACCACTGTGGAGTGTGAGTGGAGTGACCACCCCCTGTCCCCGGGGGTCCCCACCCTGTCCCCGGGGTCCTATCCCTGTCCACGGGCTCGTGTTCCCGGTTAAGTTAGGTTAAGTTGTCTAATGTCTATGTCTATGTCTATATGTAATGTCCATGTCTCTGTCTTTGTAGGTTTTTTTTTGTCCTAAGATTTTTTTTTAACGCTGGACTTAGAAAATTTTCGATTGATGAAAAAAATTGGTACCATGACGACCTATGTTTATTTTGGTATGGGTGGACAGAGGACACCAAGACTCGACCGACACACTAAACCCGACCTCTCTACGACTATTCGTTCAAAAGTTACAAGTGATCAAAGTTTTTGAAAGGGGATGGGCTAACTTCTTACCCCTTGACCCCAGGACCACCAAAACTTGGTACACGTATTCTACACCTCCATAATCGACAGGGGGCATCTAACGATGCCGTATGGGGGTGTTTTTCGATAACTCTTACCATTTTCGAGATATTTGCAATTTAAGATTTTTTTAACGCTGTGGACTTGGAAAAAAAAATTCGGAAAATTTTTGGTTCCGTGACGACTTATGTTTATTTTGGTATGGGAGGACAGAGGACACCTAGACGATGCTAACGCAAGAAATCCCAGCTCTCTATGATCATCCTTTCGAAAGTTACGAGCGATGAAAAAAATATTTTGGCAATTGGCCCACCCTTGACCCAGGACCCCTAAAAACTTTGTACACGTACTCTGCATCACCAATATCGACAAAAGGGTCAACGGGGAGGATTTTTGCACTATCTCTCTCTCTCACTGTTTTTCGAGACATTAGCAATTTAACGCTGGACTTGGAAAATTTTTCGACAGAGGGGTCAAATTTGGTTCCATGACAACCTATGTTTTTTTGTTAGAAGATCAAAAAGGACACCGAGACTCGACCGACGCACTAAACCCGACCTCTCTACGACTATTCGTTCAAAAGTTACGAGTGATCAAAGTTTTTGGGATGGGGTGGGCTAACTTCTTACCCCTTGACCCCAGGACCACCAAAACTTGGTATACGTATTGTACACCTCCAAAATCGACAGGGGGCATCTTTCTAACGATGCCGTATGGGGGTGTTTTTCGATATATTTTTTCGATAACTTACCATTTTCGAGATATTTGCAATTTAAGATTTTTTTAACGCTGGACTTAGAAAATTTTCGGTACATTTTTTTTTGTTCCATGACGACCTATGTTTATTTTGGTATGGGAGGACAGAGGACACCGAGACTCGACCGACACACTAAACCCAACCTCTCTACGCGTACTCTACGTCACCAAAAAAGGTTAAAGGTTCCAAATAACAATAGTTAGAGTTTCCCCAATCTAGTAAAGTGGATTGGTTGAAATCTCCAAGGCGTATTTTGCATTTTTTTTTCAAATATGAACACGTTAAAACTGAACTGTCTCGGATTTTTGAGTTTTGTATTCGCCCTGAGAAAATTCTATATAAAATAACATACCTGAAAATTATATTCACAGTAGATTGATTTTTTTGAGTTTTGTAATCACCTCAAGAAATTCTATATAAAATAACATACCTGAAAATTGTATTCACAGTAGATTGAATTCTTGAGTTTTTGTATTCGCACACAAGAAATTCTATATAAATAACATACCTGAAATTCTATTTACAGTAGATTGAATTTTTGAGTTTTGTAATCACTCCAAGAAATTCTATATAAAATAACATACCTGAAAATTGTATCGCTATATACTAGACTTTTTGATTTCTGTGATTTTGGAGAAAGCAATGGCATCCACCACCAGTTTCAATCTTAAAAATGATAAAACTGAATGTGTTACTTGTGGGAAGCTAATCTCAAGGAACAATTTATCGGTACACAGGGCAAGATGTAGCGAAACAGATTCGAGAATTAATCGTTCGTCACCTTCTAAGTCTTGTGCTCGATGCGGAAAGATGATTAGAGTAGTTGTATTGATGATATTACTGGCGCGATAAAAGAAGAGCCCCCCTCAAGCAGATTTGCCTATACTTAAAACAAGCTCAACATGAGCATATGAGCTTTTTGCTCAAGTGTGGAACCCTGTCTAATCCAAGATTTTTGTAAAAATGCCCTCAGGAATTTTCTGTGAAAGGAAGAGCCCCCTCAGATTGATTTGCCTACACTTATAAAAGGCACTTCTGTGAGATTGTTGTCCATAAACTTGTCAAAAATATGCCCCTCTTGATATTTTTTTTGGCCACACTTAAAACTAAGCCAAAACACACACACATACACACATATATACACATACATACACACACATATTTACTTCTGGTTTAAGTTTAATTGGATACCAGGTTCAAATTGTTTATCTAATATTAAAACAATGCAATATGCAGAGACCCTCTAGAATTGCTCCGTGACTCTCTCATTTCTTACATCATAAACATATGATTTTTCTCCTATGAGAATAACACTACAAATAGTGTCATCAGGTAAAGCCTCATGGAATTCACAGATAATTTTAATGTTTGTCCTGTCATTCACCACAACCTGTTTTCTTTTTGAAGTGTTGATTACAAACATGGGTCTCTGTGCTTTGAATTCATCTGGTGTGTAATACATGTCAGTATTGCCAGTAGTGACCCTTTTGAAAGCCGTAAAAGCCTCATATAATTTAAGAAAATCATTCTTGGACATGTCTAAATTGTAATTTTCTCTAGGAAAAACCTCATTTCTGCCATTTTTAAGATATATGTTCTTGATGTTGCAGCTATCAAATTTACTTGAATTTTTTTCCTGATTGTTGTTTCTTCCAGTCTGAAACAGTACCACTACAAAATCAGGCATGTCAAATTGTATGCTGGAGAATGAATTTGTAGCATCAAACTCATAATAAGCACCAGTTGCGGGCTTCTGTACACATTGATATGTATAAAATTGTAGAGAAATTTGTGGATTTTTTATTATATCAGCTTTGTATTTAAGAGCATAACTGGCCTCATATTCAACAACAGCGATTCTTAGCTCCATGGTCTGAATAATGCATTTGCCTGCATCTGGTAGGGTATTAGGCAGAGCTTCCCCTGTAGAGTTTATTGCACTGTACCTCATCAAAGCATTGTTATCATTTGCAGCTCTTCTAAATGTAATTCTTAACCCACCCTTCCACATAATTTCTTTGTAATCTGAAAAGAATCCTGGCAATAGGCGCATCGGGAACAGCACTGTGTGGTTCTTAGATAATATCTTATCACCAGCCTCAAATCCACCGATTTTGTAGTAAGAAGCCTCGGTTTTGGATAATTTTAATGTGGCCAAAGCTGTAGAGGTAATGCCGGGATAATCCACTCTGTTTATAACAACGCCATGCTTTCTGATCTCAATTTCAGAGAATAGATGCGGCACAAAATTGTCTACAAGTCTTATATTTGAATTTGCCGGATAATCTGTACCATCGAGCTTTACAACATCAAATTTGATATATAGATCTGCTCTGTGGGGGTGTATAAATCCATCCCCTACATCAAGATCAACCTCAATCTCTGTGTTGGGTTGATTTAAATTTGCAAATGTCCTCCTGTTTGGGGGGAATGATTGTAGCTCATAACTCTCAATATTTTCCATTTTTTTCTTGTATGTATTTTTATTTAAATGTTAATCTCTATGATTGCAGTTGTTGTGGCTCCAGCAAAACCAACTAATTCTTCTTTTTCATTAGTGACCATCAATTCAATATTATCTATTCTATTATGACACACAGGAAAATATAATGTTGGGGATGGATTGTAGATGATGGGCTCCATAAATTCAGAATTAGGTTTGAATGTTGCAATGATCCCAGTTTGTTTGTGAGTGCCTATGCCATTTGATTTGGTGATCATACCCTCAGCCACATTACAGTGAATATTTAGAGTCTCTATGGCTAAGAATTTAGGTATATTCATAGCAGTGTGTTTGATGCCTGGTTCAAGTTTTGTGTTGTTCTCAAAGCCTAACAGCTCTCCTATAGTACCCAGATTCACTGTTTCTGTGGCAGATACAATTTCTACTCTGTGAGTGACAGAATTTTGACTTAACACTATACCTCTGGGTAATTGAGCATTTAGAGTGGATAGATTATATTGCCCTGGAGTGATGACAATTTTTTCATCCCCTACTGCAATTTTGTTGTTGTGGTGTGTAATATTTGGGATCAAGTACATGCCATAAAATGCCCTGAGAGCTATTGTTTTGGGATACACTATGTCATCATGCAATTTGAGTTTCAATATTGAATTTTGGCTGGTGAGATGGAATACCCCCATGATGTTTTAAATACCACAAGGCTTTTTGAAAATTTTCAATTGATGGTTTATTTATTTGAGACATATATCTAAGAACAGATAAACACAAATGTCCGCAATTAACATCTTTGAAGTTTTGAACACGGGCATTATTGTAATAAAGATTAGGTGATTTTAGATATTTTATTAAATTTTCAGGTGGAACACCCCCAAATGAATCAAACACAAATGCCTCATTTTTTAAATATTTAAGATAACAAATCCAGTGAGTGCCTTGATTTTTGTACTCATCCAAATTAACTATGCCACACTCTTTGTTGAGTGGTTGTTCTGGTAGAGAATCAGACATGTACACACCTCTAAAATGTTTGATGCCCAGTGGCTTGATTAAAGCTTCAATATCTTGGTTTGTAAGCGGCTCTTGTTTTTTTTAAACTTATTCATGGCTCTCTTAACACCTTTGCCCTGTTTCTCCATTGCCAGGTTATGGCGCTTCTGCTCATCTAATTCTGCCCTATTTTTCTTGGCATCTATTACTGTTTTTGCTATGGCAGCTGAACCCTCAGCCAAGCTCCCCACAGCCCCGAGAGCAGCTAAGATGGCAGGGATGGTAAATATAAATCCCCCCACATGTGATTTTTTTCTTGATTGCTGTAATTTTTTTAATTGGGGGGTACTAAGTAACAATTTCATACCATGTCCTTTTGCAATACAAGAATTTTTTTTCTTGCGCTGCTTTTTGGTCAAAAGACTGTCAATAGTTTTAAGAGATTTGAGACCTGCATAAGGTATTTGATACATAACACCCTTGGCCTTCATTCTAGGTTTATTATATACATATTCACAACCCCCACCCCAATTTTTGTTTGGTGCTCATAGCTATGGTGGTTCCCAATGCTGCTATTTTTTCACTCAAAGAAGCATCTTTGCTTACAAATCTGCCAAATGCAGCCTCTTCTAATTTCTTGTCTGCAACATGTCTCTTGTCAAGATCAGAATGTGTGTTGTATGCAATATCATGGTCTCTACAAGCAGCATCTAGGGGATTAACACCAGGATCACCTCTGTTTAATCTATGATCCAATTTTGTGCCTGGACCACAATATTGATAGCCTGGAATGTGTAGTTCAAATGGCAGCTTGTTTATAATGTCATTAACAAGGCCCCGACCCTCAGAAATATTCCAAAATTTGGGGGGTAGAGTATTAATAATTTTTATGAGATATCCAATCCCTTTAGTGTCATTCACTATAAAATTAGACAATTTTGTGCTTATCATGTCGATAATTCCAACCTTTTCATTGTAAAAATTGTGGTTCCCAGCATTTTCCTCCCCAGCTATCACCAATAACCTATCTACAAGTTTCCTGACATCATCAACCCACACAAATTCTTTAGGCAGGGTGTTGTATTGTTTGATTCCACTGCCAGTCTTGATCTGTGACCATATGGGCTTGATTAAATTATTGTATTTTGCCCCACTGCTCGACTTGACTCTTTTTTGTGTGGGATCATTGTTCTGGTATAGAGCATCTGATTTTATTAATATTTCTTTGTAATCCTCATAATCTTGATCTGTATAGCTGCCAGGCCTTTTCCTAGTCATCAGTTCCCATAATCCAGGTGTGCCGAGATACTTAACAAAAGCACCTTTTTCTCCGAGACGAGATTCTGAATATACAATTATATCATCCCCCATAAATGTTACTCTGAAATTGCCAATTCTATGTATGATGCTGCCATCAAGCTCTGTGTCAGCATATAAGCCAAAAACCTCATCTTTATTGTCTTTAGGTGTGGTTAAATATTTTTGAGCAAGAAGGCCCAATTCAATAGGATCCTGACTAGCCTCAATTCTTCTAGGAGCAATAGGACTAGGTGTATGAATACTGGAAAGTGGGGTGAATGGATAATCTAATATGTTCCTAGCAGCTACAGGTACAAGCTCTGTGAGCAAATTTTGATTTTGCTCTGTAACAGTTTTGATATTCTTACCTAAATTATTAATAGCGTCAATTACAGGCTGTTCTGTTTGTTTGTGTTTTTCATAAATTCCACGGTTCTCTGATTTCCATCCCTTAAATCTTTTTACAAGATAATCTCCTAACTTAAGATCATCAATTATTGGCCTTTTCATGGTTATTTATTTATGTTTCAATGTCTAGAAAATTGTTGATTTTATTTCTGTATTTGCCACTATTGGGTGTTCTTGTCATATCAATTGTGACAAACCCATAACTGTCCTGGTTCCAGCACCTGCTGCATAACTTGGAAAAATCATTGTAGCTCAAGTCCCCACCTACATATTCATCATGTATGTGTTTGAGGTTGGTATGGTCTTGATGAAACACACATATAAAATTGCTGTTGTCTCGGATCAGCTGCTTGGGTATTTTTGAAAAAGTCTGTGCCAGGTAGAAGCAATCAATGTTTTTGTGCCGGCCCTGTGTAAAGAAATTTCTAACCTTGTTTTGATTATCCAATATAATGTCATCAAAAACAACAACAGAATTATCGAGACATTCATGAAGTGGCTTAACATCTGGTTCAAAAGTGGCAATATCCAATCCATCATATAGCTTCATCAGCTGCTGATATTTTAATTGTTCCAAGCTCTTAGAAAAAACATACAAGTGCCTGTTTTTCCAGTCTAACCAGTTGGGAGCCAATAAAAAATTATCAACCATTAGTGTAGTTTTACCACAAGCAGATGGCCCAACAATAAGACACCTAATATTATCAGGCAGCAAGTTGCCATTTCTCTTATTCTGTTGTTCAGGTTCTGGCAGCCTCTTTATAACATCCCAGGTGTTCATATTATTATTTTGTTTGCATCGATCCAGCTGTGTTCTGGAAGTCCTAGCCATTTGACAAATAACTTGTTGCCTTTTTTGCGGATAATTTTTTCTATGAGATATGTGTCAGGCTGTTTAGTTTTGCTGAGCTCTTGTTCATAGAACCTGCCTTTGAGAATTTCTCCTCGGTGATCCTTTATTATATATGTGTTAAGGGTCCCGGGTTTAACTTGAACCACTGTAAATAATTCAGTGCTCCAGTTTCTTGTAAACCTCTCTTGAATAAGTGCTTATATTTGCTTATTCTTACTTGATCCCCAATTTTGTATTTGGCCTTTCTTGTTGTTGGCTGGTATCTAGGATAATAAACAGTTCTGATCAATTTTTGCTCATCAGATGAAGTTACTTCAGAGTGTTTCATGTTGATTGTGGAATGGACCGAGTTGTTATATTTATGTAGAAGTTCTGGAAGAATATTAATCCATTTATAATTACCTTGAAGTGTAAATTGTTTATACATAAGATTTTTTAAGGTTCTGTTGAATCTCTCTACAATTGAGGCCTTGAGATCACTGTAACTCGAATAATGTTTTATTGCCTGGCTTTTAATAAATTGTTGAAACACTGAATTTTAAAATTCTTTGCCATTATCTGTTTGCAAATAGCGCGGGGATCTTCCACTCTGATTGATGATTGTTCTGGTGGCTTCTGTAACACATGCCCCAGTCTTGGATTTGAGTGGCACAGCCCAGGCAAATTTTGAAAATGTGTCTATTACAGTGAGTAGATACTTGTAGCCCTTGTTGATTTTGTCTAAGTTTTTCAACTGCCCACTTGCCATTTCAATCAAGTCGCTCTGCCATAAATCATCTATGCTTTTTGTGACTACTGGGAGTCTCTTAAAATTATGTTGGGCTTGTCTGTGTAATTCATCAACAATAATTTTTCTAGACATAATATGTAAACAAGAATATTGCAACTATGGGGTGTTCAGCAGCTGAAACTGCAGGATTTTCTAAATATAATTTGTCCCCTATTTGTATTTTAAATTCCAAAGAGCCATCATCTTCAGCATAGGCTGTTTCTAATGTATTGGGGTCTGTAAAATCCTGTAACTCTACACTGGTGATTTTCACTTTGTTGTCAGCATTTGTTATTGATAAGGTGGGGAAGTGGTGTGCCTGTGGTTGAAGCCAATATTTGATCTTGATTGGTCTCAATGTGCCCCCAACAAAAAATTGGTAATAAAATTGTGCAGGGGACAGCATATATATTTTGCCACCTGGGGTAAATGGAGAATCATATTCTTTGTTGGGGATGCTGTACAATTCAAGAATTACTGTATGTTTTGGATTCTCGATTATGCCTGTTATTTCCTTTTCTGCTGTGAGCAATCTGCTTGTTACAGATTCAAGGTGCTCATTGATAGTCCTAACAACATCATCATGGCCTGGCTTGATTTTTATGTCCACAACAAGTTTCTTGTATTGCTGCACAATTTCTTGTAGCTGGGTGGCAAAAACAGACAGAGCATTTGCTTGATTGGATTCCATGGTCCCTAGCTGCTGCTTGATATTAGCTACAATTTGTTGCAAATTTTCAACAATTGCCAATTTTGAATTTTGAGCAGTAAGATCATGGACCTGTCTTCTGATATCCTCAAACAGGGCATGCAGTTCATTAATATGTTGATTTGTTGGTAGAGTGGCCACTGTCTGTGTGAGATGTTTGATCTCTGCTTGGATATTTTTGATATCTTCTGATTTCAATATGCGATTCACTGCTCTCTTAATATTTTTAAGTTCCTGTGATGTAGGCAAATTTGATACTGTATTTTGCAAAAATTCAAGTGCCAATTTCACATTGTTTAATTCAGAAGCATCAGCCACATTTTGCATAGCATTTTGGAGCAGAGCTATATCTGCCTGAGAGGGTGTTGATTGTTGTAAAATTTCAAGTTTTGTTTGGATATCATCAATCAAGTGATGAAAATGAGACAGTTTAGATTCAGTGTTGAGGTTTTCAAGCTTTGTGATTTGGTGCTGGACACTGACAAGGGTATCTACAATACCGGGCAGGCGGGATTCTAGTACATTTGCCAAATCACTTTGCACTGCTGCTATTGTACCTTCAAGATGGGTTATGGAACTTTGAATTTTTCCAAAATCTTCATATGTTTCAAGTTGCAGCTTAATATTTGCAACACTCCGAGTTATTGCATTCAAAGCATCAGAAGATGGCAAATTGTTCATAAAATTTTCAAGTGTCTCAATTTTTTCTTTAACCTCGGCTATGGCATTGTTCAGAGGGTCCAGATTAGGTATTTGGAGTGACTGAATCTGTTCCTTTAGAGTGGAAATCACCAGATCAAAATCTTCTTGTGATTTTATGCTTTTGACGATTGTTTGGAGTTGTGTCTGGACATTATTTATTTGCTCTTCCAATTGTTGTTTCAATTGCTCAGAGTTGTTAGCCTGGGTTTTAAATTTGGCTTGAAGAGCTGCTACAGCCTCTTCTAAACTTTAAAAATTATCTAATGTGGCCAAATCAGTATATTTCTGAAGCAATAATTTGAGTTCAGAATCAATTTTAAGAAGAGGGTCCATGCATTGTGACTGCAAATTTGTAATTTCTAATTGAAGACTGGCATTGAGTGTGGTTTGTAAAGCTTGTAAATCACTTCTTAATTTCTTGACTCTAACATCAAGCATCAGAATCTCATCACTGTGATCTTCATGTCTTGTATGGCCAAAAATATCATTAGGCATTTTTGATTTAGTAGTTATTTATTATAGAGTATCTGATTCTTAATTCTATAAAAAAGGGTATAAGCTTATCATAAGATCCAGGGACTTCAATATATAAGCAGTCACCAGCAGAAACAGTATATACAGTGCCAGAAATCATGTTTGAGTGCTTAATTCTATAAATATTTTTCCCTACTGAAATTCTAACATTGCCCTCAGGGGTTGTAATAAATTGCAATTGCCCACCTACAGGTAATTGGTAATGATTTAAATTATTGTTAAATATGTACAATGTTTTACCTGTTTCATCATCAACATCTGTAAATATGCTGTTCAGATGAATAATTAACAAGCCACTCAGTTTAGACAGCATATCAGAAGAGGGTTGTGGTGTTGGCAGGTCCATAATACCTTGTTTTTTAAACCCAAATAAGTTCATAGGCATGTTTATTTATTTCAAATCATGCTCTGGAATTGGGCATTGATTCCCACTTTTCAAATCACAATGACCCCATGGTAAAGTATGTATGCCACATGACAAAATGCATCTCTTATCATCATGTGGGTCCAGAGCCACTTTTCTTACAACATTTGAAGTCAATAAGTGATCCACACTCTGAATTCTGGATTCTGATGTTCTGATTAAACTCTGGGATTTGAGGCAATTTTTATAATCTTCAAATTAGAGCTCTTTTTCAACAGTTACTTTGCCAATACCCTTGGCCTTTTTGGCAGCAACACCACTACATGTTTTAAAACTGTACATCTTGGCACTTAACCCAGCAAATTCCACAATAACATCACCAAGTGTCTCATCTTTTAACTTGCCAGGCACCTTTTTGTTGTGGGGTTGAATCTCTGTATGTTCACTGGTATCAAAATATTGAAACAATTCAGGCTGGGAAATATCTTGATAAACATCTTCTGTTTGAATATCAAGAACAAAACTATCCGTGTCCATGTACATCAATTTTACACGATCCTTATAAAAAGGTTTCAACACATCATAATACAATATTAACATATGTAATTTGGCCAATTCCAATATTGCAGCCCCTACATAAATAGGTTTATCAAACTTAATCTTTGTTTTTTTCATGTTGAAAAGTGCCATATTTTCATCATAAATTCTTCTATAATTGAAATTAGGCTTTGCAACCAATTTTATGCTCAGGCTGGGGTCAGTAATTATTTTAACATCGGTATGTTTTCTGACATTTTCAATTGTTTTGCCATATACAGAATTGACCATCAATTTAAACAAGGCCTTATCAAATTGGCTCTTTGCAGATGTTCGAAGCTCTGTATTTGTATTAATATATGGCTCCAACCATTTTGAGTGCCTGAACCTTAAGACTTTGCCAAGTTTGGTCACTTGAACACCATGTTTCATCAGGAACTGGAGGTTTTTGTAATATATGACATAGCCTTGTTTTGGCTCCAGAGTCATCATGAGCTTCTTCTGTTTAGAGCCAGGTGAGCACTGAACCTCAGGAATTGGGGGCAGATCAGAAAATTTGTTATGTAAATCATCAGGAATTGTCAGATCAACCTCTAAGAAGAGGCCATAATTACTGTCATCAAAGTCCTGAAGATCTTCAATATTGAAATCTTCAACCCATTCAAGCCCTGCATATGGCAATTTATCCATCATAGCGTGACCATAGAGGCTGTTGGCATCTACATACAGTATATAATTTGATGGCCGTGCTGGATCATAATCAGGCATATATTTGTTATTTGCTCTGGCATATCTCTGGGAACATTGCACCATGCCTCCTCTTATATCTTCCTCCATAAACAGATACTTATTTTGATCTTGGATCAGATCCAATGGCATTTTAGTGTTTAAAAACATTGCAGACCATGCTAGGCCCAGGGCACTGTAAAAATACACTGGGTCCAGCCTAAAATTTTGCATGGAAGATTTTCTGAATGCCTGCATTATATCAGCTAAGAGGGTCACATCAAGTTTCAAATATGCCATGTGATAATCACCAAATGTCTGGCATTTTAAATTGTTCCACATCAATTGGGCATGGTGATAATCATCATCAGTGATTCCAGATCCTCTGATTTTGCTGTAAAACTCTTCTTGTGGTGGCAGGGAACACTCATCAAATTTAGAAAAATCTGTAACATAATCATATGGATATACACCCTTCCGCCTAATTAATTTCAGGTCCTGATTTGGAAAAAATGCACATGTAATTTTGAATTGACCATCAGATAATTGAGTGGCCAGTGTGGCCAGGCTAGCAGATAAAATTCTGTAGGAATCAAGAAATCTTATGTGAATAGGAACACCATTAACTTTAATTATTTTGCTAATAGATATATATTTCTCATCATTTTCTGCTAAAATATTTAAATTCTGCTTGTCAAACCCCTCATATCTGATCAGATGATGGAAATCATAATTGGATGCTCCATGGCAAAATATGGGGACAAATTTTAGTCTCTTGATCTTAATATTACAGCTATTACACAGGGCCATTTTGAATTTACCATCTGTATGAGAATGGTGTTTCACCTTGATATTTGTATCTGAAAATTCAGAATCACATACCGGGCATTTTTCTGCATTGTTGAAATCCTCAATCTGTTTCTCTGTTAAAGGCAACATGGGTTTTGATTTTAATAAGATATTAGATGCTATGTCACGGCACTCATTTTCTATTTTATGTGCAAATATTTTGATGGCATCTGGTCCCATGTATGAATATTCTTTACTAACAACACCATCCTGTACAACTACATAATAAAAGCTGGAAGGTTCATGTAGCTGGTATGGTGTAATTGAAGATTCTTCAGGATCTGGATTGCAGGATGCAAGAGATTTGAGAATTGATTCAAAATCACAGACAATATATACTGGGTGTTCCAACAAGGCTTCAAACTTTTTGAATTTGCAATTTTCACTTGGATTGGGCATCACCATATGAACAGGTTTATAGTTGCCACAGTATTTCAGATGCTCAATTAACTTGTTTTTGGCAATTTCTGCATTTTCTTCCCGAACCCTATTTACCATTTTTTGACCATCAAATACACATAAACATCTTCTGCACAACTTAAATATTCTATTAGATTTGTCTAGTTGTGTTCTCACTAAAGCTTCAAGATTATGTATCAGAGTGTAATGATATTTGCCATCCCCTTCAATTAAGAGCAAATCAATCGGAATAGCAGATTCATCATCAATTGTACTGATTCTGAGAGGTTCTATCGAGCAATTGCCACGGCCAGTGGAACAAATAAATACATTAATAGATAATTGTTTGCCATTGATATGCCTGGCCTTTTTTTCAAATTTATCAATATTCTGAACAGACATTGGATATTCTAAACCCTCCATTGCATCGTCAAAATGGTGTTCATGTTGTTTGTAATAACTTATTCTTTCTGGATCCCTTAAAACTGGATACAAAGCAGCTAATATACACCACAAAAAGCATTTCTCATCATTATTTTCAATATTAACCACGGCTTGTTTGTTTTTAATATTGGCAGGTAATGGCAGATATGTAGATCCTTGTAATGGGCTGAATTCAGAAATATTAACATATAACTTGTGTGGAGAGCCGCATAGGCTCCATCCAGACTCTTTTGCTGCAAATTCAGAGTGTTTAATATTCAATTGATCTATTAAACTGCTTATTATTGTGTCTGAATTTGCATTTGAATATACAGGTACAGTTTCTGTTATGTGGGGCTGTGTAAATTTTGTGCCATTTGGTTTCTTATATTGTGCAAACAATTTGAGGGAGAGCTTATAAGAGCCATTTTGTGCATTAAGAATTGCCTGCAGATCAGAATTTATACTGTTCAAAAATTCTTAATACCACATCTTGGCTCTGATACAAACCGATAATCCCTAAGTTGGGCATTAAAACTGCTATGGATGGGTTCATAGCGTGGCTGCTTTGCTGCTCTGGCATTAACAGGTGCTTCGTGCTTTCTTTTCAGACCAGATGTAGATGCTTGTGGGGGCAATGTTGATGACTGTACAGAGCAAGTATCTCTATGTTTATATGTGAAATATTCCATGCTATATTTTCTATTGCATTTGGGGCATATTTTTGTGGGGGTTCTGTATTTGTCTGGGTTACAAATCTTTTGGTGTCTGGCCCAATTAGAGCTAAATATATTTTTATTGCATTGATTACAATATTTTTGACTTGGCATTTTTGTTGTTGTTTATTATATACAATTTCTTGGGATTCAAATCAAAATTCTATGCTGGATAAAAAATATCAGTTGGGTTCAGCACTGTGCTTTGTGTGTGTGTATGTGTGTATGTGTGTGTGTGTGTTAATATTTTTGGCTTTGGTATTTATATAAAATTTCTTGGGATTCAAATCAAAATTTTATGCTGGATAAAAATATCAGTTGGGTTCAGCACTGCAACAACACACCCTTTCTCTTCAACAGCTCTTACAATAATGGCTGATATGCAATGCAAAATCTCTTTATATACCCTAGGCACGGACCGCATTGAAAATATCTGAAACAATAAGCCAATCAGAATATAACACATCATCAAATTATGTCATAAGCAACCAATCAGAATGTCTAATAATTTGTTGCAAAAACATGATGCAATATAAATAAACCAGAAATAGGCCACAAGTGGACCGGAAGTAAATATGTATGGGTGGGTGTGGGTGTGTATGTATGTGTATATATGTGTGTAGGTGTGTATAGGTGTGTATGTGGGTGGGTGTGGGTGTGTATATGGGTGTGGGTGGGTGAACGTCAGTCAACGTCAGTCAACGTCAATCAACGTCAGTGAACGTCAGTGAACGTCAGTCAACGTCAGTCAACGTCAGTCAACGTCAACGTCAGGGTCAAGGTCAATATCAGGGTCAAGGTCAATGTCAGGGTCAAGATCAATATGTATGTGTATGTGTGTGGGTGTGGGTGGGTGTGGGTGGGTGTAGGTGTGTGTGTGGGTGGGTGTAGGTATGTATATGGGTGGGTGGCCTAGTTTTAAGTGTGGCCAAAAAAAATATCAAGAGGGGCATATTTTTGACAAGTTTATGGACAACAATCTCACAGAAGTGCCTTTTATAAGTGTAGGCAAATCAATCTGAGGGGGCTCTTCCTTTCACAGAAAATTCCTGAGGGCATTTTTACAAAAATCTTGGATTAGACAGGGTTCCACACTTGAGCAAAAAGCTCATATGCTCATGTTGAGCTTGTTTTAAGTATAGGCAAATCTGCTTGAGGGGGGCTCTTCTTTTATCGCGCCAGTAATATCATCAATACAACTACTGATTAGCATTACAAATTTAATTAAACACCTGAAAATTTGCAAACCATCGACCGAACAAGGAACATTGAAAAGAAAAATCGATGATCCAGGAACCGAAGCTTCTACTTCCAAACAAGTTAAATTATCGGATGAACGCAAACCAATTAGATCTGCATTTAACCGTCATATTCAGGATTTCTCTTTTACTTCGGAACCAGGCTGCGACATTCTTAGTTTCTTGCGTGAAACGAAAACATCCGTGATAAATATTCTAAAAAATAAATTGGAAAATAATTCCATAAAAGTATATGTTGATCTATTTTCCGAATACGAAAAAGTCGATGGTACAACAAGAGTTTTTTTATCATCGAACAAAAAAACCAGGCTGTTCATTTGGCGGACGTCGATAATTTGGACGAATTTTATTCTGATCTTTCAAATGAACTGGTTAAGAAACATGACGATTTCGAGGCTACAGGGTCGGGATGGTCTCTGTGTGGTAGTCCTCACACGTTAATCGTTTACGTAAACCAATTCTCGCCTCTTCGTGCATCCAGCTAAAACTGTAACTGTAAAATTCTTTTTGAGGTGGAAGAGTGTCGTCGTTAAATTTAGAATTATCACTAACATATTCGTAATGATAAATACCTTTACGGCTAATCATTTCTATGTCTACGGTGGGAAAATTAGCTCTCGTTATTCTAAATTGTTCAGCCGAAAGTTTGCTTGCAAGAGCGTCCAAGCTCGCAGATAAAAATTTGTAAGAATCTAAAAATCTCATCTCCACAGTTTCGTTTGTTCCCGGAATCAATACTCGCTTGCTGACACTGATGTACCTTTCTTCATTCTCTGCTAGAATATTTATTTTTGTCTATCATATCCAAGATTCCGAATTAAGATATGGAAGTCGTAACCGCTGCCATTATGAAGGTATATGGGGACAAACGTAGGTTTTTGGATCTTTAGATTACACGTGTTACAGATTCCACCGATGTAGTTTCCGGTGAAGTGATTATGGTGAAATACTTTCCGGTTCTCGTCGGTGAAACGTTGATCGCACACCGGACACGTTTCAATGTTATTGTGAGATTGAAGTTCATCGCTGGATAATGGAAGCATTGGTTTCGATTCGCGTAAGAGGCTGCCAATGGTCTCAACCTCTTCAACCATCTTTTCAAAAAAATGTTTGATTACGTCTGGTCCTCGGTAAACATACGGTTCATCTAACCTATCCTGTCGCACGACAACATATCCGAAACTCGAGGCTTCGTGCAACTGATACGGTGTTGTGGAAGAAAGTTCGAGGTCTGGTTCGCAGTACGACAACGGTTTGAGAAAAGACTCAAAATCAGCAATAATAATTGCGGGATGATCTAACAATGCCTTATGCATCCTAAATTCTTCGACCTTTTTTGATTTCGGCATCAACATGCGAGTCGGTCTGTTGTCACCGCAATAAATTTTATGTTCGGCAAGTTTCTCGATAGCAATTTCACGTCCGGTGTAATTTTGATAATCGACTCGTTTTCGATCGTCGAACGTGGTTAGGCATCTCGGGCAAACTTCGATGTTGTTTGCATGCTTGGTTGATTGACTTCTGACCAAGCGTGATAGTGAACGAATGAGACAGTAATGGTGAACACTGTCGTTTGAAATTAGAAGAAGATTAATCACACGAGCATCATAATCGTCGACATCGCTTATCCTGACGGGATGCACGACATGTTTATCCAACGTATAGGAATACACGTTGATGATTAAGCGTTTTCCTTCTGCATCTCGTGCTCGTGTTTCGAATTTTGATATATCAGAAATGGTCACCGGGTATTCGATGCCAGCCATTGCATTTTCCAGTTCAGGTTCATGCTGCTTGTAATGATAAACCTGTTCTGGATTATTTGACCAATGAATCGGGTGAAGTTCCGCCAACACACACCAAAGAAAATATTTATCATCTATATTTTGAATATTCAGCACGGCTTTTTTATTTTTAATATCCACTGGAAGAGGAACGTAGCTGGATGCATGAAGAGGCGAGAATTGGTTTACGTAAACGATTAACGTGTGAGGACTACCACACAGAGACCATCCCGACCCTGTAGCCTCGAAATCGTCATGTTTCTTAACCAGTTCATTTGAAAGATCAGAATAAAATTCGTCCAAATTATCGACGTCCGCCAAATGAAGAGCCTAGTTTTTTGTTCGATGATAAAAAACTCTTGTTGTACCATCGACTTTTTCGTATTCGGAAAATAGATCAACATATACTTTTATGGAATTATTTTCCAATTTATTTTTTAGAATATTTATCACGGATGTTTTCGTTTCACGCAAGAAACTAAGAATGTCGCAGCCTGGTTCCGAAGTAAAAGAGAAATCCTGAATATGACGGTTAAATGCAGATCTAATTGGTTTGCGTTCATCCGATAATTTAACTTGTTTGGAAGTAGAAGCTTCGGTTCCTGGATCATCGATTTTTCTTTTCAATGTTCCTTGTTCGGTCGATGGTTTGCAAATTTTCAGGTGTTTACTTAAATTTGTAATGCTAATCATCTTTCCGCATCGAGCACAAGACTTAGAAGGTGACGAACGATTAATTCTCGAATCTGTTTCGCTACATCTTGCCCTGTGTACCGATAAATTGTTCCTTGAGATTAGCTTCCCACAAGTAACACATTCAGTTTTATCATTTTTACGATTGAAACTGGTGGTGGATGCCATTGCTTTCT
Organism: Lepisma saccharinum; assembly: GCF_977018435.1. Lineage (NCBI taxonomy): Eukaryota > Metazoa > Arthropoda > Insecta > Zygentoma > Lepismatidae > Lepisma > Lepisma saccharinum. The sequence goes on from NC_139251.1 coordinate 52,754,541, forward strand.
CCAAAATCACAGAAATCAAAAAGTCTAGTATATAGCGATACAATTTTCAGGTATGTTATTTTATATAGAATTTCTTGGAGTGATTACAAAACTCAAAAATTCAATCTACTGTAAATAGAATTTCAGGTATGTTATTTATATAGAATTTCTTGTGTGCGAATACAAAAACTCAAGAATTCAATCTACTGTGAATACAATTTTCAGGTATGTTATTTTATATAGAATTTCTTGAGGTGATTACAAAACTCAAAAAAATCAATCTACTGTGAATATAATTTTCAGGTATGTTATTTTATATAGAATTTTCTCAGGGCGAATACAAAACTCAAAAATCCGGGACAGTTCAGTTTTAACGTGTTCATATTTGAAAAAAAAATGCAAAATACGCCTTGGAGATTTCAACCAATCCACTTTACTAGATTGGGGAAACTCTAACTATTGTTATTTGGAATCTTTAACCTTTTTTGGTGACGTAGAGTACGCGTAGAGAGGTTGGGTTTAGTGTGTCGGTCGAGTCTCGGTGTCCTCTGTCCTCCCATACCAAAATAAACATAGGTCGTCATGGAACAAAAAAAAATGTACCGAAAATTTTCTAAGTCCAGCGTTAAAAAAATCTTAAATTGCAAATATCTCGAAAATGGTAAGAGTTATCGAAAAAATATATCGAAAAACACTCCCATACGGCATCGTTAGAAAGATGCCCCCTGTCGATTTTGGAGGTGTACAATACGTATACCATGTTTTGGTGGTCCTGGGGTCTAGGGGTAAGAAGTTAGCCCACCCCGTCCCAAAAACTTTGATCACTCGTAACTTTTGAACGAATAGTCGTAGAGAGGTCGGGTTTAGTGCGTCGGTCGAGTCTCGGTGTCCTTTTTGATCTTCTAACAAAAAAACATAGGTTGTCATGGAACCAAATTTGACCCCTCTGTCGAAAAATTTTCCAAGTCCAGCGTTAAATTGCTAATGTCTCGAAAAACAGTGAGAGAGAGAGATAGTGCAAAAATCCTCCCCGTTGACCCTTTTGTCGATATTGGTGATGCAGAGTACGTGTACAAAGTTTTTAGGGGTCCTGGGTCAAGGGTGGGCCAATTGCCAAAATATTTTTTTCATCGCTCGTAACTTTCGAAAGGATTATCATAGAGAGCTGGGATTTCTTGCGTTAGCATCGTCTATACCGCGTTTGGTAGAACCTGTCCCGCTTCCCGCGCTAGGGAGCGCTCAACAGTTTCCGTGCTGGGGAAAGTCAAAGCCAGGCAGCCAATTAAAATACGCAACGTCGCAACAGCGTCTACGTAAGCGCCTCTCTTCTGGCTTTCATTCGCTCCTCGCTGCCCAGCAGACGATTTTTTCCTCGTTTCTCATTGACACCGAAACTGTTGAGCGCTCCCTAGCGCGGGAAGAGGGACAGGTTCTACCAAACGCGGTATAGGTGTCCTCTGTCCTCCCATACCAAAATAAACATAAGTCGTCACGGAACCAAAAATTTTCCGAATTTTTTTTTCCAAGTCCACAGCGTTAAAAAAATCTTAAATTGCAAATATCTCGAAAATGGTAAGAGTTATCGAAAAACACCCCCATACGGCATCGTCAGATGCCCCCTGTCGATTTTGGAGGTGTAGAATACGTGTACCAAGTTTTGGTGGTCCTGGGGTCAAGGGGTAAGAAGTTAGCCCATCCCCTTTCAAAAACTTTGATCACTTGTAACTTTTGAACGAATAGTCGTAGAGAGGTCGGGTTTAGTGTGTCGGTCGAGTCTTGGTGTCCTCTGTCCACCCATACCAAAATAAACATAGGTCGTCATGGTACCAATTTTTTTCATCAATCGAAAATTTTCTAAGTCCAGCGTTAAAAAAAAATCTTAGGACAAAAAAAAACCTACAAAGACAGAGACATGGACATTACATATAGACATAGACATAGACATTAGACAACTTAACCTAACTTAACCGGGAACACGAGCCCGGAGACAGGGATAGGACCCCGGGGACAGGGATAGGACCCCGGGGACAGGGGTCCAGGGACAGGGTGGGGACCCCCGGGGACAGGGGGTGGTCACTCCACTCACACTCCACAGTGGTTGAACGCAGCTAATGATCGAATATTGTTTCCAATGTGCTTTGGATACATACATGAACATCATATATATATATATATATATATATATATATCAAGAACAACATATACATTAAACAACCCGTTCAGAATCCGTAGACTCAACACAGAGAAGTAAATATACACACTGTTAAAGACTCCTAGACACGCTGAAAAACTTTCGACCACGACCGGGTTCGAACCTATAGGCCACACGTAGAACGAACAATGACAAGAACGAGTGAACGCCTTAACACGCACGGCTACGGAGGAGAACCGAAATAGGTTGTGTATAATTGTTCTTATATATCCAACAAAACTCAGAAACTGTCATACGCGAGAGATATATTTTGCAACAACTATAATTATCCAACACTAGCAACAAGAACAAAAAAAATATATCAATTACCTGTATAATATTAATTAGTAACTTTAGATAATATTAATTATTCGTTTTCAGTTGTAATTAATTTTTAAAAAACAATTAATAACATGTTAGGTGATGATAACCAAGTGCAAAAAGCATTGCATTTTTTTTTTACACACAAACAAAGCACCACTTAGTTCACAAAACCTCTAACAGATGGCAGATAGTTACATGGTTCTAGTTAGGATGATGATTTTTGGGTTGTTGGATTGGGGTTGAAGAAGACTATTTGTTGTAATGACCACAGTATTGTTTTTTTTTTGTTTTCTGTTCTCTTACGAGAATTAATATAGGTTTTCATAGACCCTCCAATTCATGACTTAGGAAAAATCTGTTTGGTGATTCATCATGTACACCTATATGTGAGAAAAAGTATGAATAGAACCTATGATCGGAAATCCAAAATAGCGACCGGAAGTGGGGTTATCTTGGAAAAGGTAAGACTTAGGAAAAATCTGTTTGCGGATTCATCATGTACACCTATACGTGAGAAAAAGTATGAATAGAACCTATGTTCGGAAATCCAAAATGGCGACCGGAAGTGGGGTTATCTTGGAAACGGTAAGACTTAGGAAAAATCTGTTTGGGGATTCATCATTTACACCTATATGTGAGAAAAGTATGAATAGAACCTATGATCGGAAATCCAAAATGGGATCCGGAAGTGGGGTTATCTTGGAAACGGTAAGACTTAGGAAAAATCTGTTTGCGGATTCATCACGTACGCCTATACGTGAGAAAAGTATGAATAGAACCTATGCTGGGAAATCCAAAATGGCGACCGGAAGTGGGGTTATCTTGGAAACGGTAAGACTTAGGAAAAATCTGTTTGCGGATTCATCACGTACGCCTATACGTGAGAAAAGTATGAATAGAACCTATGCTCGGAAATCCAAAATGGCGACCGGAAGTGGGGTTATCTTGGAAACGGTAAGACTTAGGAAAAATCTGTTTGCGAATTCGACGACTCCAAGATCAAAAATGTTTATCTCAAGAATGGGAGGAACGAAGTGTTCCCGCGCGAGAATTACAACCTCGACATGACCAAAGATGATTATCTAAAACTTTACGAAGCTTACACCGCTTACAAGCGCGTGACCGAGGGAAACGTCGACATGTACTACACGCCCAGCGAATTCAAAACCCACAGGCCGATGTTCGTCATCAATACCACGAAACGGAAGCAGGTGGTGGTCAACGATCGAACCAACATCAAGATCGTTTGCGAGTTCCACGACGCGCTGCCTGCCGATACTCTGTGCAGCGTCATCCTGGTCGCCGAGAAGTCCTTCATCCATGACGTGAAGAACGAGAGGGTCACGGAGCAGTTTTTAAAAAAATTCCTAAAAAAATTGCCACATACTAAAAAAATCAATACATTTTTTTAGGATATATAAAATATAATGTAAGTTAGTTCGGTGTGTAAATAAAAAAAATAAATGATAGGCTAAGTTATAACACTGAAGATCGTAAAAAAAATCGTAAGATAGGTTAAGTTATATCACGTAAGATCGTGATCCAGTGAGGTGTTGGCAACACTGCGAGAAAATGAGGCTTATGCCTTACAAGAGAAAACCATTAAGTCGAGCCCCACACCGAGCCCCATTTTCGGTTTCAGAACCGGGCTTCTACCACTACTAAAAATAGGTCAAAGCACGTAGAGGCTCTCGTGTAGTTTAGCACGTAATAAAATAAATAGGTTAAGTTATATCACGTAAGATCGTGATATACCTACCAAGTGTGAGTGGGGAAAAAAAGGGAAATTTTACTAAAACATCGCTAAACGCTAAAACATCGACAAAAAAATTGTCAAAATATGTCAAAAACTGATATTCAATTGATAAAAAAAAAGGCCAGAAATGCATACCTACCAAGTACGAGTGGGAAAAAAGGGAAATTGTACTAAAACATCGCTAAACGCAAAAACATCGACAAAAAATTGTCAAAATATGTCAAAAACTGATATTCAATTGATAAAAAAAAGAGGCTACAAATGCATACCTACTAAGTACTACTTAGAAACAACCAACTTACACTACTTACATGCTGAAGTATCAATGAGGAGAGCAAATGAATTAGGGGTTCCATGCTTAAGGTGGTATAGTAGTTGTTGATCCCAGAGTGGCCCTAGCAAAACAAGATAGTCTGATGAAAGGACCTCTCGATCAGGTGAAAGAACAAACGTTTGTGACACAAACTCCTTTACACCACATAAAAAATTCAATTTTTCTAATTATTTATCGTAAATCAAATATATGACAACACCAAAAGTTACAGAAGTATTAAACCTTGAATATCTTGAATAAAATGGATTCTGTCAAAATAATCTATTAAATGTTGAATAGAAAGTAGGCATTAACCTGTATGAATTTCTGAATGTCGTTTAAGATCCAGCTTCCATGCAAATGACTTCTTACATGTTGAATACACATAGTGCCTCTCTCCAGTATGAATTCTCAAATGTCTTCTAAGAATTTCCTTCCGTGAAACCGATTTCTTGCATGTTGAACACAAACAAGGTTTATCTAAAGTATGAATCACTGAAAGTCGTCTGAGAACTTCTTTCTGTGTAAATGATTTGTTACATGTTGAACACACATGGAACTTCTCTCCAGTACGAATTCTTAAATTTTTTTCAAGTCCTTCCTTCCGTGTAAATGATTTATTACATATTGAGCACAGATAAGGTTTCTCTCCAGTAGAATTGTTAAATGATTCCAAAGATTTGACTTTAGTTTAAATGAATCAGTACTAGAGTTGGAAGAGGTCGGAAAAAGCAGCCCTTTTTGGAAAAAATAACTGAGTTTTTCCCCCAGCTTTTTTCGGCTACTTTTCCCAAAGTGTTCCAAATCAATGAAAATACATTACTTGGCTGCATTTATTTTATTTCACCACATTTATTTTTCTCTCTACTGTGAAAGGATGAGAATATGTAAATTTAAAGTACAACTTTCAACATTGAATTCATAGCAGACAAAGTATTTTGCAAAAATGATGGCTTTTTTTAATGGATAGTTTTACCCCAATGTTATCTTCAAATTTTAGTGTTTTCTTAAATATATCTAAATAGTATATACAAGATTCACATAACTTGAGTAGTTTTACATATATTGTAAATAGAATCTAATAGTATAATTAGACTTAATGGCCACTAAACTTGGTCATGGTACAGATGTGGTGAATTTTGGCAACCTAGTGTAGTGGTTCTCAACCATTGTGGCACCACAGCATGGTAAATTCGCCCTGCTCAAAAAATTCAAATTTCTATTTTTTTTTAAATTTATACTTTAATATGCACCCTTGAAATTAAGTATTAATAAATAATGGAATATGATATATGTCTCGGCTTGTTGACAAATGTAAAATTATGTTTAAAATACTTGGCAACCATTTGATTTAATGAACTCTCATGGTTTAGTATATTCATGCAAAGGCCCGGTACCCGGCCACAGCCTGCCAGTTGAGAGGCATTGCCCTAGTGCATTGTGGCCCCAAAACTGAAATAGATTTGCCACGAATGACATTTTTTTAAAAAATATGGCTTTCTATACGTAACGTTTTGTTTGTTTAAGCCCACTTTATGCTCATACACATTAATTGGTGTTCGGCCTACAGCTTAAAATGGGACTTGAACCACTGTGCTTCCATTGGGGATTTAACCTGGAACACCTTGATTGCAAGGTGGCAACATTACTTTATGCCTACCTGTACTCAGGGGAGGGGCCTATGAAATATTTAAATGTGAATCTATAAAGAGCAACAAAAAATAACATCCATGATGTTTCAAGATTTAAAAAAAAAGATATTTTGTCCTTGCATAACTTAATATGTTTTTGTGTAGAGAGGCAGGTTTGAAAAGTCTGCAAAATTGGTAGCTTCAGTTTGTACAACCATTGATGCAAGGCTACCAAACAGTCCATTCATTTTAATCCCTGACCTGGCTTTTTCAAAGCAGTCAAGAAAGAATATATTTTTCTTTCTTAATTCACATTTAGACATGTTCTTTATTATAATCATAATTGCTAAAACACATTATTTAATTTTTTTATATATATTAGCTGATTGCCCAGCATTGCCCAGGTATTTATTTGTCCCCATCTTCTATTAGACAGGAATATAATGAATTCTAACAATAGTGTAAAATGAACGGCATTGGGAGTGTCACTATTCATCTCAGCGGGCCGGAAAACTATGGATTCCACACTAATATCCGTCGCTTTACATGTCACCCCCTTCCCACCACCACCCGGTTGCCAGGAATATTTTTGAGTTGAATGGCATTGTGAGTGTCACTATTCAGTGCATCTTAGTGAACCCAAAAACTATGGATTTCACACTAATATCTGTCATTTTACATGTCACTCAGTTCCACCCCCACCCCTAGGGGTACCAGAGTTGTCTTGAAGTTGGACAGCATTGGTAGTGTCACTATTGATATTAACGATTCCGAAAACTATGGATTCTACACTAATATCGGTAGTTTTCGATTATTTTTACATGTCACCCCTTTCCCACCCCCACCCTTAAATGTGACATGGGTGTCTTGTTGTTGAACGGCATTGGGAGTGTCACAATTCATATTAGGGACCCTGAAAACTATGGATTCCACACTAGTATCATATGTTTATGATCATTTTTACATGTCACCCCTTCACACCTCCAGCCCCGGGGGTTTCAGGGGTGTCTTACCCCACAATATTTATTTTCAGGTTGGAAGTTATATGCATATTGAATTTGGTTGAAATTGACCCAGGCGTTCGAGAGTAATGCCGTAAAACACCCCCCCCCCCAACACACACACATATTTTTATATATTTGATTATTTACTAAACATAGAATTTCAAGGCTATTCAATCGTAATGGTAAAAAATATTAAAGGAAATTTGAAACCACTGTAAATTTGTGGAACGCAGTACTATTTGAAAATTTATGAGAATTGAATGTAAACGATAAGAACAATAAGCACCAAGCTGTACCCTGTTTTACACCCTTTCCCTGTAAGTGACCATGTATTTCTGATTGTAGGGTTGGGAGGGGTGGATCAATTTTTTTCCGTTACTTTGGACAATAATACTGCAACTCTACAATTGCATGTTTAGCTCTACTACCTACTCCAACATCATTTTGCTGACCACTGTGGTTGCGTGGTTAGCAAAGAATGCTACGATGGCAGGGGTTCTGGGTTTGAATCCCATCCTGGGTATGGACTTTGTTTGTGAATATGTTCTTTCATCAATTTCATCATATCGTCACACTTAGCAGAAAAGTGACATAAAATAACCTAATCAATCAGCCCTACAGAATTTTGGATATTCTCTTTGTTCCACATATGTGGACCTATTCACGTAATAACAACAATACACAATTAATTGAATTTATGCATTATGAAGAGACCTATGAACTATATTAATATATTAATTTTATTTGTATAAAACATTCAATCAAAAATGTGGCCATTTTCCAACAACAGTACTTACATTTATAAGTAACTTTGGGCTCTAAATCTCCCTTGTAGTAGAATACTGATCTTAAGTATTACATGGATTATATATGCATGTAGTTCTACATACATATTGTGAATTGTAAAGTTTTTAATTGTCGTGAAACATTAATAGTTTAATATTAGAATTTGCCTCATATTTGTGAATTCACAGGAACACAACTCAAGCGTAACCAAATCATTTTGTTTCTAAAAGGTCAATGATATGATGACATAAACACATGAAAGTTTGTATTAAGTTCATTTTATGCTCAGATAAGCTAATCAGGACTGGGCCTACAGATTTAAAATGGAATCCAAATCGCTAAGAAATATGTCTCCACTAAGAATAAAACCTTGTATACCCTGATTATAAGACATTTTTACCACTATGCCATTGCATAGGTAATACACGCTCACATACGACAAAAACAAATTAGTAGCTAGTGTCTCTTGGATGTAAGATTATTTAGGTAGTTCCAAAATATGACTTCATGAACAATTAAAATTCTTAAATGACACTACAAGTGAAACAGGTTAGCTGTAATTAGTAAAAAGGCAAAAAAAAATCAGTTTTCTTTCCAAAAAAGCCATGTTTTATTTGGAAAAAAAGTTCTGTTCAAAAAAGCTGGCATTTTGCAACTCTAATCATTACACACTGAGCATGCAAAGTGTTTCTCTCCACTATGAACTACTAAATTTTCTTTCTCTATGATCATTCTTTTGTGCAAATGATTTGTTACATGTTGAACACACATGGGGCTTCTCTCTAGCATGAATTCTTAAATGTATTTCAAGGTCTTCCTTCCCTGCAAATGATTTGTTACACGTTGAACAAAGGAAGGGTTTCTCTGCAGTATTTACTATTAAATGTTTCCTAAGATATGACTTCAGTGTAAAGGCATTATTACACTCAACATGCAAAGGGTATCTCTCCAGTATGAATTATTAAATGTTTTCTAAGATCTCCCTTCCTTCCAAATGATTTGTTACATGTTGAACACACATGGGGCTTCTCTCCAGTATGAATTATTAAATGTTTTTCAAGAGTATCCTTCCGTGCAAATGATTTCTTACATGTTGAACACACATGGGGCTTCTCTCCAGTATGAATTATTAAATGTTTCATAAGTTTTGACTTTACTCTAAATGTATTGTTACACACTGAACATACAAAGGGCTTGTTTCCAGTATGAATTATTAAATGTTTTCTAAGATCTTCCTTGCATCCAAATGATTTGTTACATGTTGAACACACATAGGGCTTCTCTCCAGTATGAATTATAAGGTGTTTTTCAAGGCCATACTTCCATGCAAATGATTTGTTACACATTGAACATACATGGGGCTTCTCTCCAGTATGAATTATTAAATGTTTTCTAAGATCTCCCTTCCTTCCAAATGATTTGTTACATGTTGAACACACAAGGGACTTCTCTCCAGTATGAATTATTAAATGTTTTCTAAGATCTGCCTTCCATACAAATGATTTGTTACATATTGAACACACATGGGGCTTCTCTCCAGTATGAAATAGTAAATGTTTTTCAAGGCTATCCTTCCATGCAAATGATTTGTTACATGTTGAACACACATGGGGCTTCTCTCCAGTATGAATTATTAAATGTCTCTCAAGGCTACGCTTCCATGCAAATGATTTGTTACACGTTGAACAAAGGTAGGGTCTCTCTCCAGTATGAATTATTAAATGTTTTTCAAGGCTATCCTTCCATGCAAATGATTTGTTACACGTTGAACAAAGGTAGGGTTTCTTTCCAGTATGAATTATTAAATGTTTCCTAAGTTCTCCCTTCCTTCCAAATGATTTGTTACATGTTGAACACACATAGGGCTTCTCTCCACTATGAATTATTAAATGTTCTCTAAGACTTGACCTCACTGTAAACGTATTGTTACACACTGAACATACAAAGGGCTTCTTTCCAGTATAAGTTCTGGAATGTTTTCGAAGATCTTCCTTGCTTGCAACACTATGAGTTTTCCAATGCTTTCTAAAACTGTGTCTTAATGCTAGAGATTTGCTACAGGTTGAACACAAAAAAGACTTTTCACCACTATGACCTCCTGTATATTCCACAAGACATTTTATCCCCTTAAATGATTCCTTGCACATTGTGCACTCAAACGATTTTGTTCTACTATGATTTTGCATGTGAACAGCAAATTCACATTTATCATTAAACAAATTAATTCCATCATTACAAATGGCAAAACCTTCAGAGTTTGAAGATTTTGTAGATTCTCCTTCTCTTGTAGATTCCAGAGTTGTTCTACTATTCTTAGTTGCAGAGCAGAATGCTGTCTCTAGTGTCGAGCTGCAAGAAAGAAATCCTATTAGAAGTGATTTTGGTCTGAAGTTTTGAGTTGAAACATAAGTGTCTCTAAGATATGAATGTATATCATTGTTTGAAAATTTTCATTGAAGGGCACATTTAATCAATGTATATAAGAGTAATAACCTGCAAGGAGATATACTAGGGTCACCACTCTAGGATCTCGATAAAATTCAAGAAATATTCCAGGTTTTCAAGGCAAACTTTCTAAAAATTAATGGGTATAAGCAGGTTTTTTCTCTATCTCAGCCATATGTATTAACCCCTCTCACCACCCACACACACAAATATATTAACAATATAAAGGGTCTGTGTGATTTCAATTTATCAAAAATTTTATTTCAATTCATAGACAATAATATTAATGCTGACGTCTGCCTGTTATTAATTTATGTTGGCCTCTGTGTGTGACAGAGTGGTTAGCACAATGCACTACAATGCCAAGGGAGTGTGTGTGTTTGTGTTTGTGTGTGTGTGTGTGTGTGTGTGTGTAGTAGTGCATTGTGCTAACCACTCAGTCACACACAGAGGCCAACATAAATTAATAACAGACAGAAGTCAGCATTAATATTATCCAGAAAAAAACACTTTATATATTTCAGTGAGATCCTTGTACAATAGATATTCAAAGGGTGATAATTAGACATCTCACGAGATGTTACTATATAATTTGTGACCACCATCAATCATGACCTATTAGCACAAATCTCCATGGCATATCCACAACATATAGATCATTCTAAATGAGTTTGTTGCATTTTGGACATAGAAAGGGTTTCTGTCGAGTATAATATCCAGGATGGGAGACCTGTCTGGATAGCCAGATAATATCCTGTCATTTATATCCAGAGGATCTCTCATTCATAAACGTATATATATATATATGGGAGACTACAGACAAGCAGAAATGAATTTCCCTGACTTTTCCAGGACAAATATTGCATTTTATCCCTGACAATTTCAATTCTGAACTAAATCCACGTCTTTGCACATGGAAAATAAACTCATACAGCTTTCAGGTATGGACTGTATTAAGTATTTTATTAGCTTACAAGAAATTGACTTAATTTCTCTACGATTTATATTTGTTTTGGAAAATAGTGATTTTCAAAGTTATTATAATTCACAAGTTAGGGAGGGACTTTTACAGGGTTTTTCTCATTTGCAAGGAGGCTTAAAAAAAATATTTTATTATTTTTAATGTTATGACTAATTAAGATTAGAGTAAATTAGTTGTTTTAATGAATAAATTTTGTAATTTCTCATTATTAAATGTTGATATTTTGCCTGCCGCTTGCAAGAATCATGACTGCAAACTTATTTTCAAAGCATTAACGCTTGTATCCTCTGTCCCTTTTCTATAGAAAGCAATCAAACAACTTAATTCATGTACACAATATTGAGATATTAGTATGGTGAATTAGCGGCTTGTTTGATGTGAACATGGGAACACATGCCATCCGCTTGGCACCCAAAACCCTAATATATCATAAAGCTGCTTCTCGGGACTAAACGTTCTGAAAGTGAAGCAATGGAATTGTACAAAACAAAGTGTCATATTACCTTACATTATCAATGTTACTTCAAATACAGTGGTACTGAAATAAACACTGTTACATAAATTGGCAGCAAAAAGAATATGTATATGTATGTATGTATGTATATGTGTGTGTGTGTGTGTGTGTGTGTGTGTAATAAAAACTGAACCCAAGCAATTTATAGTAGGGGAATCTACTGCACAGGCATCTCATTTTGCTAATAAGACAGGATAGAGAAATGCGGTTAATAACAGTGTCCAGAAAGTAAGTTCTGATATCGTTGGAACGCTGCACTAGTGGTTGGAGCATGCTGCGCACATACAAATAGGAAGAGGTGGTGTGTGTCTGTAATGTGGTGCAGTCACATGGTTGTGAAGGGAATGAATTTAAGAACAGTGTTATTCCAGGGCCAAGCTATTTCCTGGCTGTATTCACAGCGCAGAACAGTTATTTTTGCAAAATCCTGTTTTCCTACTGGCCACAGCAGGGAGGAGGGATTCTAAGGTTTCCGATTGTTGTTCAAAGAGAGGGGGGTAGCGTTGGTATTAATTGGCTGTTTAACCGCAAGTTTCTTCATAGGTAAAGTGGCAACAACAGGTTAATGCCATATAAAGATGAGTCCTGTGCCAGGAGTTAGCTTCGTTAATTGATTGATGGATTGATTTGCTTTATTTTAGTTCGCTTTTTGTGCCACTTTTGGCTATTTTGTGAAGATGGGTATTAGTGATGATATGATGAAATTGATGAATGGGCACTCACAAACATCCATGCTCAGGTTGGGATTCGAAACCGGGACCCCTGGTATCGTAGCACGATGTGCTAACCACTCCACCACAGAGGTTGGCTTCAAACGTGTCTACCTCAGTGGAAATTTCTCCTTACCTTCCTCACAATTCATGGAAGGCAGATCCATCATGCAAGACCCAAAACACACCTGATCGCGAGTGGGCTCTTTTGCATCATTTTAAGTGGCAGCCCCATCACACACTATGAATTTCACCTCTTCCTTCAGCTGAAGCAGTTTGGCAGGACACGTTTAGACAGTGTACAGATAGTTCCACTTTTTGGAGGCAGGCTGATGACATGGGCATACAAAATCTTGTGCCACACTAACACAAATACCTGAAGAACGGTGGTGAATATGTCGAAAAGTAATCTATGGGTCACTATAATTAAGACAAAAAAATGTCAATTATTACCCAAGATTGTGTTTTAATTTATAGCTAATTGGAACTTACTTTCTGGACTGTCCTCGTATAAAGATTTAGCCTGTTAAATTCAATAACAGTAGACGATGGATGCAAAGATGGGGATGAGTGATGATATGATGAATGGACACTCAGAAACATCCATGCCTAGGCCACGATTCGAACTCGGGACCACCGGCGTCATAGCGTGATGTGCTAACCACTCCACCGCGAAGGCAGGCTTCATCAAATGTGTCTTGCCTCACTGGAATTTTTTCCTCCCCCACCTCCTCACCTTACATCACTTGTTTCTGGCACCGTGTTTGTGTCCAATGCATAATAAAGACCTAAATGTTTACACCAAAGGCTAGCAAGATGATTTCCCATTTAATGCAGTGCTTATTACAACTTCTTCAAAATCACATGTCTGGCAGGTTCATTGCACCGAGTAACATCTACAATTCAACAAAAAAACATTTGTCAATCAAGACAAACTTCCCTGACTTATTTTTCACCTCTGTAATTCTCTGACTTTCCAGGTCTGAGTTTTTAGCTTGACACAACGAAATATCTCGAAAAGTACACATCTGATCAAAAGAAAGTTCTTAACGAAATTTGTTCGTCTCGAAGAAGCTCATAAAAAGATGAAAAGATGCCAAACTCCACCCCCACCCCACGTAGGTTTTGTCTGAAACTTTTTTTTTGGATTTGTGATAGATGGCGCTGTAATCGCAAAAGTGAAATATTGCAGAAATGGTAAAAAATGCACTTTTCATTGGAAAATGACGTGAGGCATGTTGAATTTTGTTAAGAAACTGCATTTAGCATAGCCCAGGAACAACGACGTCGACGTAGCAGTATTTTATTTCCTTCGGGGTACTTTTGTAAGGTGAGTCCCTTAGCCTCCCACCATTGGATTGCTTGTTTTAGGTGAGTCCCCTTGCCTCTCACCATCGGGGTCATTGTTTTATGTGAATCCCCTCACTTCTCACCATCGGAGTGCTTGTTTTATGAGTCCCCTTGCCTCTCACCATCGGGGTGCTTGTTTTAGGTGATTATCCTCACCTTTCGCCATCGGGGTGCTTGTTTGTAATAATCATTTTACAATAAGTGCTTGAAAATGTTATAACCCACTTCGATACACTGATTTATCTGCACTTGAAATGATCGGACACAACTGAGAAGCGTGCCCGGTGAAATCTTTCGACATGCATTGGTGATTCGCTCAATCATGTTCTCACACGTTGTTGGCAGTTCATGATAAACTTCACTTTTCACGTAGCCCCACAAACAAAAGTCAGGCGAAGTAAGATCTGGCGATCTTGCAGGCCAAGACACTGGACCACCTCTTCCAATCCACCGATGGTTGTACACGTGATCTAATACTTCCCGTGCTGCAACGGAATAATGTGCTGGACAACCGTCATGTTGCAACCACATTGTTTGTCGCATGTCTAAGGGAAGGTCTGCAAGCAATACTGGAAGTTCGTTCTCACCATTTAAGTTCCCATCGATAAAATATGGACCAATAAGTTTATCGCCAATTATTCCACAGGCGCTGATGTTCAACTTGGCGTAACCTATGCAGGTTTTCGACACATGTTGTCAATTGATTGTACCATGGTTTGTAAAAGTCGACTCGTCAGAGAACAAAACTCCAGTAAAGAAATTGGGGTCTCCTTGTATTTGCTGAAGCGCCCATTGACAGATTGTTACTCAGTTCTGAAAATCATCGCCATGAAGTTCTTGATGCAACGAAACATGAAACGGATGATATTTTCTACGCTTCAGTATTTGGCACACAGTAGTCTGCAAAATTCCCGATTCACGACTTATTTGTAGAGTACTAACGTGGGGGTTATGAGCCACTACAGCTAATACCACAATTTCATTATTTTCTCCAGCAATTGTTCTTCGCCGATTCCTTTCTTTTTTTTTGGTTGTACATTTCCCTCAGTGGAGAACTGTTGAACAACTCTGTGAAAAGAAGCGTGCGATCACACCCGGTCTGGAAAACGTTGAGCATAAAGAATCACAGCATCATTGATATTCCTGCCACTTTCTCCATAAATGTGCACCATTTCAATTTTCTCTTGCACTGTTATAGCCTGCATTATAACCACTAATGGAGTCCAGGAAGAAAAAAACTACTTCCATCCTGTTCTTCAGGCTTCGTGGCACATTATGCCGTGTCTGTTTGACTAGAAAACAAGGTCAAATGGTCTTTAGGAGAAAACATGCAGTCTTGAAACATGCTCGGCAATCTGTTCAAAACGTTGTTAACCACTTATAAAACTGAAAAAGGTTGAAGATTTCTAAGCTCCGGAAAAACCTTTTACCATGTGAAAATAAACAATCTTACTTACACAGAATGGATCTTCAAGTTAGTCGTCTTCACAGCTAATGTTGTGTTGCTGATGCGCTGCTGATGTGCTGCCGATGGCTGGTACTGGCCCTGCCCATTTGCTTCTTCCATCCCCTACTTTTCCTCGCTACTCCTGAATTATTATGTCATCCCTCCACCTTGGAACTCCTATATCATCATGAACGCTAGTGCCATTTTTTTCGTTACATTAAAGCCTATTTGTTTTTATGTTCTTCCATTTTGTTTAACATCTTTACCCATCTTTCCTCTACATTCCCTTTTTTCAACATTTTACAGTTTTATAATTGGTTAACCTCGTTTTTATTTTTTATCAGATTGCCGAGCATGCTTCAGGACAGCATGTTTTATCTTACAAACCATTACACCTTGTTTCCTGGTCAAACAGACACGGCATAATCTGCTACAAAGCCTGACGAAGAGGGCAGTGTATTTCTCCAGAATTACGCAAAATCTTACTTTTTGCGATTACAGCGCCATCTATCATGAATTCAAGAACAAGTTTCAGCAGGGTGGCTACAACAAGCAGAAATGAAATTTCCTGACTTTACCAGGTTTTCCAGGACATTTACATTTTTCCCTGACAATTACAAACTAAACTAAATCGATGTTTTTGCAAATGGAAATAATAAACTCATACAGATCCGGGTATGGATTTGTTAAGTACCAATAATATCTTCTATTCTCTACGATTTGAATTTAAACAGCAAAATAGTGAATTTAGAAAATTATTACAATTCACAAGCTAGGGAAGAATTACGGAGTTTTATCATATTTTTAAAGTTACAACTAAATGAGATAAGAGTGAAGAGTGATTGATTAAGACATACAATTTGTAATTTATCAGTCTCCTTATACATTCTCGGTATTATATGTTGATATTTCCACTGAGGTTTGGAACCTTCTGCTTGCAAGAACAATGAGTGCAGACTCATTTTTCGATGCATAAAGCTACTTCTCTCTTCTCTGTAAAGCAAACAATTAGCTCTTGCATATAAGTGAAACAACTGAATTGTACAAAAGAAAGTGTCATATTTCCTTACATTATCAATGGGATATCTGCTTCAGTATCAGTATATCCAAGTGAAGTACTGTGAAACTCACAACATGCAATTATACCATTATTGCTGACAAAAAGGGTATGTAGATATTAGAAATTTAACGTAAGGAATTTATAGAATTGCTGCATAGGTACCTGATTTAGCTAACCACACATTTAAAACAGGAACACAATGTTAATAACATCTTCTGAAAATTTATATATGAGAGACGTCCTGAAAAATCCTCCAATGGTGCCTATACGCAGCACTAGTGGTCTGAGAGCAACACACACACACACACGCAGGCAGAAATAAGTGGCATGTAGCTGTAAACTGGCAAAGTTGCAATGCAGCCATTTTAGGACAGTTTTAGGTTAAAGATTGCAGCTCTCATAAAGTCTCCCACTGACTGCAATGTAGCCTATGTGTAGTAATCAGATTTTTGCATGCTCAGAATTTGGCACAGAGTCACCAGCAATCGTGTTAGGTGTGCAGACCGGATGCCGTAAAGTATGGACAGGCGATGGTCCAGACAATTCACGGAATGCCAATCGAATGTGCACAACCCCATACAGCTGAGTACATGTGGGCCCTTTGCATCACTTCAGGTGAGAGATCTTGGACCACTCCCTGTACAGCCCTGGTCTTGCATGTACAGACTTTCATCTCTTTGTTCAACTGAACAGGTTTCTGGCAGGACAAGGATTTGACAGCTACACTGCAGTAGACATAGTTCCAGCCTTTGCTGTCAGACACATATGCAATGGGCATATAAACTTTAGTGCCATGCTACGACAAATGCCAGAACGGTGGTGATTATGACGAAAATTAGATTAGGACTCTCACTGTTACTAATGCAATAAATTACTACTGATATTCTTGTTTTATTTATGCCTAATCGGTAGGGACCTTGATTATTTGTTATTTTTTTTCAAATTGGTGTATTTTTTTATTTTTTACTATTTGGTGTTATTTTTTTCCAAAATTTACATTTTCATTTTAGCGCATTTTCTGGCTAATATATGAAATTATACCTTCATGGTGTTTTTAAACTACTGTTTCAAATTGTAAGTCACATGGCCTACGCCTCTTTGTGAGAGTTTGATATCTTGAAAGTTATTTTTTTTTTTTTTTAATTTTAAGGTAAGGGTTTTAGATAATGGATTTTTTGCCTGTATATACTGAAGGGTCCAAATGATCATAAGTGGCGGAGCACCCAAAAAATTTAAATCAATCAATCTCATGTGACAGATACCGATATATTATGGCACCAAAAATTGGCATCATTATTATTATTATTATTATTTTGATTTGTTAGTGTAATGTTTCCCAAAATTCACATTTTTTGTTTTAGAACATTTTTCTGCCAAATATACCGAAACTTAATACTCTAACGTGCTTTTAAACTATTATTTTAAATTGTAGGTCACATGGTCTACGTATTTTGGTGAGTTTGATCTGTTGGAACAAATTTTTGAGGAAGTAAAAGCAAAGTCCTCTCCTGCACTTTGCCATGAAGGTGTATAGGGGTGTTGAGTTAGGGAACTACACTTTCTTGATCATGACTGTAAGTGGGGATGATGTGACTGGCACCACACTCCTGGCTGCCTTTATCCCTCAAAGTTTCCTCCAGTTGGAAAAGATCTCGGTTCTCCCCTGCAGGGGATCGACCCCGGGTCTCTCACATGGTAGTCAGATGCTCTAATGACTGACCTCCATTATTTCTCACTCGACAAATGCCGATGGTGCACACTTAGCTTGGTAATCCAAAACACATCTCGCACGACAAATACTGAAGATGTGGCTACCGTGTGACGGTAGATAAGCACTCAATCTCCTGTTAGAACCCTGTCACTTTGCTCTGTGATGCAAATGGTTTTGATAGAAGTTGAAAAAAATGTGGGAAATACATGATTTAATTTGACTGTCGGAATTATTCCATGTATAACAAGTATTATAGTTTACTCTTGAATAAAATGTTGGAAAACTTGCACATTCTATGTACAAAAACATGGCCTAAGACTAGAAAAGACAAGAATTTTGGATTTCATGGAATTTTTCGTTCTTTTAGGACATTTTTTTTTAAAAAAAAAACCTGCTAAAAACATGAACAATTCGCATTTTATGCAAAATTCACATTATTTCGATATTTCGAACAGGCAAAAATTGTGTCATCACTGCACATTCATAAACACAACTTCGCAGCAATTACCATTTTTCACAGTTTTTCGTGTTTGCGAAAAATCAATGTCCCTACTAATTAAAAATTACTTTCTGGCCACCTCTTGTATAAATCAGTAGATGGAAAGTGAAAACTTAGAAGGGCTGGTAGAGAAAAGTCTATTCTTGAAGAAAGTGATTTGCTTTTATGATTGAATGATTCGAGTAAATATAATAAAATATTTACGTATTTTCTATTAGTATTTTATTTCATAATATATGACATTAACTTCACTCAGTGAGATATTAATGACCATATCTCACGAGTTTAAACAGACAGGACAGAGAGTGGCATTAATTTCATTGCAATACTAGTGTTGCAGTAAATTTGAGGTTGGGAGCATGCACTTGCCAATTTTTATAACGTTCACCAATGCAGATTTGTGTTTCACTTTTTTGTGATAGTATTCAATATATATATCCCGTTTTGTTGGATTCCTCTTCATATCTAAGAATAGTGCAGTTTTATTGTAAAAGTATGTTAACTTGTGAGAAACTAGTAATACGTCAGGATCTTTAAAGAAAACCTTCGTAAGCATTGCTACATTAAATAAGGTGAAGTGAGCCAGAAGAGTAATAAAATTCCAGCAGCATATTTACAGTCTAAAGCTCTTCTTGTTTATGCATGCGATTTTTGTTGGATGTTGCAGTCTGAAAACATCCAACAAAAATCAATTCCATACAAGTGCCATGTATGCAATTTCTGTCGCATGTTGTAGTGAGATACTTTGATGGGTGGCGATATTCGACCAAAATCGTATGTATCAATGGAGCCTATTTGTTTCCATTTTCCTTCAGTTTATCCAACAAAATGCCTTACTACGATGTCCGACAACTATCAGACGGTGCCACCTGCTCCCATTCCATCCATCTGTTGACAGTTCTGTCCCCTTACTACTCCCATACGGACAAGAAAAAATGATAATTCAACACATTTTCCACATAATATTTAGAGGATTAACACACTTTTCTGCCCCTCCGGAAATTTGTCTCTCTCCCTCCCCTCCCCCCTACTCCTGCCATCACTGTTTCAGGTCTTGAGATGAATCGCAAATTAACAAAGGAACGTGTTTTCGTGCTACAAGCTTGGTGGAAACAACAAAAACACAAATGTGGAGACAGCAGAATTCAGGAGAAGATTTCCAGGTGTGGAACCACCATCACGTCAAGCCATGAGAAACCTGAACCAACGATTCGAGGCTACAGGTTCTGTGCATGATCTACAGTGAAGCGGACGACCCCAAAATGTACGAAATGAAGAAAATACTGCACATGTTGCTCAGAGTTGTGTATCCAGCCCGAAGAAGTCTACCACAAGGCGTGCAGGGGACCTGGGAATGTCACATACCTCTGTAAGGAACATGTTAAATGATTTGAAGATGAAACCTTACCGGCCAAAGCTTCTGCACACGTTACACGAATGTGATCCGGACCGACGTGTTGAGTTCTGTGAGTGGTGTCTCATTCAGAATGAAGCTCACAGAGATTTCTGGAAACAAATTTTGTAGGCAGATGAGGCCTCATTCAAGATGAATGGTTGTGTAAACAGTCACAATTGTGTTTATTGGAGTTATACCAATTCACAGGAAATTATGACGAAAGAGTTAAATTAAAGTGTCACTGTTTGGGGTGGTATTTGGAGTGGTGGTATCATAGGACAATTCCCTTTTAAAGGAACTATAACCGGTGACACATACCTTCAGATGTTGCAGGATGTTGTGATTCCAGAACTTGTCAATAACCCTTGTTACGAAAACATTCCATTCACGTGGCAACACGATGGAGCACAAACTCATTTTAGTTTAGTTGTGAGGAAGTTCTTGTATCAACATTTAGATGAATGGGATAATCATCGTGGTACAACAGACTGGCCACCATGTTCATGTGACCTCACACAAATGTGACTTCTCCATGTGGGGTATTGTCAAAGACAAAGTGTTTTCCGAGAAACCACACGATTTGGTTCACTTGCAACAGCTAATCGAATAATCATTCAAGAGATTGCATGACAATCCTCAATTGTGTCATGATATTTGCAAATCAGTGCTGAAGAGGTATTCTGTTGTGCATTGAACATGGTGGGGGACAGTTTGAACAGTATTTGAAGTACAAACGACACTTTGAAGTACAATAAAAATTGTCAAGTCACCTAGGTTCTTTTATTTGATTTCTTCATTTATTGGGGAAAGCAACTTTGTGCCCACCCTGTGTGTGTGTGTATATATATATATAGTATGTACTCGAATGAGAATACAGTTACTACAGTGTTTATAAAAATGCATATACATGGTGTCTCATACGTAATAACGTAAACTGACATAGTTGAAAGAAAGTACACGATAACAGAAGCAAAAAAAGTCTCAGTAAACATGGGTCTGCAAATCAGCCGTTTTTCAGGTAATCGCGAATATGTGATTACAAGCTGCCACTGACATCATTGTTTGTAAACTTCGTCCTAGTTGGTAAAATGCTAATAGAGTTGACGAGCTGTATCTTGGCGGGTGGCCTTGGCTACTCCGCGCAGAGTGTGAGAGAGATACGTTTATGTAGTTGCCACCTACTCGCCCTTTGGGTTTTCGACAGCAAGGACAGAAAGGAAGGTACTGACGCGCAGCCGGTAGCTAATCCTCCAGGTTACTGCGCAGCCGGGCTTGGGCAGGGTTCACCCGCTTAGATACAGCTTGTCAACTCTAATACAGTAAGAAAAGTCATTGGAAATCTCATTGCTTTTATTGAACATTCTACTTACTGAATGTATCCATTCTGTTTGATTACAACGCCACCTCTCGGAAATGTTATCTTTTGTAAACAATGAGCAAACCTCAGAACGTGCAAGGAGTAAAGCTCCCAGTGTTTACAAAATACAGTCAGTGACAGCTTCTAACCACACATTCAAACAGGTTATTAGCATTTTAATTTAAAGTTCTTGCAAAACATGTTAAACCAGTCTGTCATCTACTATCACTTACATGATGACCAATTTTTCTCAAATACAATGGGAGACCAATCCTTCGAGTTATTTTGCAACTATAAAAATTGCAACTCTAAAGCTTTGGATTTATGGCAGTTATCAAAAATAGAACGTGCGTGATCTTACCTTTTATTACCTTAAATTTATTCGCACACCCCTGCTATGAAACATACTCCGAGATGAAAAAATTCTGGACAAACCTTTTAACCCCCCCCCTCCCCACTTAACCCTTTGAAAATTTGTGGAGAGAGAGAGATTTTCTCTATCCCCCTTTCTTTCTCTCTCTCTCTCTCTCTCTCTCTCTCTCTCTCTAAAGATAAAGAATAAAGATGTTCGTAGTGGCCCCAAAGAGAGGGAGAGAGAGGAAGAAAGAAAAACGAATAGAAGAAAAGAGAAGAAAAGAAGGAGAGAGAGAAACCCCTCTCTTTCTCTTTCTCTCTCTTTTCTCGCACGAAGAGAGAAAGAAAGAGAGAACGACAGAGAGTGGAGAAGTGTTTCCAGTTCTCCCCCTTTTTGAGAGAAAAGAGTTCCTCGCCTTCCCTCCTCTCTCTCTCTCTCTCTCTCTCTCTCTCTCTCTCTCTCTCTCTCTCTCTCAGCCCACCCCTAATGTACCCCCTTCTTTCATGGAGAAAGAAAAGATAAACCATCCGCCTCTCTCTCTTATGGAGGAGGATGGTTTCCTTTCTTTTCCTTTCTTAGGAAGAAAGGAAAAAATTAAGGGGAGGAAAATTGTTACCCCTTTGAAAAACAGGGGTGGCACGGTTGGGGGTAAGATTCCTTTTCTCTCATTGAAAAAGAGAGTGAAGGAAGATAGATAGAGACATGGGAGAGAAAGAAACAGTTCCACCACTCATCCGGAAGAAGAAGATGGGGACATTTCTCTCTCTCTCTCTTCGAAAAGAGAGAGGGACAATCTCTCATTCTCCGGTTTCTCCTCTTCTTTCTCTATCTTCACTCTGTGAAAGAGAAAAGAGAAAGTAGAGGGAGGAACTGGGATGGGTGGGGGACAGACGGGAGGGTGCCCCTCTCTCTGTCTCTCTCCCTCTTTCCCAGAAATTTGTCACGACTTCAGTGAACCCCCAGCACAATAATGCATGAGCCATGCATGGCCAGAGTTCTGAACCATTTTTCACCACAGATCAAAGAAATGGTGCGACATACAGAATCCCCCAGTATTGTGCAATATATCTTTACTGATATTTCACCTAATTGTCAGAAATGTGCCTCTTTACATTCAAATGTGATGACAATTCATTCCAGGTGGAGGAGATCCTGTTCAGGGTTTCAAACTAAGCACATTTTTGTACTCTTTATTTTATGTTGATTGTTGTTGATTTAGTGTTTTAAGTCCACTTTATGCACAGTAAGGCTAATCGGGACTGGACCTACAGTTTAAAGTGGGATCCGAACCACTTGTGCCTCCACCGGGTATCGAACCCGGGACCCCTTGATTACAAAGCGACGATGCTACCACTGCGCCATCGGGGAGGCCTCTCTTTATTTTATGTTTGTATAACAGGTAACATACAGTAAAGTGACTGATAGAATGACATTATTTGGTAACATTCATAATGAGACTTAATAATTCGACACCAGCCAGTCAGAACAAATTGAGCATGAAATAATATTGTATTGAACATGGAAATAAAAATAATAATAATAAACCCTCAAATATAACTACCAAACAATAACAACCTTTCTTTCTTCATATTAACATACAATACACAGATTGTAATGTCAATGTATTTTCTTGCATTTAGAATAAAATGTATGGTGAGATCAAACCATTAGGGTTGTAGTTCACCCTTGAGCAACAAAAGCTGCGATAGCCCTAAAGGGCCAGATGTGAGGTACTAAACTAATATGCAAGTAAATGACATGATTGATGTTTGAAACACAACACTTCTGACTGAACGAGTGGAAATGACATAGCATATCCCATTGGTAGAGGTAGAATCTTGTCTAAAAGTGTCAGATCATGCTCCTAGATTTTGTTGGGGAAGGTGTTTTTTTAACACGGGAAGCTGTGTGGCTCTCCTTGACCCAGGTAAGCCAAGGTCGCAGCGAGAGGTACAAAACATAGTAATCTAGGAGCAGGGGGATCTTTTGATTGTGGTTCATCGAGGAGGTAACACTGCTAAGACAGAGCTAATCATATCGAATGGGGTAAGTCATCCCTTATCCGTAATGCCGCCATTCTCAGTCAGAAGTGTTGTGTTTCAAACATCAATCATGTCATTTACTTGCATATTAGTTTAGTACCTCACATCTGGCCCTTTAGGGCTATCGCAGCTTTTGTTGCTCAAGGGTGAACTACAACCCTAATGGTTTGATCTCAAGTTCCACAGGGTGAAACGTTACGATGATGTAGTCTATGCCAAATAGCCTACATGAGAGATTTCCAAATAACATTAATAAGGATTTCAACATATGGATGATAGAACTACAGGGTGGGTGATAAGTAACTAGGCATTGGAAATTTACTGTAGTTTTTGTAATATTTAAGCAATATGAATAAAACTTTCCGTATATATACATTCTGGAATAGGATTACATATGTGCATACAAATTTCACAATACGATGATGTTTTCTTATCTTTTCAGTAAGATGACTAACCACTTGACTGCTCAGGGGCAAGCTACGAGGCATGGAATTCAGTAATTGCTGTGCAACCGAGCCTGTGGCCATAAGAAAGTTCTTGTCTCTGGCCGGATAGCTGCATTTCTACCCTTCACTGCACGCCACAATTTCTGCATAGCACTATCTGAATTCCAGGTCTTGTAGCATTCTGCAATCTGCACTTGCTCTTGGGCAGTCAAGTGGTTAGTCATCTTACTGAAAATATAACAAAACATCATTGTATTATGAAATTCGTATGCACATAATCCTACTCCACAATGCATGTGTGCAGAAAGTTTCATTGACATTGCAGAAATTACAGCAAATTTTCAGTGCCTAATTACTTCTCGACCAAACTGTACAACTACAAAGAGTCCTTAATTTTGTGATAACAAGATTCCTAAGATTCCTCATGAAACAAAACAAGTTTTCTTGTGTTTCATTAATTCAAAACAAGTTTGCTGTTGATTAAAACACTGTTTGACATGTTTAGAACATAAGTAATATTTATTTATATTTATTTACAAAAGTAAAATTAACGAAATTGAAACGAACAGCAAAAATAAAAATATCAGAGATTTATATAAAGTTGTAAATAAATTAAGAAATGGGTGGCAACCTAAAGTAAGCTTGATAGAAGATAAATACGACAATTTTTTTGGCTGACCCAGGTGATATTTTAATGACCTTTCAAATCTTCATGTAGGAGATAAATCAGAAGTAAATAAAGTACACACAGCAGAACTTTTAGTCCTTGACTGAAGTTAAAGATGATATTAAAAGGCTAAAGAATAACAATGTGCATGGTATTGTTTTAATACCAGTCGAGTTAATTAAGTATGGTGGGAATTCGTTAATATATCAAATTCATCAATTAATTTGTTTAATACGGAATTAAGAAGAAATACCTTAACAGTGGAAAGAATCCGTAATGGTTCCTGTGTTTAAAAAAGGTGATAAAATGAACTGCAATAATTGCCATGGAATTTCTCTACTCTCAACAACATATAAAATTTTTTCTAACATTCTTTTAACAAGACTAACCCCATATGCTAATGCGGGGATGTAGCTAGGTTGATCAGTTCGGGTGGGCTCAAAACTTAAGATTTTTTTTCTATCAAACCATTGAAAACTAACAAACTATTAATATGCCATACAGGCCCATAAGTATATGTACAGTAACAGTTGGGCTGAAAAGTTCGTAGGCTAACATAGTAAAAAATATTTTTTTGGACAAAATTCGATTTTATTATTCAATATAGTTGCCTTCGAGGGCGATACAACGATTATAGCAGTCATACAATTTTTCGATGCCATTTTTATAGTACGATTTCTCTTTAGCCTCAAAATAGGCCTCAGTTTCGGCGATTACCTCTTCATCAGTGCTAAATTTCTTTCCAGCGAGCATTCTTTTAAGGTCTGCAAACAGGAAAAAGTCACTGGGGGCCAGATCTGGAGAATATGGTGGATGGGGAAGCAATTCGTAGTCTAATTCATATAATTTTGCCATCGTTTTCATTGATTTGTGACACGGTGCATTGTCTTGATGAAACAGCACTTTTTTTCTTCTTCAAATGGGGCCGTTTTTTCGTGATTTCATCCTTTAAACGCTCCAACAACGCTATGTAATAATCGCTGTCGATGGTCTGGTCCTTTTTGAGGTAATCGATGAATATAATACCATGCGCATCCCAGAATACTGATGCCATAACCTTGCCAGCCGACTGTTGCGTCTTTCCACTCTTTGGATTCGGTTCATCACGTGCAGTCCACTCGGCTGACTGTCGATTGGACTCTGGAGTGTAGTTATGGAGCCATGTTTCATCCATTGTAATATATCGACGGAAAAATTCGTGTTTATTACGGTTGAATATCGCTAAACATTGCTCCGAATCATCAAAACGTTGTTGATTTTGATCGATTGTGAGCACGCGCGGCACCCATTTTGCACACACCTTCATGCACAATATGTCCAACACGTTCCTTTGATATTTTTAAAGTCTCAGCTATCTCGATCAACTTCACTTTACGATCATTTAAAATTATTTTGTGGACTTTTTTGATGTTTTCGTCGGTAACAGCCTCTTTGGGGCGTCCACTGCGTGCATCGTCTTCGATGCTCATTTCGCCTCGTTTAAATTTAGCAAACCACTTCTCAACGGTTGATTTTCCTGGTGCAGAGTCCGAATAATGTTTATCAAGCCAAGCCTTGGCTTCAACAGTATTTTTTTTCGCCAAAAAGCAATGCTTTATTAACACACGAAATTCTTTTTTATCCATTTTTTCACAATAACAAAAGCTGCTTCACTCACAATGCTATATCTCACGAACTAATTATCCGGCAGCTGTGAAATTTATACACATATCTTTTGAAGGTTAGTACTAAGTAAAAATCACATGGATTTAATTCTAGTAACGCCATCTATGAGTCAGCCTACGAACTTTTCAGCCCAACTGTTATGTGCATGTGTGTGTGTGTGTGTGTGTGTGTGTATATATATATATATATATATATATACGGATATAGACTCGCGAAATTCATGGCCATTATTCGGGAATCTAAATGCAGAATGAACTTATTAACTTAATGGCATTTAGACAGTCTTTAAAAATCCATGTATTTTCTCTTATGTCAGATTTTTGAGACACCAAGAACAATGTCATTAGTCCTTACTCCTTAGATTTGTAAATTTGCTCGAAGAAAACTGAGAAGTAGAGAAAACCCTCTTCCGTGGGTTTAGATATAAAAGGGTGCTGCTATCAGGTGTACGTACAAGTATGACAACGGTGCGAAAATGAAATGTTTGTGTAATGAGTTCAAGATAGGAATCCCATGTATATTGTTTATACCAGAATCGAATCCGGCAGCCTTTAGTGCAAGGCGACACCCTTAACCACTATTCTATGGGACATGCAATAGTCTTTTTGTGGCCTTGTACTGTACACATTGGAGAATGATGACGATATATATGAAATTTTATGCACACATCTAGTTTCTTAAAAGTAATCCTCTTTGCGCGTGCAAAACTGAATATATGATGGCAATAGAAACAACAAAATTCCCGCGAGCTCAAATTATTCGATCCCTGGTAGAAACTCCAAAATTTCTCGTGAGGACAATTGAGAAGCTACTTGAAATCAATATGTAAGCGAATTCCACTCTCAAACTAGATGGGGCTCGATGCGATGACCACGCGTCACCGAATGGAAAAACACTTCGGAGGCTTTGTCCTTCAAAATTAATTTTACTGAATAACTGTAGTTTTCACAACAGGACCTAAACATGGCTTTTTTGCACAGTACAATGTTGTTTTCTTTCACCCTACTTTTATAGTTTTTCAATCAAAGGATTCCACTCTCGATGCATGAGCATGACGCACTACAAAACCAGAGGTCCAAGGTTCGGACCTTGAACAGGTGTGGTTGCATCATGTCTCGCATCGTTATTCCTTCGGATCATCATTCAGTCTCATCGTCGCATTTAATACAAGAGGTAGAAAAGCGGCGTAAAATAACGAAATATAAATTATTGATTGACTTGGTTCATTTTACTTCACTTTTCTGACACGTTTTGGCTTATCGTGAAAATGAGAATGAGTTAAGATTAACTTAATGAAAGGACCATCACAAAGAAGACACATTCTCAGGCCAGCATTCGAACATGGGACATTCTGCTTCGTAGCGTAACTTGCTAACAACTCCACCACGGAGTTGTCGGCCCAAATAGAAATGAAAATTAGAAAAAGCCATCTTGAATTTGCAGGAACCGAGTTCACCAGCAAAGGTAAAAGATTTTCGCTCCCACTAGGATAGGTAAATAACAGAAAATGCTTGATAAGTAATTTGGCTCTCCGTATTTCATGATATTATTATGGAAGTAACTACTATTCGCTATATAACTTTGGATTAATTTTATTTGTATGTCTAGTCAAATTTCCCGCCTAAGCAGCAGCTACAGCGTCTGTATTTGGGGGTGGAGGCCAGGGTTGTTAAAGGTCCAGGAATTTTAAATAAATTCAATTCCCATCCAGGAAAGAAAATTAGCAAGCGTAAACGGGTTCTGGACCGTAAGGAACCTCTTCATCTGTAACGTTTTCAATTTGGTCCATGAATTTTTTTCCAGATGAATTTAATTTCGGTCCAGGAACCTTATTTCCTGAAGAATTTAAATACTGTCAACGAACATTTCTTTCCGGATCAGTTTAAATAGGGTCAAAGTTCCGTATTGAAATGAAACAATTCGCAACTTGGTACGAATTTAGATTGTGCGAGACAAAAGGTTCCGGTCCTATAACGGAATCCTATAGAAAAAATAGAATGTATGCGTTCCCTAATCTTTAACAATCCCAGGGTTGTTAATGGTCCAGGTATTGTAAATAAATTCATTTCACATCCGGGAGAGAAATCAGCAAGTGTAAATGGGTTCTAGGCCTCAATTCGGCCCAGGAACCTTTTTTCCGTATGAGTTTAAGTACGGTGCAGGAACTCTTTTTTAGGTAAAATTTAAATACGGTCCAGGAACCTTGTTTTGCGGCTGAATTTAAACACTATCCAAGAACCTTTTTTTCCAGGATAAATTAAAATTTGGTGCAGGATTTTTTTCCGGATCAATTTAAATACGATCCAGTAACATTTTTTAATGGATCAATACACTATTAGGACCAAATTTAAATTGTGCGAGAAGAAAGGTTCCAGTCCTGCAATAGAACCCAATAAAACCCATAGAAGTTATGGGTAGATGGACCTTTGACAACCCTGGTGGAGGCTAAATGAAGAAAAATCACAAAATATGCAGAATTTTGAAACATATTATTTCTAGAGCATGAACGCTACTATAAAATGTTGACTACATACCTCGTTTCCTTTCTTAATTGAAATGTGACTTATTCTTCATCACATGTGGCATCAACTGCCTTGGGAGTCAATCCCGGTCTCCTGTGTGGTAGTCGGACACCAATTTAGAAAGTCAATGTGTTGGACATTTGGTCGATCAGTCGATCCTACTTCTAAGTTTTTTGAGAGGAGAACAACCTGGCAGCTTCACACTCGAAATTTCACTTTGCAATTAGCCAAATGTGGCAGAAGAGCAAAGTAAAATGAACCAAATCAATCGAAATTTCACTCGCAATGCATGAAAATGAGATCTCAAGCACTCCGTGATCCTACCGGAATCTCATGTTTACAGAAGCTAACTATGAAACCACTTCTTGGATCAAACTGTTCTTCGAACTAGCTGACAGTTATCAATTGTCAACCAATCAACACAGTAGGGCAAAATGAAGCAGATGTTCCTTGAAAACGAGTGGAAAGTTACCAAGAAAGGATATAAAGTTGGTACATTACAAAGGCTTATTATGGCCTTTCCCTTCATTGCAGGTTATGAGCCCAAGGGTTGAGTGTGGGAACCTGAAGCAACCGCGACATCTTTGTCATTCATCTCCCGCCAGAAAAGGGACAAACAGTAGAATTTTGTATCTTGCAATTTGCAAAGCCTATGTCCATGCTGAACCATAAAGTATTTAACCCACAAAGTCCTAGCTACCTGCAGTGCGTTTCGGCGTGGCCGATAACCAGAGCCAGATGAAGAGAAGATTTTGTGAGAAGGGGTGCCCTGGCTTTGGCCCCCCTGGTGTGCATGAGTAGTATAAAAGTATATATAACCAGGACGAGAAAGTATGAACCCCCCTCAGGCAGATTTGCCTACACTTAAAACTAGCTCAACATGCCCACATGAGCTTTTTGCTCAAGTGTGGAACCCTGTCTAATCCAAGATTTTTGTAAAAATGCCCTCGGGAATTTCTCGGAAAGTATGACCCAGTCAGATTGATTTGCCTACACTTACAAAAGCTACACCTGCCAGATTTTTGACCATAAGCTTGTCAAAAATATGCTTTTTTGATATTGTTTTGATTACACTTAAAATTAGGCCAAAAATGCTCATATAAGCCATCCACACCCACACAGTAGATGGAAAATGGGGAAGCTGGATCACCCGGGCGAGTCGTAGTTTTTTATGCTGTATATTTTAAGGTACCTTCACGATAAAAAAAATTTGCATTGCATATCAGCCAGTATTGTGAGAGTGGCTGAAGAGTGTGGGTATGTTGTTGCAGTGCTCCTCATATTTTTTAAAAAACACAAAAATATAGCAGATTTGTATAAATTGAATTTGTTTGATTTAATATACAGAATTTTTTATTATTCATATCAAACATATTTACACACACACACACACACACACACACACACACACACACACACACACACACACACATATTTACTTCCGGTTTAAATTCAATTGGGCACCAGGCTCAACTTGTATATTTAGTATTAAGATAATGTAATTCTTCTAGAATTGCTCTGTGACTCTCTCATTTCTTACATCATAAACATATGATTTTTCACCTATGAGAATAACACTACATATGGTGTCATCAGGTAATGCCTCATGGAATTCACAGATAATTTTAATGTTTGTCCTGTCATTAACCACAACTTGTTTCCTTTTTGAAGTGTTGATTACAAACATGGGTCTCTGTGCTTTGAATTCATCTGGTGTGTAATACATGTCAGTATTGCCAGTAGTGACTCTTTTGAAGGATGTAAATGCCTCATATAATTTGAGGAAATCATCCTTGGACATGTCTAAATTATAATTTTCTCTAGGAAATACCTCATTTCTGCCATTTTTAAGATATATGTTCTTGATGTTGCAGGTATCAAATTTACTTGAATTTTTTTCCTGATTGTTGTGTCTTCCAGTCTGAAACAATACCACTACAAAATCCGGCATGTCATATTGTATACTGGAGAATGAATTTGTAGCATCAAACTCATAATAGGTACAAGTTGCGGGCTTCTGTACACATTGATATGTATAAAATTGTAAAGGAATCTGTGGATTTTTTATTATATCTGCTTTGTATTTAAGAGCATAACTGGCCTCATATTCAACAACAGGGATTCTTAGCTCCATAGTCTGAATAATGCATTTGCCCTCATCAGGTAGGGTATTGGGCAAAGCTTCCCCTGTAGAGTTTATTGCACTGTACCTCATCAAAGCATTATTATCATTTGCAGCTCTTCTAAATGTGATTCTTAAACCACCCTTCCACACAATATCTTTGTAATCTGAGAAGAATCCTGGCAACAGGCGCATGGGGAACAATACAGTGTGGTTCTTAGATAATATTTTATCACCAGCCTCAAATCCACCTATTTTGTAGTAAGAAGCCTCGGTTTTGGATAATTTTAGTGTGGCCAAAGCTGTGGAGGTAATGTAGGGATAATCCACTCTGTTTATAACAACGCCATGTTTTCTGACCTCAATTTCAGAGAATAGATGTGGCACAAAATTATCTACCAATCTTATATTTGAATTTGCCGGATAATCTGTACCATCGAGCTTTACAACATCAAATTTGATGTATAGATCTGCTCTGTGGGGGTGTATAAAGCCATCCCCTACATCAAGATCAACCTCAATCTCTGTGTTGGGTTGATTTAAATTTGCAAATGTCCTCCTGTTTGGAGGGAATGATTGTAGCTCATAACTCTCAATATTTTCCATTTTTTTCTTGTATGTATTTTTATTTAAATATTAATTTCTATGATTGCAGTTGTTGTGGCTCCAGCAAAATCAACTAATTCTTCTTTTTCATTAGTGACCATCAATTCAATATAATCTATTCTGTTATGACACACAGGAAAATATAATGTTGGGGATGGATTGTAGATGATGGGCTCCATAAATTCAGAATTAGGTTTGAATGTTGCAATGATCCCAGTTTGTTTGTGAGTGCCTATGCCATTTGATTTGGTGATCATACCCTCAGCCACATTACAGTGAATATTTAGAGTCTCTATGGCCAAGAATTTAGGTATATTCATAGCAGTGTGTTTGATGCCTGGTTCAAGTTTTGTGTTGTTCTCAAAGCCTAACAGCTCTCCTATAGTACCAAGATCCACTGTTTCTGTAGCAGATACAATTTCTACTCTGTGAGTGACAGAATTTTGACTTAACACTATACCTCTGGGTAATTGAGCATTTAGTGTGGACAGATTATATTGCCCTGGAGTGATGACAATTTTTTCATCCCCTACTGCAATTGTGTTGTTGTGGTGTGTAATATTAGGGATCAAGTACATGCCATAAAATGCTCTGAGAGCTATTGTTTTGGGATACACTATGTCATCATGTAATTTGAGTTTCAATATTGAATTTTGGCTGGTGAGATGGAATACCCCCATGATGTTTCAGATACCACAAGGCTTTTTGAAAATCTTCAATTGATGGTTTATTTATTTGAGACATATATCTAAGAACAGATAAACACAAATGTCCGCAATTAACATCTTTGAAGTTTTGAACACGGGCATTATTGTAATAAAGATTAGCTGATTTTAGATATTTTACTAAATTTTCAGGTGGAACACCTCCAAATGAATCAAACACAAATGCCTCATCTTTTAAATATTTAAGATAACAGATCCAGTGAGTGCCCTGATTTTTGTACTTATCCAAATTAACTATGCCACACTCTTTGTTGAGTGGTTGTTCTGGTAAAGAATCAGACATGTACACACCTCTAAAATGTTTGATGCCCAGTGGCTTGATTAAAGCTTCAATATCTTGGTTTGTAAGCGGCTCTTGTTTTTTTTAAACTTATTCATGGCTCTCTTAACACCTTTGCCTTGTTTCTCAATAGCCAGGTTATGGCGCCTCTGCTCATCTAATTCTGCCCTATTCTTCTTGGCATCTATTACTGTTTTTGCTATGGCAGCTGATCCCCCAGCCAAGCTCCCCACAGCCCCGAGAGCAGCTAAGATGGCAGGGATGGTAAATATGAATCCCCCCACATGTGATTTTTTTTCTTGATTGCTGTAATTTTTTTAATTGGGGGGTACTAAGTAATAATTTCATACCATGTCCCTTTGCAAGACAAGAATTTTTTTTCTTGCGCTGCTTTTTGGTCAAAAGGCTGTCAATAGTTTTAAGAGATTTAAGACCTGCATAAGGTATTTGATACATAACACCCTTGGCCTTCATTCTAGGTTTATTATATACATATTCACAGCCCCCACCCCAGTTTTTGTTTGGTGTTCATAGCTATGGTGGTCCCCAATGCTGCTATTTTTTCACTCAAAGAAGCATCTTTGCTTACAAATCTACCAAATGTAGCCTCTTCTAATTTCTTGTCTGCAACATGTCTCTTTTCAAGATCAGAATGTGTGTTGTATGCTATGTCATGGTCTCTACAAGCAGCATCTAGGGGATTAACACCAGGATCACCTCTGTTTAATCCATGGTCCAATTTTATGCCTGGACCACAATACTGATAGCCTGGAATGTGTAATTCAAATGGCAGCTTGTTTATAATGTCATTAACCAAGCCCCGACCCTCAGAAATATTCCAAAATTTAGGTGGTAGAGTATTAATAATTTTTATAAGATATCCAATCCCCTTAGTGTCATTCACTATAAAATTAGACAATTTGGTGCTTATCATGTCCATAATTCCAACCTTTTCATTGTAAAAATTGTGGTTGCCAGCATTTTCCTCCCCAGCTATCACCAATAACCTATCTACAAGTTTCCTGACATCATCAACCCAGACAAATTCTTTGGGCAGGGTGTTGTATTGTTTGATTGCACTGCCAGTCTTGATCTGTGACCATATGGGCTTGATTAAATTATTGTATTTTGCCCCACTGCTCGACTTGACTCTTTTTTGTGTGGGATCATTGTTCTGGTATAGAGCATCTGATTTTATTAATATTTCTTTGTAATATTCATAATCTTGATCTGTATAGCTGCCAGGCCTCTTCCTAGTCATCAGTTCCCACAATCCAGGTGTGCCGGGGTACTTAACAAAAGCACCTTTTTCTCCAAGACGAGATTCTGAATATACAATCAGATCATCTCCCATAAATGTTACTCTGAAATTGCCAATTCTATGTATGATGCTACCATCAAGCTCTGTGTCAGCATATAAGCCAAACACCTCATCTTTATTATCTTTAGGTGTGGTTAAATATTTTTGAGCAAGAAGACCCAATTCAATAGGATCCTGAGTAGCTTCAATTCTTCTAGGAGCAATAGGACTAGGTGTATGAATACTAGAAAGTGGGGTGAATGGATAATCTAATATGTTCCTGGCAGCTACAGGTACAAGCTCTGTGATCAAATTTTGATTTTGCTCTGTAACAGTTTTGATATTTTTACCTAATTCACCAATAGCATCAATTATAGGCTGTTCTGTTTGTTTGTGTTTTTCATAAATTTCTCGGTTCTCTGATTTCCATCCCTTAAATCTTTTTACAAGATAATCTCTTAATTTAAGATCATCAATGATTGGCCTTTTCATGGTTATTTATTTATGTTTCAATGTCTAGAAAATTGTTGATTTTATTTCTGTATTTGCCACTATTGGGTGTTCTTGTCATATCAATTGTGACAAACCCATAACTGTCCTGGTTCCAGCACCAACTGCAAAACTTAGAAAAATTATTGTAGCTCAGGTCCCCACCTACACATTCATCATGTATGTGTTTGAGGTTGGTATGATCCTGATGAAACACACTTATAAAATTGCTGTTGTCTCGGATCAGCTGCTTGCGTATTTTTGAAAAAGTCTGTTCCAGGTAGAAGCAATCAATGTTTTTGTGTCGGCCCTGTGTAAAGAAATTTCTAACCTTGTTTTGATTATCCAGTATAATGTCATCAAACACAACAACAGAATTATCGAGACAGTCATGGAGTGGTTTAACATCTGGTTCAAAAGTGGCTATATCCAATCCATCATATAGCTTCATCAGCTGCTGATATTTTAATTGTTCCAAGCTCTTAGAGAAGACATACAAGTGCCTGTTTTTCCAGTCTAACCAGTTGGGTGCCAATAAAAAATTATCAACTATTAGTGTAGTTTTACCACAAGCAGATGGCCCAACAATAAGACATCTAATATTATCAGGCAGCAAGTTGCCATTTCTCTTAATTTGCTGTTCAGGTTCTGGCAGCCTCTTTATAACATCCCAGGTGCTCATATTATTATTTTGTTTGCATCGATCCAGCTGTGTTCTGGAAGTCCTAGCCATTTGACAAGTAACTTGTTGCCTTTTCTGCGGATGATTTTTTCTATGAGATATGTGTCAGGCTGTTTAGTTTTGCTGAGCTCTTCTTCATAGAATCGGCCTTTGAGAATTTCTCCTCGGTGATCTTTCATTATATATGTGTTAAGGGTCCCAGGTTTAATTTGAACCACTGTAAATAATTCAGTGCTCCAGTTTCTTGTAAAACCTCTTTTGAATAAGTGCTTATATTTGCTGATTCTTACTTGATCACCCACCCTGTATTTGGCTTTTCTTGTTGTTGGCTGATATTTAGGATAATAAACAGTGCTGATCAATTTTTGCTCATCAGATGAAGTTACTTCAGAGGGTTTCATGTTGATTGTGGAATGGACCGAG
Source organism: Lepisma saccharinum (assembly GCF_977018435.1). Lineage (NCBI taxonomy): Eukaryota > Metazoa > Arthropoda > Insecta > Zygentoma > Lepismatidae > Lepisma > Lepisma saccharinum. Next base: position 52,790,320 of record NC_139251.1, read on the forward strand.
TTGTTATATTTTTGTAGAAGTTCTGGAAGAATATTAATCCATTTATAATTACCTTGAAGTGTAAATTGTTCATACATAAGATTTTTTAGGGTTCTGTTGAATCTCTCTACAATTGAGGCCTTGAGATCACTGTAACTCGAATAATGTTGCATTGCCTGGCTTTTAATAAATTGTTGGAACACAGAATTATAAAATTCTTTGCCATTATCTGTTTGCAAATAGCGCGGTGATCTTCCACTCTGATTGATGATTGTTCTGATGGCTTCTGTAACACATTTTCCAGTCTTGGTTTTGAGTGGCACAGCCCAGGCAAATTTTGAAAATGTATCTATGACAGTGAGTAGATACTTGTAGCCCTTGTTGATCTTGTCTAAATTTTTCAGGTGTCCACTTGCCATTTCAATCAAGTCGCTCTGCCATAAATCATCTATGCCCTTTGTGACTACTGGCAGTCTCTTAAAATTATGTCCGGCTTGTCTGTGTAATTCATCAACAATAATTTGTCTAGACATAATATGTAAACAAGAATATTGCAACTATAGGGTGTTCAGCAGCTGATACTACAGGATTTTCTAAATACAGTTTGTCCCCTATTTGTATTTTAAATTCCAAAGAGCCATCATCTTCAACATAAGATGTTTCTAATGTATTGGGATCTGTAAAATCCTCTAATTCTGCACTGGTGATTTTAACTTTGTTATCAGCATTTGTTATTGATAATGTAGGGTAGTGGTGTGCCTGTGGTTGAAGCCAATATTTGATCTTGATTGGTCTAAGTGTGCCCCCAACAAAAAACTGGTAATAAAATTGTGCAGGGGACAGCATATATATTTTGCCACCTGGTGTAAATGGAGAATCGTATTCTTTGTTGGGGATGCTGTACAATTCAAGAATTACTGTATGTTTTGGATTTTCAATTATGCCGGTTATTTCTTTTTCTTGTGAGCAATCTACTTGTTACAGTTTCAAGGTGCTCATTGATAGTCCTAACAAGATCATCATGGCCTGGCTTGATTTTTATGTCCACAACAAGTTTCTTGTATTGTTGCACAATTTTTTGAAGCTGGGTGGCAAAAACAGACAGAGCATTTGCTTGATTGGATTCCATGGTTCCTAGCTGTTGCTTGATATTAGCTACAATTTGTTGCAAATTTTCAACAACTGCCAATTTTGAATTTTGAGCTGTAAGATCATGGACCTGTCTTCTGATATCCTCAAACAGGGCATGCAGTTCATTAATATGTTGATTGGTTGGAAGAGTGGCCACTGTCTGAGTGAGATGTTTGATCTCTGCCTGGATATTCTTGATATCTTCTGATTTCAATATGCGATTCACTGCCCTCTTTATATTTTTAAGTTCCTGTGATGTAGGCAGATTTGACACAGTATTTTGTAAAAATTCAAGTGCCAATTTCACATTGTTTAATTCAGAAGCATCAGCCACATTTTGCATAGCATTTTGGAGCAGGGCTATATCTGCCTGAGAGGGTGTTGATTGTTGTAAAATTTCAAGTTTTGTTTGGATATCATCGATCAAGTGATGAAAATGAGATAGCTCAGATTCAGTGTTGAGGTTTTCAAGCTTTGTGATATGTTGCTGGACACTAACAAGAGTATCTACAATCCCAGGCAATCGGGATTCTAGTACATTTGCCAAATCACTTTGCACTGCTGCTATTGTACCTTCAAGATGGGTTATGGAACTTTGAATTTTTCCAAAATCTTCATATGTTTCAAGTTGCAGCTTAATATTTGCTACACTCCGAGTTATTGCACTCAAAGCATCAGAAGATGGCAAGTTGTTCATACAATTTTCAAGTGTCTCAATTTTTTCTTTAACCTCGGCTATGGCATTGTTCAAGGGGTCCAGATTAGGTATCTGGAGTGACTGAATCTGTTCCTTTAGAGTGGAAATCACTAGATCAAAATCTTCTTGTGATTTTATGCTTTTGACAATTGTTTGGAGCTGTGTCTTCACATTATTAATCTCTTCTTCTAATTGTTGTTTCAATTGCTCAGCGTTGTTAGCCTGGGTCTTAAATTTGGCTCGAAGAGCTGCTACAGCTTCTTCTAAACTTTGAAAATTATCCAATGTGCCCAAATCAGTATATTTCTGAAGCAGCAATTTGAGTTCAGAATCAATTTTAAGAAGAGGGTCCATGCATTGTGATTGCAAATTTGTAATTTCTAATTGAAGACTGGCATTGAGTGTGGTTTGTAAAGCTTGTAAATCACTTCTTAATTTCTTGACTCTGACATCAAGCATCAGAATCTCATCACTGTGATCTTCATGTCTTGTATGGCCAAAAATATCATTAGGCATTTTTGATTTAGTGGTTATTTATTATAGAGTATCTGATTCTTAATTCTATAAAAAAAGGTATAAGTTTGTCATAGGATCCCGGGACCTCAATATATAAGCAGACACCAGCAGAAACAGTATAAACAGTGCCAGAAATCATGTTTGAGTGCTTAATTCTGTAAATATTTCTCCCTACTGAAATTTTAACATCACCCTCAGGGGTTGTAATAAATTGCAATTGCCCACCTACAGGTAATTGGTAATGATTTAAATTGTTGTTAAATATGTAAAATATTTTACCTGTTTTATCATCAATATCTGTAAGTATGCTGTTCAGATGAATAATTAACAAAGCACTTAGTTTAGATATCATATCAGAAGAGGGTTGTGGTGTTGGCAGCTCCATAATAGCCTGTTTTTTGAACCCAAATAAGTTCATAGGCATGTTTATTTATTTCAAATCATGCTCTGTGATTGGGCATTAATTGCCATTTTTCAAATCACAATGACCCCATGGTAGAGTATGTATGCCACATGATAAAATGCATCTCTTATCATCACGTGGGTCCAGAGCCACTTTTCTTACAACATTTGTAGTCAACAAGTGATCCACACTCTGAATTCTGGATTCTGATGTTCTGATGGTGCTACATGATTTGAGGCAATTTTTGTAATCTTCAAATTCAAGCTCTTTTTCAACAGTTACTCTGCCAATGCCCTTGACCTTTTTGGCAACAACACCACTACATGTTTCAAAACTGTACATCTTGCCCTTAACCAGCAAATGCCACAATAACATCACCAAGTGTCTCATCTTTTAACTTGCCAGGCACCTTTTTGTTGTGGGGTTGAATCTTTGTATGTTCACTGGTATCAAAATATTCAAGCAATGCAGGCTGTGACATATCTTTATAAACATCTTCTGTTTGAATATCAAGAACAAAACTATCCGTATCCATGTACATCAATTTTACACAATCACCATAAAAAGGTTTCAACACATCATAATACAATTTTAACATGTGTAATTTGGCCAATTCCAATATTACAGCCCCTACATAAATAGGTTTATCAAACTTAATCTTTGTTTTTTCATGTTGAAAAGTGCCATATTTTCATCATAAATTCTTCTATAATTGAAATTAGGCTTTGTAATCAATTTTTTGCTCAGGCTGGGGTCAGTAATTATTTTAACATCGGTATGTTTTCTGACATTTTCAATAGTTTTGCCATATACTGAATTGACCATCAATTTAAACAAGGCCTTATCAAATTGGCTCTTTGCAGATGTTCGAAGCTCTGTGTTTGTATCAATATATGGTTTCAACCATCTTGAGTGCCTGAACCTCAAAACTTTGCCAATTTTGGTCACTTGAACACCATAATTCATCAGGAACTGGAGGTTTTTGTAATATATGACATAACCCTGTTTTGGCTCCAGTGTCATCATCAATTTCTTCTGTTTAGAGCCAGGTGAGCACTGAACCTCAGGAATTGGGGGCAGATCAGAAAATTTGTTATGTAAATTATCTGGAATTGTCAGATCAACTTCTAAGAAGAGGCCATAGTCACTGTCATGAAAATCCTGAAGATCTTCAATATTGAAATCTTCAACCCATTCAAGCCCTGAATATGGCAATTTATCCATCATAGCGTAACCATAGAGGCTATTGGCATCTACATATAATATATAATTTGATGGCAGTGCTGGATCATAATCGGGAATATATTTATTATTTGCTCTGGCATATCTCTGAGAGCATTGCACCATGCCTCCTCTTATACATTGCTCCATAAACAGATACATGTCCTGATCCAGGATCAGATCCAATTTTATTTTAGTGTTTAAAAACATTGCAGCCCATGCTAGATCTGGGGCACTGTAAAAATACACTGGATCCAGTTCATAATTTTGCATGGAAGATTTTCTGAATGCCTGCAGTATATCAGCTAAGAGGGTCACATCAAGTTTCAAATATGCCATGTGATAATCACCAAATGTTTGGCATTTTAAATTGTTCCACATCAACTGGGCATGGTGATAATCATCATCAGTGATTCCAGATGCTCTGATTTTGCTGTAAAACTCATCTTGCGGTGGCAGAGAACACTCATCAAATTTAGAAAAATCTGTAACATATTCATATGGATATACACCCTTCCGCCTAATTAATTTCAGGTCCTGATTTGGAAACAAGGCACATGTGATTTTGAATTGATCATCAGATAATTGAGTGGCCAGTGTAGCCAGGCTAGCAAATAAAATTCTGTAAGAATCAAGAAATCTTATGTGAATAGGAACACCATTAACTTTAATTATTTTGCTAATAGCAATATATTTTTCATCATTTTCAGCTAAAATATTTAAATTCTGCTTGTCAAACCCCTCATATCTGATCAAATGATGGAAATCATAATTGGATGCTCCATGGCAAAATATAGGGACAAATTTTGGTCTCTGGATCTTAATATTACAGCTATTACACAGGGCCATTTTGAATTTACCATCTGTATGAGAATGGTGTTTTACCTTGATTTTTGTATCTGAAAATTCAGAATCACATACCGGGCATTTTTCTGCATTGTTGAAATCTTCAAACTGTTTCTCTGTTAAGGGCAACATAGATTTTGATTTTAATAAGATATTAGATGCTATGTCACGGCACTCATTTTCTATTCTATGTGCAAATTTTTTGATGGCATCTGGTCCCATGTATGAATCTTTTTTACTAACAACACCATCCTGTACAACAACATAATAAAAGCTGGAAGGTTGATGTAACTGGTATGGTGTAATTGAAGATTCTTCAGGATCTGGATTGCAGAATGCAAGAGGTTTGAGATTTGATTCAAAATCACAGACTATATATGCTGGGTGTTCCAACCAGGCTTCAAATTTTTTGAATTTGCAATTTTCACTTGGCATTGGCATCACCATATGAACAGGTTTATGGTTGCCACAATATTTCAGATGCTCAATTAACTTGTTTTTGGCAATTTCTGGATTCACTTTACAAACCCCTTTTATTATTTTTTTACCATCAAATACAGTTAAACATCTTCTGCATAACTTGAATATTGTATTGGATTTGTCTATTTGCTTTCTTACTAAAGCTTCAAGATTATGTATCAGAGTGTAATGATATGTGTCATCCCCTTCAATTAAGAGCAAATCAATCGGAATAGGAGAATCATCATCAATTGTACTGATTCTGAGAGGTGCTATCAAGCAATTATCACGACCAGTGGAACAAATAAATACATTAATAGATAATTGTTTATCATTGATATTCCTGGCCTTTTTTTCAAATTTATCAATATTCTGAACAGAAATTGGATATTCTAAACCCTCCATTGCTTCATTAAAAATGTGTTCATGTTGTTTGTAATAACTTATTCGCTCAGGATGCCTTGAAACTGGATACAAAGCAGCTAAAATACACCACAAAAAGCATTTCTCATCATAATTTTTTATATTAACCACGGCTGTTTTGTTTTTAATATTGGCAGGTAATGGCAGATATGTAGATCCTTGTAATGGGCTGAATTCAGAAATATTAACATATAACTTGTGTGGAGATCCGCATAGGCTCCATCCAGACTCTTTTGCTGCAAATTCAGAGTGTTTAATATTCAATTGATCTATCAAACTGCTTATTATTTTGTCTGAATTTGCATTTGAATATACCGGTACAGTTTCTGTTATGTGGGGCTGTGTAAATTTTGTGCCATTTGGCTTCTTATATTGTGTAAACAATTTGAGGGAAAGGGTATAAGAGCCATTTTGTGTATTTAGAATTGCCTGCACATCAGAATTTATATTGTTCAAAAAATTCTTAATGCCACATCTTGGCTCTGATACAAACCGGTAATCCCTTAATTGGCTATTAAAACTGCTATGGATGGGTTCATAGCGTGGCTGCTTTGCAGGTCCAGCATTAACAGGTGCTTCATGCTTTCTTTTCAGACCAGATGTAGATGGTTGTGGGGGCAATGTTGATGACTGTGCAGAACAAGTATTTTTATGTTTATATGTGAAGTATTGCATGCTATATTCTCTATAGCATTTTGGGCATATTTTTGTGAGAATTCTGCTTTTATCTGGATTACAATTCTTTTGGTGCTTATCCCAATTGTTGCTGGATATATTTTTATTGCATTGATTACAATATTTTTGATTCGGCATTTTTGTTGTTGGTTTATTATATAAAATTTCTTGGGGTCCAAATCAAAATTCTATGCTTAATAAAAAATATCAGTTGGGTTCAGCAGTGTGATTTGTGTGTGTGTGTGTGTGTGTGTGTGTGTGTGTGTGTGTGTATGTGTGTTAATATTTTTGGCTTTGGTATTTATATAAAATTTCTTGGGGTTCAAATCAAAACTCTATACTTAATAAACCTATGACAGGTTGTCAAAAATTCTGTATATTAAATCAAATAGATTTGTAATTCAATTTATACAAATCTGCAATATTTTTGTGTTTAAAAAATATGAGCAGCTCTGCAACAACACACCCTTTCTCTTCAACAGCTCTTACAATACTGGCTGATATGCAATGCAAAATCTCTTTATATAGCCTAAGCACGGACCGCATTGAAAATATCTGAAACAATAAGCCAATCAGAATAAAACACATCATCACATTATGTCATAAGCAACCAATCAGAAAACAACGTGTCTAATAATTTATTGCAAAACATGATGCAATATAAATAAACCAGAAATAGGCCACAACTTGGCCACAAGTGGACCAGAAGTAGGCAAACCGGAAGTGGACCGGAAGTAGGCAAACCGGAAGTGGACCGGAAGTAGGCAAACCGGAAGTGGACCGGAAGTAAATATGTGTGGGTGTGGGTGGGTGGGTGTGGGTGGGTGTGTGGGTGGGTGGGTGTGTCGTGGCCTAGTTTTAAGCGTAGCCAAAAAAAATATCAAGAGGGGCATATTTTTAACAAATTTATGGACAACAATCTCACAGAAGTGCCTTTTATAAGTGTAGGCAAATCAATCTGAGGGGGGTCATACTTTCCGAGAAATTCCCGAGGGCATTTTTACAAAAATCTTGGATTAGACAGGGTTCCACACTTGAGCAAAAAACTCATATGGGCATGTTGAGCTAGTTTTAAGTGTAGGCAAATCTGCCTGAGGGGGGGTTCATACTTTCTCGTCCTGGTTATATATACTTTTATACTACTTGCATGAAGGGAAAGTGTGTTTTCATAAGGTCCCCGACTTCCCAGAAAGGGACGGCCCATAAAATCACTGCATTTCCTACCAATGCATCCGTTTGTGTTCAACCAAAGTGTATGTCACAGTATGATCCGAGTGCTTCGAGTTCTGTCGGTTGCGGGACTTCTTGAGTCTTTTGTCAACATGGTGCCAATCCGAGTTTCTTTCTGTCAAGGTCGTTGCACCTATGAATAGGCTCTTCAGCTTGAGTGGCAAAAGACATGTTGTACGGAGGAAAGTTGCACCGGAAAAATTACCTTCTTAAATACGATGAAACCTGTAAAACATCCACAGATATTTATTCGGGGGTGGTCCCTCTGACAAGACATCAATATTCTCAAAATTCTTCGAACCGACTGTGTAAAACATTGCAATACTCCAAAAACTGAACCTACCCTGCAACACAAAGAAAATGCCTCATTTAGCAATCAATGTGTCTTTGTTAAGTTGGTAAGTTCAGTATGGCACTACATTTTAAATAAGGCTGATTGAATAAATCAATTATGTTTTTAATGACAACGACTCCTTACCACAAGAATATAATTATTTTTTACGGATATCCCCTATAACGGTTGGGGGTTCGACGTGCTGACCCCACATCACCCCATTACTGGTTAAAGATCTGCACACCTCTAAAATTTTAGGTAGGATTGGGGGAGAGACTGGCAGTCGGGAGATAGACCAAGGCCCTTACAGGGCTGTCGAACCACGGGTTATTATATATTTATGGATGCTTAAATATATGTGTAACCTCACGTCTTTCCAGTGACTTATTTCAAGGGTTTGTTATTGTACTTGACTCAACAAAATACGCTTACTGGGTAAGCCAGATTCATACGAACCAAAAATACCCAAAATAATAACAACAATAATAATTTACTTCAAAATTACAAAAATGTATTTACTTGTTCTTGTTTAAATTTTCGATTCTTCGAAAAGTTTGTTAAGGAGTTGAGTTGAGTTGGTGTTTTTAAGTCCACTTTATGCACAGTAAGGCTAATCGGGACTGGACCTACAGTTTAAAGTAAGATCCGGAGCACTGTGTACCTCCACCCATGTATTGAACCCGGGACCCCTCGATTACAAGGTAACAACCCTATCACTGTGCAATCGGGGAGGCATCATTTGTTAAGGATGATTCTCAAAATCAATCTTCAGGATATCGAGAAAAATATGCAACTCGAGAAATCGTACAGTTTGTGAAGATAATTACTTTTAACACATTGCGTATTTTAGACTGTTTCAGTAGTAGAATAGATATTTGGTGCGAATAATATTACTTACCCGGAGATATGAGGCATCCTGCCACCCGTGTATTGTGCTCTGATTCGGGACCAGTTGTAACTGTTTGAATATATGTGGTTTACCGCTGCAGCATTCTTCAATCTACTCAAGCTCAAAACATTGTTTGGACGCAACGGCAACACTCAACGCCCAACCCTGCCTGTTGTTGACCTGCGACTGCTAGGGGTGGAAAGACCGCTCCCTCAAAATTTCGAGAAACAACGAAGTTCTAGGTTCCTACACTAACATCCACAATAGCTAAAACCAGGAAAGCGAGAAAGAAATGTGGTTTTGGGTTCGTGCCACTTAAATTAAGAACTGAAAGAAAAAATACTGAAAAACTATTTTGTAATATTTGTCATGAAAGTAAAATTTTCAGCAAATGCAGAACAGTTTGCCGGGGCCACTGTGAATGTTTTGGGGGGCCAGTGCCCCCCACCCCCCCTAATGACCTCCCTGTGCTAATGTAATTATAGGGGATTATCAATGTGGATTTAAACGTAACAGATCAACTACAGATCAAATTTTTCACATTAGACAGACACTTGAGAAAAAGTTGGAATATAATCAAAATGTCCATGAGCTATTCATTGATATCAAAAAGCATATGATTCAGTCAAAAAAGATAAATTATATAATATATTAGTCGAATTTGGAATACCTAAGAAGCTTGTTAATATGATAAAAGTATGCACCAGTGAAACAGAAAGTAAAATTTGGGTGGGTGTAATGTGTCTGACAAATTTACAATTCATGATGGGTTAAAACAAGGAGGTTCACTATCTCCATGGTTCTTTAATTTTGCCTTAGAATATGCTGTTAGGAAGGTAAAAGAAACTAACGAAGTACTAAAATTAAATGGTATGACTCAGTTGTTGGCATATGCAGATGATGTAGACTTATTAGGGGATGATATAAATACAATTAACAATAATGATAAAATATTTTTCAAAACAGCTAAAAAGATAGGTTTGGAAGTTAGCAAAGAGAAAACTAAATACATGCTAACAGGCCGAAACCAAGTGTTAGGTAATAATCAAAATCTAATTATTTATAACAACTCGTTTGAGCCAGTTTCCAAATTCCAAGGAGTAATACTAACAAATGAAAATGATATTAAAGAGGAAATAAGTCTTAATTCAGGAAATGCATGTTACTCATAAACTTTTGTCTTCTCATTTAATATCTAAGAAACTAAAAGTTAAAATGTACAAAACAGTAATTTTGCCTGTAGTATTACATGGATGTGAAACTTGGTCTCTTACATTGGAAAAGGAACATAAATTGAGAGTATTTGAAAATAAGATCCTTAGGAAAATCTGTGGACCTAAAAGGGATGAGGAGACAGGTGAGTGGAGAAGGTTACATAATTTAGAACTACATAATTTGTATTCATGTCCAGATATTATTAGAATAATTAAATCAAGAAGACTGAGATGGGGAGGCCATGTGGCACGAATGGAAGAGGAAAGAAGAGTTTACAGGATTCTTGTTGGGAAACCTGATGGTAAGACACCTGTAGGAAGGCCAAGACGAAGATGGAGGGACAACGTTGAGATGGACCTAAAATAAATCAGTAACGATAGAAAAGCGTATATATAGATCTTGCTCAGGGTAGGGACAGATGGAAGGCCTGTGTTGCTGCAGCCATGAACCTTCGGGTATAAGAAGACTAGAGAGTTAGTTAGTTATTCATTTGGAACAAATGTAAAATTTTCTTAAAACTAATTTTGAGTTATAGCTACATAACATTAGTTTACAAACTAATATGAGGGGCTTGTAAAAAAAAAGGCCGATTGGTTATTACAAAGAATAATATCAAGCGAGAAAATTTTTAATTTGATACTATACAAGAACATACCCTGGCTATTTTTCTACATAGTCACCATGACGCTCGAAGCATTTTTTGTACTGTGGAACAAGCTTACGTAGACCCTCTGCGTAGAAATCTGACATCTGGGATCTCCGCCAGTCGAGAACTGATGTCTTGAGAACTTCACTATCATTGAAACGTTGAGAAGCAAGCCACTTTTTGAGGTGAAGGAACAGGAAATAATCAATTGAGGCAAGATCGGGACCAGAGAGCTGCACATTGGCCAGATTCGCTTACTAGGCCCGCCTGGCTGGCGAGCGGGCGAGTAAAACTAGGGCCAGTTTTTTTTTTTTTTTTTTTTTAAAGAATTTCGTGAAAAGTATATAAAATATCATGTTTATAGTTAAAAATATGGCAGTAATCTCGTGAAAATTTCATGGTAATTTTTAATGCCATGCACTCATACATAATGTTACTAAATCAATGAATGATTTTACACAAGGCATAATATTTGCAACATTTATGGCAAAATATGCTTAAAAATAGTAAATAATAATTTTCACCTTCTGCAAATCAGCCTTACTCAGTTATATTTATATTTTAGAAAAAGTGGAGTGGACAAAACAATCTGTCTCATTTATTTTCATTCATGAAACAAAAAATAATAGACCTTCGGGTTAGTCTGCCTAACCAAATTATTTCTCATTCCTTTGCAGCCAACATCTTCAAAGCGAATATATAACTTAAAAAGAAATTTGTAAAAAAATGCCATTTTTTCGTTATTATCGTAAAAATGAAAATGTTCGCAGAAACGGTCAATTTTCATGAAAAATTCGTGACAAAATTACAGCCGTAAATCAATCACATTTGTGATAAATCAACCTGATTTAAATGAGACCACCTTGCTTAACATAAAGCTGGCTTCTGACCAGCAAATGACACTTTTACATTAGATCTTGCCTTTCTCATTCAAGAGTGAAGATTGCTGAGTCCGGTTGTTACTTGAAGAGTAGGAAACAAACAGAAGGTGGTACAGGATATAGAGAAAACTGGAAGCTAGTGTAGAGCTATCAAGAAGAAACTTTGCCAAAGCACTTGATTTCAGATTTAAGCACATTCCTCAAACTTAGAACTTGATCAGGAAATTCGGAAGATAAATCATCTTCGTACCCATTACAGAGGGCAATAGCTGCATTTAAAGTTGTAGGGAGGAAGAATTGCTAATATTATCCATACCCTTCTTCAGTTTAAAACAACAGAAGCATTTAAATGCCCATACTTTACTCCGTTGCAGTTTGAGGTGCTCTCTCATTAACATATTAAAATCTGATAGGCTATGCAAGGTCACGAGACAGAAGAAAAGCCAAGACAAAGAGCTGTTTATTCAAGAAAATATTAAATGGATAAAAATGTCCAAGCAATTTTTGTGTTAATGTTTCACACGAGAAATGAGAATTATTTTGACTTTTTTGGGGCACCTTAGGCTTAGAGCTCCCGCCCACCTCTGATTTGACGTATTCATTCAAATTATAACGTTAAACTAGAATATAAAGGAAGATAAAAAAAAAGTTTTAATTTTATTGCCCACAAAAATTAGACTTTTCTATTTTCCTCACTTCCATCTATTACGTTTTTTTGTATCAACCTCATGGGACATGAGGCCCCTACATGAACGAGGACCAGGGTGGTTATCCACTCAGGGTGGCTACTCTAGGACCATGATAAAATTCAAGTATAATTCCCAGTTTAGAAGGCGAATTTTCAAAAAATGCAAGGCCACAAGCAGATGTTTTCTATTTCAACCTTGCGTATTGCCGCCTCTCAACACCCACTCACATGCACCAAAGGTGCAACCACGAACTTTTGTCTGAGGGAGGGGGGGGGGAGTACCAGGATAAAGGTGCCAATAATAATAATAATAAGAAGAAGAATGACACTATTATAATAATTATTAGTAGTGGTAGTGTCAAAGACGTTATCATTCTCGTAAATTACACAAAAAGAGGGTAGAAGTCGGTGTTAAAGCATTTGTGTTGGAACAAATGATTTTAAACATTTTTTTAAAAAAACCTTCAATTTCACATTAATTAATAATGGAAAACAAGTACACAAACTGTATTTTTGAATGGCTGAAAATGCATCATAAATGCATTCTGAATATTATTCTTTTGTACATAAAACATGTATAACTTTCAAGTACAACATATGTTTTACACATATTCAAAATGGAGTAATGTAAAATACGAAAATAGATGCCAACAGTAAATTGTGTACGTATTCGAAGTTTCTTTAACACACACACACACACACACACACATATATATATATATATATATATATATATATATTCGAATGAGAATACAGTTACTGCAGTGTTTATAAAAACATATATATATATATATATTTATTTTCAAGGGAAGGTAGTAAATGTTATTTAAATTGGGCTGAGGCATGGGACTTAAGGATGCAATTTGCAAGGTAATCACGACAAAATACTAGTTTCCGACGACATCACTTTATGTCCCCACATTTTGGAAGATACTTTTAAAAAGCTTGGAAATTGGGTACATAACCCTGTGTCCTAATTGACACAAAAAATAGTGATCCTGTCCCGTAGTAGGAATTTGCAAATTCAATTCACCAAAATTTAACAAACACTTAAATAATAAGGGGGCAGCGATGAATGAAGGAATGCTTTGTGGTTGGAACAGATTTTAAAAAATTTCTGCATTTCTTTCCAAAATATGATTTTCTTTGCATGCATACCTTAATTATTTGACTGAGATGTTTAATGTCAAAACTGAATTTTTAAAAAAATGAAGGAGGCACCCATTGGGATTAAAAGGAATACAATCTTTACAAAATGGTACGTCTAGTAGCTGCATGGTTATTTTGCATTCCATGGTGCTTTACAAAAGTTGCACGAGTTTAATGTGTCAAAGGTGTTACGGCAACTGGCTGTTTCACATGTGATTTCCTGCACTTTGTGCAACAAATAACTTATTGCTAACATGTTGTGCAATAAACAACAATTTCGATAGCTAGTATACTGAACCAGGCAGGTGTTGGGCCAGAACAAAACATCTGAAACATGTGAGTGAGCAAGTGAATTTCACTCAAGTATTCAAGTTAATCATGAAAATTATTAAGAATTCTTTCTAAAAGAATGTATATAAGATTTGGTCTAAATCTGGGTGTACAGAGATGAACAGTTTATATAGTATTAGAGAGATTCCATAGTGACAGGTGTGATTTTGTAGGAAAAATCTGACAGTAATTCATATATTTGCAAACAAAATGGTTGCTTTTTTCCTAAATTAGTTTGTAGTAAAGGTCATATCCTTTGGTCATATGGAAGAACCAGCTGTTTTTCACTAAACGTTATTGTGTGGAAAATTAGTGTGTGATAGTTAATACAGATGCTTTGTCATAAACAGAGAACAAAGAGATGACTTCACAAGTTTTCTTCTCCTTTGAAAAATGAAGCCTGGGGGTGAAAATAAACCTAAATGACCTTATACGGTTCTCAGAATCTTCTACTTTAATATAAAACTACATTTTTTTCAATTTGGATGTAATTTGGAACTAATAGAATTCTACGTAAACTGAAAACATCTACATCATATGCCTAAGGAAATTAAAGATTTCCACAGAAAGGCTCATTCCCACTTGAACAGAGTCCAATTTAATTTATTTTAAATTCGTAAGTTTCCAGTCAGTTTTCAGGCCCATTAATATGTTCTCAATATGTTTACTTAGAGTTACCTCAGTCTTGCAATCTGAGTCTCAGGAGTTACGCCTGGGATAAGTTGCCTCCAGTTATGCATGCTTAACATAATTTTAAGCATTCACGAACATAGCAAAGGATGGCCTATTGTCTAGTGAACTCATAGTTTTAATCAGTCTACAAAACGTGTACAAACATACTGCATATGAAGGTATAGTAGGTACACAGGAAATAGGAAGATTGCAGATCGTGATCATTTTATATAGATATAGACCTTAGCCAAGTGAACAAAACAAACGAGTGGAAAACCAATGTTTAATCATTTACTGATTGGAAGTATTGAAGTACCGTGCGTCCATTTCGATCTTCAGCCGAGAGATCGGGAGAAGCATGGCAGGCGGCGCTGACGGAGATGCCAACATTTGCAGCCTGTAATGCCCACTTATTTTTTTCGACATATGCAGACATTTATATAAATATTGCAATACTAGCACTAACCTGAGTTATAAGAGTTGTTCAAAGTGATGCCCACCTACATTCACACATTCCTGGCATCGTTTGATGAAATTTTGATACACACGCAAAAGTTCTTCTTCCGTAATTCTTCCAAGTTCTGCCCTTATACTGTCTTTTAGTTCGTCAATGCTATGAGGGTTATTTCGGTAGACTCTATTTTTTAAGGTTCCCCACAAATAAAAGTCACATACGGTAAGATCTGGCGAACGTGAAGGCCATAAACCTCTAGAAATTATTCTGTCATCAAACACCTCCCTTATAGCGTCCAAAGAATCAGCGGCGGTATGGGCTGTGGCCGAATCTTGTTGAAAATACCCATATTGTCTCTCATTATCTCATAACAACTGAAAAAACGGTGCGAGTATTTGTGTGCGGTACCTGTCTGAATTTATTGCGTGTCAAAAAATATAGGTCCTATTATTCTTTTTGCACTTACAGCACACCATGCACCAATTTATGCATCATGTAACTGAACTTCGTGTATTTTTCGGGGATTTTCAGTGCTCCAGTATCTATTGTTCTGTGAACAAACATGACCATGCAAGTGAAACCATGCCTCATCCGAAAAAAAAATATTAACTGTGGATCAACAATACCATCTACAATATTCTGCAAAACCCAATTACAGAAATTTACTTATAACACCATTAAGCCTTGTTTCCATGATTTATGAAAAACTAAATATGCTGATAAAGACAGTAATTTATTTTATTAAAAACATAAACTAAACGTAACGTTTCAACCTTCTAGCAAGGTTTTCTTCAGACTCTGTATCAAGTACAAAAGTAAGAAGATACAAAAACAGGGCATTATAAATACACAAACATTACTCCCTTCAGACTATTTAGAAAGTTGTTTGGAACTTTCTAGCAGGTGACTTTCACTTTCCAACTTTACTTTCAACTAAAAGGCTAAACACAATTACTTCCATATAGAATGTGGTTGGACTTTTAATCTCACTCTCTTTTCCCTTCATTTTTCTTCCTTCTCCTCTCCTCTGTCTCTTTTGTCCTTTCCACTCTTTCTAACATCTTCTTCCATTCTTTGTTTAACTTCAATCCCCCATTCCAGTTCATTGTGTCTTCTTCACCTTTCTTCTCTATTTCCTTGGCTTCCTTCCATTTTCTCACTAGCATTCTCTTCTCCCTTTCTATCTGCTTAGCCTCATCCCACTCTATGTCATGTCCTGTTTCTCTCGTGTGTTTAAATATTGCATTTCTTTCTCTCTTAAGTTGTACATCATCCCTATGTTGTTTCAACCTGTCTTTCAGCCTCTTTTTCGTTTCTCCTATGTACACACTCTGACATTCTTTACATTTCACTTCGTAGATAATCCCTTCCTATTCCTCTTCTCTGTTTTCCTTTTTCTTGTTTGCATTCCTCGCTATTCTTAAGATGCTTCTCCCTCCCTTCCTGTAAGTTTTAATTCCCGCTTTCTTAAGCACTTTGCATATCTTTTCTGTGGTCTTCCCCATACTCCTTATTCCAAACCTTCTCTCTTTTTTTTCTCTTCCTCTTTTTCTTTCTCTTCCAATTCTTCCCTGCCCGTTTTCTTCCTTCTTCTGTTTATGTCCAGTCTATCCTGCTTCTTATAGCCATTCTTTTCCAGCTGTTTCCATAGGCTATTTATTTTGCCTTCTTTTTCACATTCTTTCATGCATATTTTCTTGATTCTGTCCTCCATATTCTTTATAAAATTTATTTTTGTCACCTCACTTACATCACTTCTTTTATGGCAGAATACACCTGCTGCACACTTCTTCTGATGCCAAGCGATTTCAATTTCTTGTCCTCTCTTCCTTTTCATCAATATATCTAGAAAGCTTAACTTGTCTTCTTCTTCTATTTCAAGTTCCAATAATATCCCTCTTTCTTCATCTTGTATTTCTTTGGCAAAAATATCAAGCTGCCTCTTCGTTCCCTTCCATATGCCAAAACAATCGTCCACATATCTGCAAAGCAGAATTATTTTGTCAGCTTGAAGAGTGTAACGTGCAAGTTGCCGGATGCTTTTATCTATTGGGGTGAACTGGACCTCTTTTGTTACAACAATTTCCTAGAGGCGTGGATCGAAATTATGTGCATCTCGGCATACGTCACAAAATCTAAATGAGGGAGTGATTTAGGGATGCGAGTGTAACCGCATTCACACAGAATTTTTGTAACGTGCAAGTTGCCGGATGCTTTTATCTTTTGGGGTGAACTGGACCTCTTTTGTTACAACAATTTCCTAGAGGCGTGGATCGAAATTATGTGCATCTCGGCATACGTCACAAAATCTAAATGAGGGAGTGATTTAGGGATGCGAGTGTAACCGCATTCACAATTATATTCATAAACAATTGTTAAGGCAAATAATAATAATAATATGCAAAGGGGGGTGAAACAGTATTCCCAATTAAGTTTTCAAAAATGCGTTGCGCAACCCCCTGCAAAATAAATTATGTCACAAAATTATTACTACACAATTTCAAGCAATCTACAAATCGCTAACTACTGTACCACACACGCTCTTACGTACTAGTAAGTATTAGCCCGTAGCAAATTGGGAAGGTACTTAGAGTAAATTGTATCAATAGAAAGTCAAAGATTCAATTTTAACAATTTAATAACAATAATGTAGTTCATTTTTTTTTTGGCATTCTAACAATCAACAATGATTTTTGAGCGTAAACTGCCCAGTTATAATCAACTAATTCAACAACGAATTCAAAAGTGACAATGCATCGTAAGTAAGTCAAAAGCGTACAATTTATTTTAACTTGCATTTATGTCCAAGTTTTAAGTTTCTTTCATTTTACATTACGTTAATCAAAAAACGTTCATTTCATCATTAATAATAAATAACCACTGATTGTTCGTGATCACAGATTCATAAAAAATTGGTGAAAACAACCTTTTTGAAAAAGAAACAAACGTCTCCAAGAAATTACAAAAAAATCTTATTGGTACGTACAAAAGGTTCTACCCCATTAGATGCTCATTCCCAAATTAAATGTTACATTGCCTCGTTCAATTTAACAAAGTTTTAACCAAGTCTAAACGACCAGAAGGGAGAAATGTGAGGAGAAATGACGTTAG